>NC_025996.2:57848726-58181746 GCF_000442705.2 Elaeis guineensis
CAACGGTAGAGGGTTCGCCAGCAACATCCAAGCTCCTCTCAGATGGATAGCTACCTCTCACCGTCAGGCACCCCAACCGAGCTTCGGCCGACAGGCCTCCACTCCCTGGCAGGCCACAGTAATGGCCACGACTCTGCTCCACTTCCTGCGATGGATACCGCGCGGCTCCTCCACTCCCTGACAGGCCACAGTAACAGCCATGACTCTGCTCCACTTCCTGCGATGGATTCCGCGCGGCTCCTCCACTTTCTGGCAAGTCACGACAACGGACGCTGCTCCACTCCCCGCAACGGGCTCCACGTGGCAGGCCACGGTGATGGCCACGATTCCACTACACTACTCTTCATAACAAACTTCTCCTGGCCCCGAACGACCCACTGCCAAGCGGTTACAAACGTCGTTATCAGTCTGTTGCGCCCTCCGCCTATAAAAAGGGGACCCCAAATACGTTATTCTCTAAGCTCTAATTTCTATCTCAAAACTCTGCTAAAATTTCCGTTCGAGCACTCCATTCTTGTTGAGGCAGAGAACTGACTTGAGCATCGGAGGGTCTTGCCGGAGCACCCCCAACTCCGGTTTAGACTTCCTTTGCAGGTCCCGGCGGCGACCGCGACTCCCTCGACTCCAGCTTCTCCGACGCCGGCGGATTTTTGCACCAACAGATAGTAATTTTAATAATCCCAGAACAATGTGGATACTAGATCTGAGGGATCGAGGAGGCATCATGGTTTCGAGGAGGTACCCAAATCTTGCCCCATCCCTGGCCTTGACAAATCTCTACAACTTTGGATAGAACTCTTAGCAGTAGATTATATATGTATGTGTTCATAGATACAGATAATTTTTTATCCCCATCGGGTTAGGGGTGGGTAGTGGTCTATTTGAGCATGCGGATGATAAACTCATAAGCTCCCACATTTGGCTAGTTGGCAACCGGATAGATTGTAAGTTGTGGTCCACCTACTCTTTTATTATCCTTTTACACGATATCCATCCTTTTATTACTTACATCTTTTTAGAAGAAGTTGATCCTGCTATTTCTCACCTTCTCAAATATGTCTTGAGTTTGAGATTGATGGTATGGTTCTTGGAGAAAGTTGAACAAAGAGAGCTAGAGCTAGAGCTTTTCTTCTCCCGCGATGTCAGCGGATTTTTCAATTTTGGCCAGCTCTATATGAAAAGCCGAGAGCCTGAGATGTAATACACGTAAAAAGTAATATTAAGAAATAGCTTCACATCGGATAAATTAGGGATTTTAGCGATACTTACATACTTATGGACCCAACTTAAATTTATTGGGATTTGGAATGACAATGAGGTTTTGTAGATTTATTGATACAAAACCAATAAGTACATGGATCATCTTAAATAACTCAAGTGCTTAAAATGAAACTCTAAGTATGTTTTGGAAATGGATTGGTCTAATACAAATTATGCTGTAGATACCCAATAATCAGTATCAATTTCTTTTATTTTCTTTTTCCTTTTCTTTTGCGAACAAAATCAACAGCAAGAGTAGTTTTATTAGTTATGAGAGTAAACAAAACAGGGTCGATCCAAATCTCAATAAAGATCCAAAATAGAGAAGGGAAAATCAATATCCCATATATCAACCGTGCAAGAAAGGACTCTTTGGAGAGTCAATCAATTCGTTAGTTGGTCTTCCTATACCGATGGGACACCATGAAGGTGGTGATTTCCTGAAGCAAAGTGTACCTACCAAGAAGAATGGTGCACCATTTGATCGTATTAATGCAGCCACCTCGCTAAAACTTGAGAATGCTCTTCAAATCACAAGGTCTCAACATGTAGAGTAGCAGCAGCCACTTATATCCCTTGCCATGCAACTCGAATCTCCACATTAGTGGTAGAGCCTCAGCTTGGTAATTTCTAAGAAAACCAGCTCCCCCAAAGGATTTCGAAGGATCAAATGCTCCATCACAATTGGTAATCTCTAACGAGAAATCAACTCCACCCGTGCATTTCGAAGGATTGGACGCGCCATCAAATTAGTATTAGTTTCAAACTTCGATCCAAGAGGAATAATCCATTTCCATCATATATGAGGTGTAAGAGGTCCAGGCGAGGGCCAAATTTGTCACTTGAAGTAGTTTTGGGCTTGTTGTTTGACCCAAAACCTTTTTATACGTGGAGAAATTCTTTATGCATCGTGGACGGTATAGAAAATCCAATGTAGAGTATACTGTTTTATGTGATTGATCCATGTAGCCACTATTTTCCAATGCAAATTTAATGCCCAAAGTTTCATTTTTTCGTTTGAAAATTTTGAATCATGAAAATATCCCTACTCTTTGGAAAAAATTATGACATTCTATAGTATATTATGATTTTCTACACGCATTATTTCATAATATGGCTCAAAAAATTATGACATGATATGATATATTATGACATTCTGTATCAAATTATGACCTTTTACATACAGGATGTCATGATGTGATCCGATGTCATAATATGTCATAGGATGTCAGAATATAGAAGAGGTATTTTCGTCCAACCATTTTCCAACACGCATTTAATGCATGTAACTTCGCTTTTTCATTTAAAAATTTTGAATGACAAAAATGCTTCTATCTCTTAAAAAAATTATGACATCCTGTACATATTATGACATCTTGCGTTATATTATGACATACTGTAGATAAAAATTATGATTTTCTAAGCGCAGAATATCATATTATGGACATAAGATGCCATAATTTTTTTAAAGAATAGGAATATTTTTGTTATTCAAAATTTTAAATGAAAAAATAAAATTTTAAGTATTAAATGCGCGTTGAAAAGCGATGGCTACGTGGATCAATTGGATAAAATGATGCACTGGGGCACAAAAAATTTCTCTTTAGATGTTTATACCACATGCACAAATCAAGTGGAACAAAGGGTGTCACTAAAATAAGGATTAAATGTAACAAGCTATATCTAAATTTTTCCTGTTAGGTCCATAATAATCAAGTAATATTCACTGTTAACCAGATGTTATTTCACTATATTGTAGTCCTTTACTTATATTATTTTTAATTTTTTTAATTTTTAATTAAAACATCTTCCTGTACATCACATCTATTTGTGAGTCAAAATAGATTGTCGAGGGCTAATGTAATTTTTTTAGATAAATAAAATAAATTAGACTAAATAAGCATAAATACATCTATAAAAATCAATAAATAAAATATTGATTCTACATGATTGTCCACATAAAATACCATCTAGTAGCTACATATTGGCTCTCCTTTATATATAATAAATCTAAAAAAATATTGTGCACAACAATAGCCGCGGTCACTAGGAAAATAAAAAGATGGAAAACGATTTTAAGATCAGTCGACCGTGCCCCCAGTAATCCATGGGCAAAAAAAAAACCCCCCTCCTGCTGTCGGCTGCCTTGCCCCACCCCGATGTCTTTGTCGGCCTCACCCACTACAAGAGATCTAGAAGGATTTCAAGTAAAAAAAAAAAAGATTTGTAGGAAGGAAAGTACCTGCGTGGGATTGGAGAGGAGAGCCCAATGTCGGTGAACATTGGGAGGAGAGGGACGATGGAGAATGTCGATTTTTCTTTTTTGAAGATATGTAGGAAAGAAATCATCTGAGAGAGATCGAAAGAGATGGCCAACACCGGTGATCATGGGGAGGAAGATAACGATGGAGATAAGTGGCAGACCACGATGAGGGATTTGAAAAGGTTTCTTTTTTAAAGATATGTGGGAAATAAATTATCTGAAGAGATCGGAAGAGATGGCCAACATCGGTGATCATGGGGAGGAAGATGACGATGGAGATAAGCGGCAGACTGCGGTGAGGGATTTGGAAAGAAGGAAAATGACGATGGAGATAAGCGGTATACTGCGATGAGGGATTTGGAAAGGTTCTAAGCAAAAAAAATTGAGATATGTAAGAAGAAAAGTACCCGTGGAAGAGATAGAGAAGGTTTCAGACGGTTCGAAAATGGTTCAATGGAAAAAAAAATTAGGAGAGTCCTAAGCACGATGATGTTCTCTCGTATCTGTACGTGCACAGTCACTCCCGACTTGTTACACATGGCACGCAGGGATAGTGCGACATGAGCTTTAATATATAGGGTAGATGTGAAGGCTGGTTCATAAGTTGCAAAAACAAAAACAAAATCAGAGAGGGGTGTTATGGTCTTTTCGCCATCATCACCTTTTTCGAACGGCTATTTTTTCCCTCCTCGGTCTCTTTGTTAGTCCACACTCGCAACCCTTCGCAGTCCCAAGCCCTTCGAGGAGAACCCACCCATTTCTGCCGTTAACGCCCGAAATCCCAATAACCTTTCGATCTGGACTTCCCTTCGGTCGGCCCCCCTATTCTCGATCTCCAAAGCCCCGACGCCGTCTTCTACGATCCAGCTTTCTCTCCCATTCGATCTTGGAAACCCCATTCTCTAACCCTAAACCCTAATTCTCTGCAAAAATCCAGGTTTGCTTCCCTGATCTCTGTCATCCTCTTCTATTTGTTTGTATTAGTTTAAATCAGCATTCTTGCTTTAAGATGAACAAGTTATCTATAATCTGAACCTGTTTCTCACTACTTGTTAGCTCTTGTAAGCTCTGTGATGCTGAGGAAGTGTTCATTATTTTTTAAAAAATTTATTACGGAAAGTTTCTAATATCACTTCCGGGGAATTAAGCTTGACACTGGATCTTTGGTTGGATGCTTAATTTCATGGATCAATGTGATTGGAATTCCTGTTGCTTTTCCTTTTCTTTTTTTTTTGGGCATTTCATGTCAATGTTATGAGGCACGTTACATGATTTCACCGCTTGATTTATGGGTGATGCATGGGTGGTAAGCTTCAATTTTTACATGCTTGTTTCTTTTGTGATGCCTAGTCTTTTTGGTTTTTTTAAGCTATTGCCAGACATAGGTCACCGGACTTCTATTGTGAGGTGGATGCAACCCTATAGCCGTGTGTCTTCAGAATTAAGAGAAGTTTAGATCCTTCTGAGAGAAGATCTACATAATTTCTAATATTACAAGTTTAAGAATTTACAGGACTTACTGAAGAAAATTGGAATGAAACGAGGCATGATAGGAAGGAAGAGAGCGATGGATAGTGACAAGGGTGCTGTGTTGTATATCTTTTATGTGATCATCTATATAGATATCTGCATATGGCTCATGCCTATGTTACAAAGAAAAACATATTTATGGTTGTTATCATTAAAAACATAGTTTATGAGTAGAAACATATTTAGTTGTTACAAAGAAAAAGTTATTTGAAAGGAAATGAAAACAAGGAATATGAGCCTGCAGGCTGCTCTACATTTCTTAAACATATGTGTTTTTCATCTACTTGCAATTTGCTCTATCTCTGTGTTCTCTAATTAATCTTTAAAAGTTTAGACTGCTTTATGCACAGAATTTGTGTGGGTGGAATTGCTCCCAGATTTCACTTTCATAACTATCTGGATAATCTTTTCACCGACCTCCCTTCTGATTATTTTGAGCTTAACTTTTAGCAAATGCTTTTGCTTTCAAGTTTCGCAGCTTATGGAGGATGAAAAATGCGAGAAGCAAACTCCTACTCAATTCAGGTGTAAACAGATAATTCCTGGAGTAAGCTCAAATGAGTCAAGTTCTGCAGCTATACAGATTGTGAATACTGACAAGAAGGAAGATCATGTCAGTATCTTTGCGTCTCCAACACCTGAGAAACCTGAGAGGAGTAGCAAGTTAGAAGTCATTACTTCTTTTGTTAGGAAAAATCTTGTTGGGAGTTTCCAGGATGAAGATGTCGTTGGTCAATCAGCCGTCAGTCATGAAAACACTCACTTGATCAGTGATGAAGATTTATCAGTTTCAAATTTCTCTGAACAAAGCAGTCATGTGCTCAGCACATCGCTCAAAGATAAAGCAATTGAACTTCCAGAGAAGTGCGCTGCATAATTTTGCATCCCTTTATTTTATGTTCCATATCACTAAAATCACTTTTTTATTTTCTTTTTCTGGCAGATATAAGCCTTTGGTCAACCTTTTTAATCGAATGGAGAGTTCTATAAGGTTGCTTCACCTACGGAAGAAACTACCAACTTTCCAGAACATTCGGACTCAGGTGGAAGTATTAACAAAAAGGTATATACACCTAGCATGATGCTATAATTATTAAGGGAAAAAGTTTCAACCTTGAAATTGTTCTTGTTTTCCAGGAAATTCTTATGCAGCCATCTTGCACAAATGAAATATGTGTTTTCTGAAGCCATTCAGATAGAGAAGATACTAATGCATGATGAGAAAAGTTTATGCATGAATCCAGATCTGAAGATTTCTCTGTTATTGGATGTTGTAGAATGTACACATCCTGAACAGTCCATGTCGATGGCTTTATGCCAAGCTTTTCATGAAAGACTGGTAGATTTCTTCAATAAACATACTGAGGTACCACCTTTCTGTTCTTGCTTCCAAGTATTTCCTTTTTCCTTGGAATGAAAATATTGAATTTGATACTTATTTCCACATGGTGTGTAAAATATATGATTTCATTCTCAACTATGAACCATGGCCTGAACTTTGCCAATTGTCGTGTAAAGGTGGATCTACCTTGCTTTTTCTTTTTTTTTTTTCCTGATGAAAATGGAAATATTGGACTATATAATTGGATTGTTTTGGTGATGTATAATGAAAGATAATCACTAAAATTAGAGCAATGGCAATTTTTTTTCTGGATCTTATTTAATTGAAAGAAGAATGGCCTAACTGTATAGCAGATAAGATATGGTGGATACTTTTGCTAGCATCAAAGTCTTACAAGGGAGTGGTGCCATTTCCTATAGCAAGAAACATTGCCAAGGTATGAGTCCAGAAATGAAAAGAAGAAATCAAATCTTAGAGTACCATATATGTGGGAAATAATGTCCATACTTCATAGTTAGAAATTGATGTGCTTTAAGATTATAAAAATGTTAAGTCAATTTTATCTTGTAATTTGAAAGCAAACTTCTCTTTTTTTAATCGAGACTAAACTGAAAATGAACCCTGCGAGCTCTTACCAATGATTCTTATGTAATTTTAACAGGATTTTTTTTTTCTTTTTCCTTTCCCCATAGATTTTTTCCCTCAAATATCTACTGCTCATTGGGAGAGTTGTTGTGCTACTGTTTAGTTTGTAAAATTGTGATGTTGTAGCATGTTTACAGATTTTTATTGAGTAGACTTTCTGTAGACACTAGTTAATTGTTGATGTTAAGGTGCCATATATGCATGTTGCTGTTAGTTGATCAGACTATACTGAAACAAAAATTAATTTTGAACGAGAACTATGGCAAAGGATAATTTAGATTAACAATTTTAATTAGATGATTCATGTTTCTAATTCTCTTTTGTAATAATCAAGACAGTAGATCATCTATTAATTACTATAGTTTATTGTAGTTTGATCTTCAAACTCGATAGAAACCTACTGCTCCAAGTTAATGTGAATTTGTTATCACCAAAGTGAAGTAGAATGATAATTTCCCTTCTAATTAGTTGAACTTGTTAATAATTATGTTATAGTTTATTTGATGTGCTTGCTACTTTGTTATCACATGTGGAAGTGGGTGGTCATTTGATGTTTAGTGAGGGTGGTAATCGTCTCTAAGTATAGCTATATGATTATTTCTTACAGTGACATCGTACTAACGTTAGAGCTTTTCTAATTTGTAAAATATGGGATAATCTTGTGTCTGTTTGCAACCTCCATCAAATATTTTATCAGACTACCAGATAATCTGGTGTCCTATTATTGGCTTTGACAACCTTCTCACTGATGTTAGTGAAAATACAACCAAGAGTAGTTTATTGGACTCTGGTGAAACCATAAAAACTTGCTTGCCTCGATGGTTTTCCACTTGCATTTTTTGATGATTGAATCAATGTTGAAATCAGGAGAATCAAATTTTTTGATATCTTTGGTAGATTATGTTTGAATACATTATTTTTCTTGATTTGGGATATCTACATCATCATTTAGAACAGGTTGAAATGTGTATGGTTATCCTTGGAGATTGAAGGGCTTCTGGACATATTAGGGTTTGATTGTTGGTTAAAACAATTGGACAACTCCTCAGTAGCTTAATTGATCTAGATTGATCCTATAGTCAACAATCAAGGGACTCCCTTTTTTAGTGGCATACTCATGATGCTCTAAGTTGCCATTACTTATAAGGTTTAAGAACTTGAATCTAAGCATAGTTGAACATAGATTAGGATGTTTTCATTTGTTTTGTAAATACAAAGGTGTCAGAAATATTAATAAAAGGATGATATAAAATAAATAAAGCAGCATTACATTTGTGGAGCCATTCTTTTGTTGTAGTAGCACTTGCCTACATCATTGCTATTGAATATGCTTTACATTGGCAACATATGTGATTGTAATGGAGAATATTGGAAGCACAGATACTTCAAATCACATGTCTGCCCATATCGTATCTGTATCAGATACTAATACTGGTCAGATACTTCTTAGATGCGTGTCTTGATACTTTTCAAAATTTAAAGAGCACTTTGGATACTTTCAGGATACACTCAAACACTTATGCCATACCTCAAAAAATGAGGAGGAACAATTTTATAGTGTTTTGGTGTTAATATTAAAATATAGAATATGGATTGTGGTCAGTGGAATAATTACCACTTATGAGCTCATAAAAGTTAATGCTATCATATAAGATTTGGATTATGCTATTTTTATGACCTACTATGCTTTATTGGTGCTTTTTTGATGTACAAACTCATGTATCTGTGTATGTACATTTGCATCTATATATGCCAGATAGATACGTGCATACACGTACATGCATGCATGCTCACATATTTTTGTGTATATACATCTATATAATATATACCTCTTGGTGTATCTTCTGCCATATTGTATCCTACTTTTTTAAGATTTGCCATATCGATTATCCATAGTGCAAAATCTGTATCCCATATCTGTTTCCATGCTTCATGGTTGAGAATTGAGCCTCACAATTATGTGTAGAAACACAGAATTATAGATAGATGTGGGAGCAAGGATTAAGTGTTACCATCATATATTAGATCTTGTTTCATTTTATATGTTTTTGATTAATGCGCATGCAAAATTTGTTCAAAACAGGTGAAATCCGGTCATCTTAACATGTTATCCTGTTCTGATTAGTAGGCTATAGAACCCGCATATTTTGTGTGCGGTGTTTAGTTTTGGCCAAATTTCAGCTTAAACGTTGTTTAATATAAATATATATTTGCTTTAGCTTCTAATCTTGTTATGGCCAACTTAAGCATTCTGTAACTTCTGATAGTGGATATCAAGCATGTTAATGCAAGTTTTAATCATGTATAGCCCATTATAATGCATGCATCCTCATTTTTAAGGAAGCAATTATGTGGGCCAGATTAATGTGGTGTATCTTAACTTAAAAGAAATAGGAAAGAGCACCTTTCATATGCACATATGACAGATGCAAAAGAAGGTTGAGTGTAAAGTACCTTAAAAGCGCAGTACGTGAGCACATTCTATGCTATATTTTGTCCTAAGCTACATCAATTCATTGAGAAATTCAGATCTTGAAGTCTAATAGTCAGAGGTAGTTGCACTACAAACATTTTTTTGGCAATTGCATGCTAATTTATACGTCTCTGAGTGTGTGCCTGCACACACAGACGCACACATGTAGAGGTAGACGCGGCTCCAGTTGAGTAAATTAGAAGCTAGATCCAGTTAGATGAAATCAAGAAAGCCGGGGGTTGGGGGGGTGTGTTTAATGTGATTTACTTAAACTGCTTACAAACTAAAAATCATGTATTTTCGAGTTCCCCTGCCTATCAAGTGGTGATAAATTGTTCCAGCAAATATAGGCATGAACATGCATACAAGCCTTGTTACATTATATTTTTTTTCACAGAAATGGTTGTTGCATGAAGCAAACTCAGTGTGACTTCCAATGAATAAAATACTAAAATGAGCAAATAAATTGGTATCAAGTCATAATTGGATGGATGTACAAGAGGACATTGTGGGATGTACTACTTCTCTGCTCAAATTTGGTTTTTAGTCAAGCTAACTGTGAAGCCTTCTCTTCTAGGATTCATGAAATTGATCTTCTTCTGCCAAAAGCTGAAAAATTTTATACTAAAAGTTGTGTATAGGATAATGAATTCCAAATGTAAAACAGTATTCTGCAGCAGTGTCATCTGGGGTGTGTGATTGGATTTTTTTCTGTGTGATTTCCATGAGTAAATTCGAATTCATTGTTTCCAGTATTTTGCATTCTGAAATGGGTAATGTGATTGTGGCTTTTTATTTACCATGCACATAATTGATAAGGCTGCAAAATCAGCCTCTGCATTTTCTACTAACGTGCGATATCCCTAGAAAGTTCTTATTATATATTTTTGATTCTGGTGAGAACAGGATACTGACATCCCAGAAGCCATGCTACCAGAGCCATTCAATCTTACAAACCCCAGTTTACTTCTTAAAAGGTTGCCTGATGAATCATCCAGTGAATTACCACGAACAACTTTTGTTGACCTTGAGTCATTATCAAGTGCTTCTCATTTTCCTTCATCTTTTCAACGGCAGTTTTCCCAGAAAGTTATTATGCCAGAAACACAAACAAGTCAACTACTTTCTGCCACAGCATCAATGGAATCTATGATCAGTGACGATAAAGCGAAGGGAAACAGGGAGAGTCCTCAGAAACAAGATAGATCTTCTTCTGTTTTAACTCACAAGGCTTCTGTGGAAGTGATCTCAACTCCAAATCGCTATCTGGTTTCTCATCATTCTGAGAGCACTCCTGCAAAAGGTAACTCAAGCTTACATGATGTGATGACAGACACTCCAGCACAGCAGACGCCTAAAAGACCAATGCCCACTCCACATGACAAGATGGTTATTGAGAATGAAAACACAGCTGCTGAATTTAGGTTAACCAGTTCAGCTCGCAGGTCATTGATCTACTCACCTTCAAAAACTGAAGGAAGTATGATAGCTCCAGTTGTCTTTATGGCTGAAAGGAACAAAGCCATCCAATATTCTTCCCATCAAGCTGGAAGAGAAATTAGTGGATCTCTCGTCAACCCATGTGTGGTATGTATTTTTAAGCCAATTACTTATATATTTCAGTGCACAAGATTGAATTGCAAATGACCTCCTGTGGTACATGATGAAAGTATGGCCAGTGGTTGTGATGATGCTTTTTGTTTCTGCTGTAAAATTTTGTGAGATCAAAGATGATTTGATTTCCTTGAGTTCTCTTGTAATTTTGACATAATTATGTTACTAATTTCAACTAATTGCTCAATATCCTAATAATTGGTATTTATTTAACTTTAAAACTTGTCATGTAGCTTATAAATTTCAGTAAGAAGCTGGAAACTTCATGTGTAGAAGAATAAAGTAAAAGAAAATATAAGAAGTATAAACTATAGATACCTATTTTCTTGTATCAAATTTTCTCTGAACTGCTTCCAGCTGGAAGCTTTATCAGTCAGGAATTTGCACTATGCCTCTCGTAATGTTTGATTTTTGCAACATATGTCCCTTATAAAGACTTAATAATGTAGATTCTATTGTTAAACTGTCACTGATTTCTGTAATTGCAAGAAGCTTTTCTTGATTGACCTTTTCTTCCACCTCTGTTTCTCTTATATTTAATTGAAATGAAGTCTTCTAATTTTGGTGCATTCAAAAGTCATCCAAAACTGTGGCAGATGGCATACCATTATGGCTAATAACAGCAAGATGTCAGATCAAGTGTGCGACGGGTAGTGTTTAAAAGGATTGGGAAGTATACATGGGTTGGATTCGGTGTTTTGATTCAGATTTTGGCATCTTATATTCAGTGATCAGATGACTATTTTTCATTCAACTAAAATTCTGCTTTTACCTATTTTGCTTACTATTTTGTACTTTTTTCATGAACTTGTTTCAGCATCATTTCAGTCAGTTTAAGCTTATAAATCTCTAACTGGAATCTTGTCACCGGAAGGATTCTTTTGTTATTTCTATCTCATGAGACATTGAAGTAGTGTTCCATATGGTCAGAGAAAGTATATAAAAGTTTAGGTATTGCATATCATGCCCACACGGGTCAATGGTAGAATAGGCAATTTCTGTAGCATTTTGCAGATAATTAGCACACATGGGCATGGCATCTGTGATTGAATGTTGAAAGTATTTATCAATACCATTTTGACACTTGACATGGGACCGCAGGATTTATAAACAAACCTATCACTGAAGTTTAACAGACATGCATAGATAAATTAATAAACCATTTTGTTTTTTTTATAGACAAGACTATATTGATTAGCTTTGTATCATAATAGACATCTTATTCCTCTCTTCAGAAGTTCAGATACATATTGATTTTTATAAATAAATTGCATGATGAATTTTCAGACATGAACTTCTATATCTGATAACATCATTAAAAGGATATAAACATATATTTGCTTTTCCAGATCAAATTCACAAGTTCTTTGAGAGAAATTTGGCCAGATTCAGAATTTGCAAAAATGCCAAAATTTGCCAAAAGTTTGGAAATAACCTGGGTGAGTAAAAAATAGAAAAATAACAAATAATGAATGTAACATTATTGGAATAGTATGTATTATATGCATGAAGAAGAGCTTCTGATAGGCAACAACAATAAATAATAGCAGAAAAGAAATATCATTTAATAAGTCATGAATAAACCCTTGAGTAATTTGTAGACGACTAATTCTTAGTTGCTTTTTATTTATGGATAATAGTTCAGATAATCATTTGGCTGAGAAAAAATTGAAAGAGAATCAAGAGTTTTTACAATAAATTGGAGGATATTATTTCCATGCTCCAGACAGCAATTAATAAGAAGTAAATTCTATTAAATGTACAATTGAAGAAGTTGGCAGATGGGCAATGTCTCTTTTATTGATCTGTAACTTTACATATGACTTTGTCTAATGCTTTAATGGGAAAAGCATTATTGACTTGTTTAGTTTGATAAATACTTATTCATAATATCATAAAATATGCAGGTTCATGCTATTTTGGTGAGGCACCAGGGTTTTAGACTAGGTTTTGAAACTTTATTACCTTTATATGCATGCAGTAGTTTCATTTGTCTTAATCTTTTATCAAGTGGGCTCTCATATATAACTAGAACCTGTTTTCTGGTTGCTACCTTTATTTATGGCATGAATCATGTTCTTAAATTCAAATTATGGTTCATTATGATTATTTGATGACTAAAAAAATCACGTCTTCAAGAATTTTAGGTGGCTGTAGTTTTTTTTGGGTTACTTTTAACTCTTAATGATGCTATATTTTTCTAACCATTACTAAAATGTGAGTAAGTGCGTAACATTTGGCACAAATTTTGATAATAGGTTCATTGTTACTGAATATTTGATAAAAAGATTTTTTATTTTTGTTACATAAACTGAATTTCATATATTTAGGATCTGTGATAAGATTATCTTTTCCATAGGAACATGTGCTAATAAAGGGCTCTTGTTTCTCAGTTCCTTCTCTTTCCTTGTTAGCTCTCTTGCATTTTAATTTTGAATATTCAATTTCTGCCAAAGGCACTTTGAAAGCATCAAGTCCCAGTACTTGTTATTTTGTAATTACTAGAAAGTATTATTTAGGTTCTTTGGTCCTGCATATGTATGCAAAATCTATCTAGTGCATAACCAATGTAATAAACACTCCCGCACAGGTTCTCACACTAGGCATCGGAAAGTGTCCTGGTGGGTGGAAGAGGGGTTGTGTTAAATGGCATAGGTTCGACTGCAGCATATACAAATTTTCTATTTGAGCACCTATGCCAATGCATTTAGTCCCATGTCAATTATGCATTAGTAGATCTTGGGTACTTATACAAGGATAAGGATAAGGAACCTAAATAATACTTTCTAATTAGCTTTTTTGGATTAGATGTTGGGTTATTATAAATGGTATTAAAGCCGACCTAGTTTGTGGCCCATACGGATTAGGGGATACTGCAATACAAGCCTTTTCGGGACTATGGGCTGATTGTGGTGTTTATGATTGGATTTAGATCCTTGGCCTAGCAAAGATGGCAGAGCTTAAATGGGGGGGGGGGGAGTGTGTGAGGACTCGTATGGGTGTGCATTTAGTCCCGCATTGGTTATGCACTAGATAGATATTGGGTACATATATAAAGCTAATGAATCTAAATAATATCTTCTCATTGGACTTTTTAGATGAGGTCCTCAATCGTTACAAATGTAGTTTTTCATCTTTGACATAATGAACTAATTCTCTATATATCCACAGGTACATGATGTTGTACCTGGCACTATTGAGGATCATGAGGTGGATCAAATGGGACGAAGGAAGCGTCAAGAAACGCTAGCTTGTTTGCCTGATATATTTGACACGATCTGTATCATTTCTCGATCCACTGACTGTTCTTTAATCACGAAACAGGAGCTTGTGCACAAGATACTCTCTAATAATTTAGAGATTGAGGAGACAAGTAAATTTACTCGCAATTCATCTACAACAAATTATTGTATTTATATTAAGATTTTTTTTCCTGTGTGGTGATAATTTTCCATTTTGATGTGGCAGGAGAAGTGGAAGAGCAGTTGGAATTATTAGAAGAGTTGGTTCCAGATTGGATTTGTAAGAAGGCTGTCTCTAGTGGGGATTTACTTTATTGGCAAGTATCCATAACTTCAGTAGAGCAAGAACTTTATTTCCTAGGATCCAGTTATTGTATTCCTAAGCCATCTAAACTCCAGTTCTGTCAATTTATATATGACTAGAAATACTTTCTTGCTGCATAATTCAGTACCTGAATTTTTCTCAGCATGATGGTATAAATGGACATAGAGAACTTGACAAATGTTCTGTAAAGAGCAATGGAAAGAACAGTGCCTCCGGAACAATGTTTTCACTGATGGCGCTGAAACATGTTTTAATTCTCAAGTTTGTTATCTTATGGTCTTTCATAGTTTGTAGAGGTTCTGCTCATTACAAAGCCCAAGTTGCTTTGTGCCATTGACTTGCACAGTGGTTATCAATTTCATTATGAGAACTTACTAGAAGTACATTGTCAGCCAATTCTTTTTCCATACCCAGCTAGTTCTACTCCATTGTTTTAGCAGTTTTAACAATGATAGTACAAACTAGATCAATATGATTGGAACCATTCTTGTTTACATTGTCTCTGCTAAATATTCTTCCACAGAAGTTATTCGCTTAATGGAAACCTATTTTCTGTTCACTGTGGTTGAAACCATCTTTTGGTGTCTTTTTGCAGTATTAAACAAACATCTGATCCAAAATCAGTCCGTGCAAGGCTAATTGAAGCTGTGTGAGATTATTTGACACAGACATGGTATTTAGCTTTATACGGTGATTCATCAAACCATCAGATATTGACGGAAAGACTTCTGTTTGTATTAATTTTTCCACTGTTAATCTGCTGAATTATTAGTATGTCATTCATACTTCCAAGCTCTTTCTGAATGAGCATTTTTTTTAGTGGATGATAGTTTAAATCTTAAGTGGTAATGAGTAAATGAAGAAAAGACATGTCTTTTCTCTGTGGTTTATACCATTATGGAAGTTGTAATCTGATGCCAATTTTATGTTCTTTTTGATGCTTGCTGATTTAGATCATTGTGGAAGTAGTTGATATGGTTGTGGCTTGTCTTGGACTGATGTTATGCATGAGCTATGGAACATAATCAATTGTTTAGTTCAAGGTTCATTAAAACTAACGAACATTGTCTGTTATTTTGAGGACAGGAACATAGACTTATGGTGTCTTGAAAAATTAACATGTTATCCAATCTAGCATGAGCATTGACTTAATAATTCTGTAAACCATTTTTGACCCAAGTTAGTCATAAGATACTTGTTTATTATTGGGTAATATCTTCTATTATATTGCAAACACCCTGCCACCTAGCAAGAACTCATGCGTCCACTCTCGTCTGCTAAATAACTTATTGTTCAGTTCATGTCAGTAAAAAGATATATAATACCACATAAGTGGGAGTGCAGTTTTCAAACTCAACTTATCAGAGAGGGAAAACTAAGACGAACAACCAAGAGAAGAAAAAGGAAAATAAAGGAAAAGAGCAAGGAAAGCAGCTTAGCTGCTTAATCACTTGCACAACTGAGATATATGGGGAGCCTAACATGGAGGTTGGCTCCTGTAGAATGTGTAATCTGTCGAATTTTTTTCCTTTTATCGATGTCTTCAAAATCTACATCAGGGCATCATTAGTTTTAATCAAATTCTCTAGAGAACATTGAAGAAGATAGGTGAAACTTTTTATTGACTTTTCATGAACTTCTATATGGGTATGACATCAACTGCATGAGTACAAAGATTTATGTTATTCAAATATGAATATCATAGTCAAGTTTATGGGTGGTAACGGTTGGAATTTTTGGGTTCGATCCTGCCTTAACCACATTAAATAACAGAAAATTTCTCGTATCTGGTTTTTCTAATGTTATCCCTGTACCTGATGGTGGATTAATTTGATATCGGTAGTCAGATTGTGTTTGCGTGATTTTATGCTGTTTTCAGGTATACCTGATGGTGTTTTTATGAACCTAATGAAGTTATAGTTATATCTTTCAGAATAATCAGAATATTTCGACAATCTTTAGTTGCCGGTTTGGTGTTCTAGCAACGATGGAACGAACTCTTTTGTTCCCTTAGGTCTGCCGGCCGGCACATGGCCAGCTCAACCAGCCATCCTTCCAATCTTGAAGAAAGAATATTCCTTGAATTCAGAGCATGTATAAGCAGAGCCAGGGAGTAAACAAAGTTTGTTATATTATTGGCAATGTAAGGGTATATGGAACTTTGGACTATACTAAAAGGTTGATTGGTTCGTGATTGGAATTGGAATCGCAATTGTCATATCCTTCGAAATATTTGGTTCATGAGCAAAATCGAAATTGAAATCGGAATAGAGATTTGACTTCTTAGGAGAGTCGGGATTGAGTTTTAGGGGAATTGGGTATCTGTTTTGGAATCGGAATCTCAATCAAACGATTGAAATGAGAGTCATCCAGACCTCAAATCCCTTTAACAAAATACCTTCTAAGTTTATTGCATAGCGGATAAACTTTAGGTAGCACTTTAGGTGCTTCAAGTCCAAGAGGTGGATTTGTGTTGGGTGGCGCTTCAAGTCTAAGAGGTGGATTTGTGTTGGGTGAAGACATAAAGAAGGCTAAAATTTGGTTAGGTTGGGTCAAGTTTCTACAAAGCTTGGAGCTGGGCTGAAAAAAATATTTGGGCCCAACCTCAAATTTTTTTTTTTCCAAAATTTTGGGCAAGATCTATCCAAACCCTAACACTTTCTTGGCTTGAAACCTGATTGGGCTCGTTTGGATTTAGGCCAAAGGTTCTTTAATGCAAAATCAGATAGAGATAAAGAGAGAGCATGGGAGAGAACGAGAGAGGAGAGATTGGGAGGGAGAGAGGAGATCACGAGGATTATGAGGGAAAATGAGCAAATAGATATTGAGGGAGAGAGCACATCAAGAGAGAGATTAGGAAGGACAACAAGTGGATAGGCATTGAGAGGGAGAGAGAGGAGGTCAAAAGAGATTGGGAGGAGAGGGAGAGAGTGGAGAGAGATTGCGAGAGTTTGAGAGAGAGATTGAGAGGGAGAGAGTTCCAGAGAAGATAGAGGGGGGAGAGAGAGCGAAAAGCAGCGAGGGGGGCGGGGGAGAGTGAAGAGAGGAGGAAAGAGAGAGAGAGAGGAGAAAATGGATGAGTGGGCATATCATTGAAAAGATTCCATCTTTTGACACGAATGAGAGAGTGGCTGTTTTTCTCAGGATGAGATTTTTTTTCTGTAAGGTTGCTTGAGATCGCTTCTGACGCGCATAATGCTTAGGGATAGGGGCATAGAGCTTCCGACTTCTTGCCTGGTCTGCTGGTGGAGGATGAGTCGATAAAGCATGCCCTCCTATGTTGTCCAAAGATGAGGTTGATTTAGAGAAGGACAAGTGGTTAGCTTTGAGAGACGAGCAGTGGCTCTTGGCTGGATCTCTTTTTAGATGCGATTCGTTGGAGTACGGTTGAGGAGTCGATCTGTACCTAGGGGGCAGGATGGTGTATGTCGCTTATTAGATCTAGCTCTCCATGCACAGTCTGTTCTTCAAAGCTGAGGTGGTGCTTGTACATCGGATGCTGGAGAGAGCCATGTGCTTAGCTATGGAGTACAGCTATTTCGATGCTGCCGACCTATTCCTTGATGCCTTAAATTTTTAAGACTCTTATGCTGCTCCTTTAGTGATCCGGAGGGTTATTTTCATATCTTGGGAACCTCCTCCTTCGGGGTTTGTCAAGGTTAATTTTGATGATAGCATCAGGGATAGCAGGGTTGTGTTGGCTTTGTCATCCGGGGTCCAAACATCAGGTTGTTGGCGGTGGGGAGCTCATATCTCTTTGAGCTTTTCATCCCGGGAGCTGAGCTTCGTACCGTCTGAATGATTATTCTCTATGTCAGACAGGAGCTGCAGATGGAGAGGATTTTTATAGAAGGAGATTCTGCCACTATCATTGGTTGAATTCAAAATGACACAAAGTAGCTAGAGGCCCATCCGCTCCTTCATGACATCTGGACTTTCCTTCGTAGTTCCGTCTGTTGTCTGTTTGGCATATCTTTCGAGAGACGAACAACACCACAGACTGGATCACATCTTACGTTGCTGAGCATATCGAAGACTGGACTTGGCGATAGGGTCACACTTGTTCACGAGCCTTGTAGAACCTTTTATTTTCTGACTTTATGGAGTATTTGCATACTAGAATAGTGTGAGTGCCCACTTGTATCAAAAAAAAAAAAAACTTATCATTTTTTATATTAAATTCCAATTTAAGTATCCAAGATAAACCTATTTTAATTCCAAACCCCGTAAAACTGAATTCAGTGAGTAGAATATACTTTGAATATTTATGAGAACAGTTTCTATTCTTTTATGGACATAGTGTATTTATGTTTTGATTAGAGGAAAGAATGTTTTAATTCTCAATTCATCTATGATTTTCAGATCCTTATATAACTCAGCTGCAAATCTCTGTATTTTTTGTACTATTTTGTCCATGTCTATTTGCGTATAATTTATACTATTTTCACTCTTATTTCTTAAATGAGTCTGAACCTTTTCTGTGAATAGTGGTATGGCTAGAATCGAAGTCACGTAATGAGCTTCAATTTGGCTATTCAGCTTAGTATTGCTTTTAGTGAGGAACCTAATAATTCTAGCCATGGCTCGGACTCTGTTTCGATTCTTTGAGAACAGTGGCCTAACAATGATTTATTAGCTTAACAAAAGCCTTAAAGATGACCATTCTCAACACTTCCACAAGTCACGTAGGCACAAAGAATGCTTCCACCAACTTGCAACAGTGATGCTGCGCTCAGAAGCTAAGATTTTGTGATCTTATTCCGCAGCAAAACAGAGCCAACTATATTGGCTTTGTGGTCTCTTCATTACCAACACCACGTCATGAAGCGACCCTTTTTAGGCCATCGGACTTTTTGACAATGCTTAAACTGAGTTTTCTATATATGCGCCCAATCTAAGCCACGCAGAATTGGTTCTTATCCTTGTTAAGGTCACCAATTACTCATGCTAGAATCATTATGCTTCTACTTCATAAGACTTGGATATATTATGTATGCATTTATATGACTTAGATATATTATGCATGTATTTATATGACTTAGATATATTATGTATGTATGTATGTATATCTGCACGCGCGCGCCCACACACACACACAAATATATGTATATTTAGAGACAAAAAATCATACATTTTGATGGTCTCTAACTAAGACATCAAATGGGAGCAAAAAAATGTATTATTAAAATTACATGAGACTATATTTTGCTAAAATATGAGCATTAAAACATATTAATTTTTCTTAAACTATTTTTGGTTATAACCAATAAGGTGGGTTCTTAATTTAAGTGCTTTACTACTTGTTTTAGCATATTAGCATAACAAAGATGATCCATTTTCTTGATGCATGGATTAGAGGTCGTCAGAACATGGGATTTTCGTATCCAGGTAATAGATCATGAGCAATGGTACAGATCTTCGACTTAGATACTTAATTATGAATTGTGGATCTGAGAGGAGTAGCTATTTTCTTCTATCTCGAGAGAATAGTCCAAATCTATATATGTATATACATAAAATCTACATATATACATACAAATACATTGTATTTATACGTGCCAATTGTGATGAATTGCCAACTTAGTCTGAGACCAACTTGAATTTGGTTGTGGTTTGCAGCCCAAATGCAACCTATGCCGTGCCCAACCTGCCAAGCCCACATATTTTGGGTTGGGCTAAAGTTGGATTAGAGATGACCAATCAAGTTTCCAATCCTATTTTTAGTTGCATTTTTCTATTTTTATATTTCATAATCAAGATATTATTTTTATTCTTTAGTATTGAATTATAGAGTTTCATGTGTTTATTATTTCCTATCATTCGGTTAGCATGATATCTTTTCCAGTGGATATGATATCCAGACCATGATATAATAAAAAAACAAGAATAGTTTCGACATGAGTTCTTTTCTTAGAAAACATTTTAAAGATTATTCCAAAACAATATTAAAAAATTTAGAAACATTGGATGAAATCAAATCTACATTACATATAAAAGTATGGATAAATAATATTGAGAAGATTCCATTATCTTTGTATTTAGCTAAGAGCGTCATGTCATTGAAACATATTTCAATTTTTTTTTTCTGAACATTTTTAAGATTCTCCTATCATAATTTATTCAACATCCTATTATACCACACTAGAGGATGTTCATTTTTTTCTATCATGGCATCACAAATTATTGTTCAATTTTTTTCATGGTGCAAGTGTTAGTGTTCTTTTATGGTGAAATTTTAATTTTATTTTTGAAAATGGAGCTGGAAAGTGTTAGTTCTACCGGATTGACTGTCAAAAGTGGAGTCATTGGGAAAAAAAAATTTATAAGTTTTTGTGTGAGAAATTTTAGTTTATATTTTATTTTTTCTCAAAAATTATTAAATATAACTATTAAATGGACACTTTAGTAAAGTACACGTATCTAACTTTGATTTTTTTTTTTGATACAAAATATATTTAGATGAGTATTTTATCAATTTTCCTCACGCAATAGAATAAATATACTAAACATTTTACACCATATGCATAACATGCTTAGTGGGTTTAGATAGGGTTTTAAATCCAGGTTGCTAATAAACATTTTGAATTGACTAAATAGTAGCTCAAATATAGTTTTACATCTCCGTTCATAATTTAAAGTAACTCTAAGCTGAACCGAAGCACTATGATATTTGGTTTGAATTGACTTTTTTTAGTTTGAACCCTTGGATATGCAGATGCCATTTCCAAATTCTTGAATCCCCCCTCCTTTCATTCTTTGTATTGTGAACTTTGATTGTTTATATGATAGGTTTTCAACCCAGTCTAGTACTAGCCGTATATCTTGCAGCAGATTGCATAAAATGTTGTATTTACCCTTGCCATGCGCATGCTTTATATTTCATGCATACTATGTTGTGATCTATGGCTAGGACTACAGGAGCCAAACTAATGTTAAGCTATAAAGAGTACCAAATTGGATATTAAGTTAAAAGTATTGGATGGCAGTAAACCTCACAACGACAAAATTGTTGTGCTTGTTGCGATTCTCGGGCTGCAAAAAGAAAAATTAAATAGATAAGGACTTATTCCAATAGACTAGCAAAATTTAGACAGAATTTTTTACTAGATTTATTGTAAAAAAATACATCTTTAATTCCACATTGATTATGAGTTGAGAGGAACTCTTGTTTACATGAAATGGAATCTTCTTTTCCATATAAGATACTTTTTAAAAGACAAAATCGGAAAGCTCAAAATAGTCAAGGCCTATTGAAACCAATAGAAGCTAACTCTTCGAGGATCCCACAAGATCTATTGAAGTTTGAAATAACCGGAGCTAAAGCAGACAATACCTCCACTGCAACAAAAAAGAATATTTGCGATACAAAAAAAGCATCGCAAATAATTATTTGCAATGAAAATTTTATCGTTAATAATTAGTTGTTAAAAATGAGGTCGTAAATAATATTTTACGACGGAATAAAAATTTTCATCTCTGATAATATTTTTTTTGATGAAATATTTTTATTGAATTTTTTTATTTTTAAATTATTTATGATGAAAAAATTTCATCGTAAATAAATAATTTTATGATGAAAATATATTTTCATCATAAATAAAATTATTTACAATGAAAATTTTCATCGTCAATAATTTAAAAAATAAATTTAATATTTTTTAAAAAATAAAATAAATTATTTGTAACAAAAATTTTCATCGTAAATAACCATATTTAAGATGAAACTTTATTTCCATCAGAAATAAAGTTATTTGCGATAGATTTTTACATTGCAAATAATTAAGAAAAGAAAATTAATTTTTTTAAAAATAAAATAAATTATTTATGATATAAATTTTTATCATAAATAAAAATATTAGCAATCAATTTATTTTCATCTCTAATAAGGTTATTTTTAACAAAAAAATTTCATCACAAATAATTAAAAATATATTTTAATTTTTTTTAAAAAATAAAATAAATTACTTGCAATTAAAAATTTATATCATAAATATTTTTATCATAAAAAAATTTATTTATGATGAAAATATTTGATCGTAAATAATTTTAAAAAAAATTTTAAATTAAAAAAAAATAAATTATTTGCGACGTAAATCTTTCATTGCAAATAAGGTTATTTGCGATGATATTCTGTCACAAATAATTCCATTGCTAATTAAAATATAATATTTTTTAAAAAATAAATTATAAATATATTTTTTAATTTATATTTTTAATATTTTATATTTATAATCTATAAAATTAAAATAAAAAATTGACACAATAAATTCATAAATAAATTTGTTCATTTTATTATATTAAAATATAATTATAAAAAAATAAATTTAATAATTACAAGAGATCTAAATAAAAATAAAAAAATATAAAAACAAGCTGCTGACTGTCAAGCATCAGCATCTAAAGAAGGAGAACAGATGGAGTATGATAGATCAGTCTGCTGCTGCCTCATCAGCTCTATCATCTACTCCATCTGCGTCATTCGTTCCATCATCTACATCTGAAACAACTAGTATGAGTCGATGCGTACCGCCAACTCATCAGTTCGCTGTCAATTCTCAGTAGTCTGTCTCTATATCTTTGCCAACTGGACATCGCAAGCAGCATGGACGTCAGCTTTTGATGAGCGTGAGGTTGTGGAAGCTCTGATCCCATACCTTAACCTCCTAACATAACAGGATCTCGTACCAAGTATCTGATCATAGATCTCATCATCTATGGATGCGGTCGAGCCCTCAAGGGTAGGTTGGGATCTAATCTCTATCATACGATCCTAAAAATTAAAGTTATAGCTATTCAAAATTATACTGAAAATCAAAATGTCAATAAAAAAAATAGTTAAAAAATTTACATAAAGCTCTTGGCTCCTCGCTGTCTACTATTCTAACTGTCGCTAGTAGATCTACTGGTAGATCTCGATCCTACTAAGAAGCTTACCACTTTCTATATCTCTTTATAATTTAAGAATAATTAATAATTTTTTTTAAATAGTTAAAGAGTTAAAATATGCTAAATAGAAATTACTTACCATCTGCTCTATATGGTGAGCGAACGGCCTCAAACTCCCACAGTGCGAGACGGTCTGTCTCGCTCGATTTGCGGCATTTCAGACACATTTATCCTGTATAGTTAGCAGTCAAATTAATAAGAACTAACTGAATTTAAAAATAAATAATTCAATTATTAAACTCTAAAAAAAATTTAGACGCTTAACCTGATATATCGGGTCCTCATACTTACGGTATATAACAGTCTAGTCCTCGATACTGATGTTGTTATATGGCCGCTGTTGCACTGCCTCCACCCCCTGATCCTGCACTACAACGTACCAGTGGCGATGAATGCAATGTCAGTAATCTTTGAAATACGAGCATAAATGATCATCTATAGCTCGCATACGTAATCATGCTCGAAATCAACAATATCAAATATAGCATGTCAATAACAAATATTATAAGAATATAGTACTAATTAAATATTTTACTAAATATTATTTTATCTGTAAGTGGCTATAGAAGATCTCCTTCTGAGCTGGTGTAATGTGACGCCAATCGAAAAGCATCACAGGGCCATAGCTGTGGCATATGATGCCCAGCTCAGTCTGTCATGGCTCGCACCATCCCCTAATAGGCATGGTGAAGTCAGACGGAATCTCGATACGGAGATGCTATCCCTATTGAAAATTATGTCCCAAAGCCAATCGCCAGTCTGTTAACGATTGAGCTTATTATTATAATTATATATAAATTATTAAATGATAAATGTTATTTAATTTTTTCATCACTGTGTACATCTTATTTTAAACTCCTGTTACGTGATGAAGTCCTTAAGACTATTTGATTCGATATAGGAGGATATATCGTTTAATCCTTAAACCTTAAGTTCACGATCAAATGATATACTATTATTAGGACGATAGCTGTATCAAGTATAGGTTGTTGCGTGCCATGTACGTTGGTTGTCCTCTTAACCAAGAAATATGGAGACACTGGCATGGCATGCAAGTGAGACGTAGGAGTACATTTCAATAAACGTGACTAATTACTGAGCACTCTGCTGTCAAGAGTAGCTCGCATAGGATATGGGTATAAGTATCTTTCTGATCTGAGATCACCACGATGACTTGCAAGCAACTCACTGTGCTTTAGTGCCAGACTATCTGCATTTTTAATTTAGTGATGAAAGATTTTTGGGCACAGTCAAGTACTTGCGAAGTCAGTGTGTGAGTCAAGATGGAATTAACCCCTCTGAATAAGTAGGAGTTAATGTATCAGTGTATTTCAATTCAGTAAAATCTTAGTCGGATAATCCATGTGATGGATTTTGAAAATTGAAATACAATGTGGATGATCATATCAGGATTGAAAGTTAAATCCTAGATCACCTTGAGCATTTGGGTCAAAGGGATGAATTATATGGTAACCATATATCAATAGGTTCTTGAATGATGTTTTATAATCTTTCGATCTATTCGGACGTCGAGTATCATTGCTAGATGGTCATTTTGATTGGTATAGGAAGATTATTTTATACTATCGACTTAGGTTCGAACCTATGGGGTCACACTTAAAAGAAGTTTCTGACTGATCATATGGCTGATCAATGATTAAGAATCGTTCTAGGATAAAACAGTCAATTCGATTGATGATTAATCTTATGCAAAAATTATAATAAATCAATTCACTAATTATTGGTGGATTGTAAAAAAATTGATTAGTAATTAGATTGTTAATTAATTTAATTTAATTGAGTATTGAGTTTTGGATCAAATCTAATTGAATTGGATTCAATTTGGTTTGACTCGATTAGGTTATGAGATGACCTAATCGCTAAGGGTGTTTGATTTCTGATATGATCAGAACTTGAGCTCGATTATTTTTTGATTTGATTAGAATTTAATCGAAGCTATTTGCTATCTAATTAGATTAGGTTTAATGGTCCAATTGGGTTTAACCTAATTTGGTTGGGTTAAGAATCTAATTGGATGAGAAAATAATTCGAATTCGAATTTCTTGCACCTCCTTTCTCTACGCCCTCTTATTCTTCATGTGAGAAATATTTTTACGTAATTTTTCTCATATTCAGAAGCTTTTTCCACATCCTCATCTGATTTTTTTGAATTAAAAATTGGTTGGTTTAAATTTGAGTTCAAATAGGTTTGAATTTGAATAAAAATCTAGAGTCCAAATTGAGTTGGACTCTCCTCTTCACGCCACCACCTTTCTCCACACATAAAGTATATTTGCATGAGATTTTTTGCACCATTCTAATGTTGGTCGATCTCTCTTTGAGTTTATAAGATAAGGATAAAGTTTGGTTTAAAATTTAATTCAAATTTGATTTGAATTGATGATAAAGATCAACCAACGTTTGAATTGAATCGAAATTATCTCTTTCTTATCCTTATTTTTCATGGGATGCCAACCTTAAAGGGGATCAATTTTGTGTGAAATAAGAAGTGATTTTTGACATGAGAAATCTGAGAGTGGGTTGGGCTTCCGTGTGTGAGAAACAAAAGAAGTGTTCTTCCTCTCGGATGTGAGCTGTGGGTTCTAGGGTTTCAACTCTAGATTTTGTGAGAAGAAAATACAAGAGTGAGTCTTGTCCAATCTTCCATACCACCACCTCCTCATAAAGCTTCATCTTCTGATTTAGAGGAGTCTAAAAGATCCAAAAAAAAGAGCTTGAATCAGCCATCTAGAGCCTTCGATGCAAGCTAGCACTCCCACGAAAGAAGATCAGATTCAGGATATCGATGTGATTGATGCAGTTTTTTATTTTACATCATATTTTGTATGTAATTTTTTTTTGTCATAGATCTTTAATGATAGTTTAGATCTAATCTAAAGCATGTTTAGAAGATTAAAGTATTTAATCTTTTATTATTCCACCATAAAATTTTAAAAATACATACTTTAAACTATCTATTTTTCCTTAATATGGTATCAAAGCCAGGTTTCTTATGACATGAACTTTTTACATATAATCTGATTTTAATTGTTTAACTTATATCTAAATAATTAATTTTAAATCTGAGTAGTATACTAATCTGATTGGATAGATCCTCATAGTCATCCGATCATAGGAGAAATCAGGATTTCAAAATCCTATTTATCCATTCGATGGGATCTCCTATGACGTGTAAGGGTGCTGCGTGGTCTCTTCCATGCTGATGAACATTGAAAAAAATTTTAAATTTTTTTTAGATCTAAAATAATATATATTAGATATGAAATTAGAGTCTTGATCATTAGATGATTGATTGTAAAAATATTTTATAAAATTAAAAACTATTTTCAAACATCGAACCTGAATCCATGTCAGCCCAAAATTTAATTGAGAATTAAGTGATCTAGATTTGAGAATCAAAGATCTAAGACATTAATTTCATAATTCGTGGGTTAATGGATTAGCTCGAGTCAAGTCCATTTAACTGGGTTAAACCTAGGGTTATAAATCATTGATAATGGACCATGTTAATAATTGATCAAATCTAATTAAAAATTAATTCTGATTGGGTCAATTTCTTCTCTTGATCAATTTCAATAGTTGTAGTTAGTCAAGTTTATATCTTTGATTAAACCAATATGGACTTTGATTGTAGCTCCGTGGTCGAATTCAAGTCTATAAGTTGATCAAATTGAAAATGACTAACTAGTTAGTGTCTAAGGTAAGTATGGTAGCTTTGATCGGTGGTCATTAATTGAGAGCTACTCGTATAGATTGAGTCTATGTCGAGTTAATGGCGTATCTCTTCCATCGATCTCACTTACCTGACCAACATGGTAAATCATATTTTAGTTAGATCACTTAATGATTGGAGTTGATCCATACTTATCAGAAAATCCGTATGACTAATTTAGGTGCCCCTAGTTCAACTTGTCTTGAGTCCTCTTCATGACTTGGTGAAGTCAGTGGAAGGATTTATGACTAGTTGGCTGGATCAATTTTTGCCTAATCTTGTTTAATCTGACTTGGTGAAGTCAGTGGGACGATTAAGATTAACTGGTCAAGTCTTTTCTTTTCTCTTAATTCAACTAATTAAATCCTTTAAAATTGTTAGGTCTCTAAAAATGAAATAGTTATAGTGATAACTAGATCATAGCCTCCTATTAAATTAGGTGATAATGAGTTCAATAGTTTAGATGATCATTGAAGGCGCCACACGCCTGATGCTCATCTGGCTGTCAGAATTATCATTCATAATATGTTGATTTAGTTGTGTCTTTCTGATAATGATCAGGTTAGCCTAGCCACACTTGGATCTGATCACTTGTTTGTTAGATGTACTAAATTCTGACATGTTAATTATTGAACCTAACCAGAACTTTCAGTGGAGGCACCACACACCTACTGAAGAAGTGTCTGGGATAAAATTGAATACTAAAAATTATTTGATAAAATAATTGGTTAAGAACCTACCCATGGGTGCACAAGGATTAGTCAAGCCACACTTGGGTCTATGTGCAATCCATATAGATTCTAGTACCCACTAAGGAATTAGTATAATTTTTCGAATTGAAGGTAGAGACTATCAATTCGAATAAAAAAGTAAGAGAACCTTTTGATTAAAATCTATGTCTTTAAGCTTAATCAATTCATATACTAATTGGGTTCTAATTTTTTTTTTGCAGTTATGGCCACCACCTTGTCGCTCTGATCACTATTAGATAGTGATAATCTAATGGGATCAAATTTCGATAGTTGGTATCGAAATCTCAAAATTATCTTGAAGTATGAATGGATCTTGTATGTGTTGACAGATCTGACACCCGAGGAGCTAGCTCTGAATGCACGTAGTACAGTTAGAGACACTTATCAGAAGTGGCTTAATGATCAAACTACGGTTCGTTGTATTATGCTGGTGATAATGAATGATGAGTTCAGCCGTAGTTTCGAGAATACTCTGCTACAAGACATGTTGTAAATGTTGAATGAGTCTTTTAGCACACCCGACGATGTTGAGAGGCACAAAACTAGTTGTGCCATCTTCAACACTTAAATGAGGGAAGGAGCATCAGTTACTGATTATGTATTGTACATGATCGAGATGATTGAGCACCTAAGCAAGCTCAACTTTTCCCTGCATGAGTAGTTGGGGAAAGATGCTATTCTGAACTCTCTGCCCAAGTCCTACCTCCCTTTCTTACTCATTTTCGAATGATAAAGCTTGTAGTCTACTACCACGATTTGTTGGGATTGCTGCAGAACTTTGAGAAGGATCACCAGCTCTACAAGGAGTCGGTGAATGTTGTTGGAGGATCTTTTCTGGATGTCAACCCTTTAAGAAAGAGAAGAAAAATAAGAAGAACAAGAAAGGGGTGCAAAGTGCTGGGACACCCAAGTCCTGTCAGACGAAGAAATCTAAGTCTGATCAGAGTCAGACAGAATGCTTCTACTGCAAGAAGCAGTTACACTGAAAGAGAAATTATCCTCAATACATTACCTTCTTGGATCCAAATAGATCGAGAAAGAAGTAAGCTGTTGTTGGACAAGATAATTATATGATAACACCTTGTAATTTTTCAATTTATGATTCTACTATCTGGGTATTAGATATCGGAAGCTCTTTTAATATTTACAATTCATTGCAGGGTTTGCAGGTTAGTAAGAGATTTGAAGAAGACGAAAGGTTCCTTAATATTGAAGATGGAAGATCAGTTTCAGTTCTAGCATTAGGGACTATTAAGCTTGTATTCAAGTCTAATGTAATTGTTCTAAGTGAATGTCACTTTTGTTCTTCTTTTTTATTGAATATTGTTTCTATAGGCCTTTTGGCCATATATGATTATAAAATTTTAATAAATTTTTTTTTAATATCATTATGAATGGTATTAATGTGATAAATGGATGGCTAAACAATGATATTTACATATTGTCACAACCTGTTTGTATAATGTATACATCCAGCAAATGTTCTAGAATTAGTGATGTCTCTGATATCTATCTTTGGCATTGTAGGTTAGGTCATATTAACAAGAATAGAATAAACAAGTTGACACAATAAAAAATTTTTGAAGTCAGTGATTGTGAATCCCTCCTGACCTTTGAGTCCTGTCTTATTGGAAAAATGACCAAGTCAGTTTTTACTAGAAAAGGTGAGCGAGTCAGTAAAATTCTAGATCTGATACATACTGATGTATATGGACCAATGAACACTAATGCCAGAGATGGATATTATTATTTTATTATATTTACAGATAATCTATCAAGGTATGGGCACATCTACTTAATGACACATAAGTCAGAATCATTTGAAATATTCAAATGATTCCATAATGAAGTAGAGAAATAAACTGAAAAGAGTATTAAAACTCTTCGATCCGACCGAAGAGGAGAATACCTCTTCAGTGAGTTTCTGATATACTTAGAAGAGAATTAATTCTCTCATAATGGACCCTTTCTAGAACATCACAGCATAATGGTGTATCGAAAAGGAGGACTCAAACCCTATTGGACATGGTTTGATCCATGATGGGCTTTGTAAGTCTGTCGATCTTCTTTTAGGGATATGCACTCGAGTCAGCTTTTATATTTTAAATAAAGTTTCAACTAAGTTTGTAAGTAAAACATCATATGAGATGTGGATAGGACGTAAGCCAGCACTCTCTCACCTTAGGGTTTGGGGATGTCTGGCTTATGTCAAACGTTTGAAAACTGACAAGCTTGGATCTAGATCTGATAAGTGTCTATTTGTAGGGTACCCAAAAGAGATCAAAAGATATTACTTCTACCTTGCTGATGAACAGAAGGTGTTCATCAGTAATAGGATAGTTTTTTTAGAAAAAAAATTCTTTGATGAAGGAACTAATACCTCAAAGATTGAACTTGATGAAGTTCGATCAGTAGAAGAACCGATACAATCTAGTAAAATCATAGAGTCAGACTTGATTAGATCAAATTCGAAATCTATTGTAGAAATATCTTTAAAAAAATTCGATAGAGTACCACATCAACCGGATAGATACTATGGTTTCTTAGTCCGGGATGGAGATCCAGTTAAACTCGATGAGAATAATGAGGATTCGATCACCTATATGGATGCGATGCAGAGGTCTGACTTCGATAAGTGGCTGGAAGCCATAAAATTTGAAATGAAGTCTATGAAAGTCAACAATATATGGATATTAGTTGATCCACCTGAAGGGGTAAAATTCATAGGGTGTAAGTGGATCTTCAAAAAAAAGAGGGGCGCAGACGGAAATATGGAGACTTATAAAGTCGTTTGATTGTCAAAGATTACCGTCAGCATTATGGTATTGACTATGACGAGATATTTTCTCCTGTGGCAATGCTCAAATCCATTCGAATCATGCTTGTGATAGCAGCACATCTGGACTATAAAATCTGACAAATGGATATGAAAACAGTCTTCCTAAATGGAGAGCTAGAAGAAGAGGTGTATATAATACAATCTGAAAGTTTTATATCCATAGATGAATCTAAGGTGTGTAAGCTTCAGAAGTCTATCTATGAACTTAAGCAGGCATCTCGAAGTTGGAATATGCATTTTGATAAAGTGATTAGAACGTATGGCTTCATTAAAAATGAAGAGAAACCCTGCATATACAAGTGGGTTAATCACTCTATGATAGTATTTCTTATTTTGTATGTCGATGACATTCTCTTAATTGAGAATGACATCCCTGCATTACAAAGAATAAAAGTTTGATTGTTATCACAATTCTCCATAAAGGACTTGGGAGAAGCATCTTTCATCCTTGGGATGAAGATTTATAGAGATAGATTTAAAAGGTTGCTTGGATTATCTCAGTCGATGTATATTAATATTGTGCTGAAAAAGTTCAGCATAAAAAATTTCAAGAAAGGCTATCTTCCGATAGGCCAAAAAAATTTTCTCTCGAAGAGTGATTGTCCGATAACTCCTCAAGAAAGAGAGCGTATGAGTAGAATTTTATATGCTTTGATAGTGAGATCTATTATTACGTCATGATATGTACGTGACCGGACATGGCATACTCACTGGGAGTAGTGAGCAGATACGGTTCGATCCAAGTGAGAATCGTTGGAAGGTCGTAAAGACCATCTTTAAGTATTTGAGAAATACTAAGGATCAGTGGCTTATCTATGGAGAATCTGACTTAAAACTTATGGGGTTTACGGACTCTAATTTTCAGTCGGATCATGACGACAGTAAGAGTGTGTCGAGATATATTTATACCTTGAACGGTGGAGCAATTTGCTGAAAAAGTTTCAAGTAGTACCTGTGGCCGACTCTATTTGCGAGGTAGAATATATCGCAGTATCTGATACTGTAAAAGAAGCTATGTGGTTACGGAAGTTCATCAATGAGCTCGGAGTGGCACCCTCTCTTGATAGTCCTATCTTGTTGTACTGCGACAGCACTGATGCCATTGCTCAAGCAAAGGAATCGAAGTCACATCAGTGGATCAAGCATATTCTGCACCACTATCACCTGGTCCGGGAGATCATAGATCGAGGTGACGTCGAGCTTCAAAAGATCAATGGAAAGAAAAATCTGATGGATCCATTTACTAAAGTCCTCAGTGTCAAAGAGTTCAAAGACTATAAATCAAAGATGGATATACGATACTGTACCGATTGGCTTTGGTCCAAATGAGAGTTGTTGAAAATTATGTCTCAAAGCCAATCGTCAGTTTGTTGACGGTTGAGCTTATTATTATAACTATATATCAATTATTGAATTAATAAATATTATTTAATTTTTTTTATTACTGTGTATGTCTAATTTTGAACTCCTGTTATGTGATGAAGTCCTTAGGACTATTTGATTCGATATAGGAGGATATATCATTTATCCTTAAACCTTAAGTTTACGATCAAATGATATACTATTATTAAGACGATAGCTATATCAAGTATAGATTATTATGTGTCATGTATGTTGGTTGTCCTCTTAACTAAAGAATATGGAGATACTGACATGATATGCAAATGAGACGTAGGAGTACATCTTACTGAACGTGATCAATTACTGAGTACTTTGCTATCAAGAGTAGCTCACATAGGATATGGGTATAAGTGTCTCTCCGATTGAGATCACCATGGTGACTTGTAAGCAACTCACTGTGCTTTGGTGTCAGATTATCTAAATTTTTAATTCAGTAATGAAAGATTTTTGGGCACAGTCAAGTACTTGCGAAGTCAATATGTGAGTTAAGATGAAATTGATCCCTCCAAATAAGTAGGAGTTAATGTATTAGTGTGTTTCAATTTAGTAAAATTTTGGTCGGGATAATCTATGTGATGGATTTTAAAAATTGAAATATAATATGGATGACCATACCAGGATTGACAGTTAAACACTAGGTCACCTTGAGTATTTGGGTCAAAAGGATGAATTATACAGTAACCATATGCCAATAAGTTCTTGAATGATGCTTTGCAATCCTTCGACCTATCCGAACGTCGGGTATCATTGCTAGATAGTCACTTTGATTGGTATAGAAAGATTATTCTTATACTACCGGCTTAGGTTTGAACTTATGAGATCACACTCAAAAGAAGTTTTTGACTGATCATATGGTTGATCAATGATTAGAATCGTTCTAGAGTAAAATAGTTAATTCGATTGATGATTAATCCTATGCAAAAGTTGCAATAAATCAATTCGCTAATTGTTGATGAATTATAGGAGGATTAATTAATAATGAGATTACTAATTAACTCAATTTGATTAAGTATTGAGTTTTGGATCAAATCTAATTGAATTGGATTCAATTTGGTTTGATCCGATTAGGTTATGAGATGATCTAATCGCTAAGGGTGTTCAATTCCTGATATGATCAGGACTTGAGCTTGATTAATTTTTGATTTGATTAAAATTTAATCAAAGCTATTTACTATCTAATTAGATTAGGTTTAATGGTCCAATTGGGTTTAACCTAAATTGGTTGGGTTAAGAATTTAATTGGATGAGAAAATAATTTGAATTCGAATCTCTTGCACCTCCTTTCTCTACGTCCTCTTATTCTTCATGTGAGAAATATTTTTACATAATTTTTTCATACCCAGAAGCCTTTTCTATATTCTCATCTGATTCTTTTTGAATTAGAAATTGGTTGATTTAAATTTAAATTCAAATGAGTTTGAATTTGAATGAAAACCTAGAGTCTAAATTGAGTTGGACTCTCTTCTTCACGCCACCACCTTTCTCCATGCATAAAGTATTTTTGCATGAGATTTTTTGCACTATTCTGATATTGGTCAATCCCTCTCTGAGTTTATAAGATAAAAATAAAGTTTGATTCAAAATTTAATTCAAATTTGATTTGAATTGGTGATAAGGATCAACCAACATTTGAATTTGAACTGAAACTACCTCTTTCTTATCCTTATCTTCCATGGAATGCCAACCTTAAAAGGGGATCAGTTTTGTTTGAGATAAAAAGTAATTTTTGGTGTGAGAAACTTGAGAGTGGGGTCATGAAAAGTTAAGAGTGGGTTGGGCTTCCGTGCTTGAGAAATAGAGGAAGTGTTCTTCCTCTCGGGCGTGAGCTGTGGGTTTTAAGGTTTCAACTCTCAGTTTCGTGAGAAAAAAATATAAGAGTGAGTCTTGTCCAATCTTCACACCTCCACCTCCTTGTAAAGCTTCATAATTTAATCTAGAAGAGTTCAAAAAATTCAAAGAAAGGAGCTTGGATCAGCCATCCAAAGTCTTCGACGCGAGTTAGCACTCCTACGAAGGAAGATCAGATTCAAGGCATCGATGTGATTGATGCAGTTTTCTATTTTATATCATATTTTGTATGTAAATTTTTCATATCATAGATCCTTAATGATAGTTTAGATCTGATCTAAGGCATGTTTAGCAGATTAAAGTATTTAATATTTTATTATTCTGCTATAAAATTTTAAAAATACATGCTTTAAACTATGTATTTTTTTTAATAGTCTTTTATGCTTGCATCTCCAACATTCCAGGTGAGGTTCTTCAATTGACCTCATCCTTGCCTCATCACTTATGGAGAATGGCCTGAAACAACAATGAATAAATCATTAGTATGATAGCTATCTATAAACATAATAGATACAATTAAAATCAAATTTTATTATGTAAAAAATATTAAAATACCACTCGAATCCATCTCTGCAACACCTTTTGGCGGCTTCGATGGTGCGGCAGTAGAAATGGAGGAAGACTCATCCTCAGGGATAGGCTGGAAACTCGAATATGGTCATTTTTCTCCTGATGCTGTACCTGTAATACTTAAACCATGCATATAACTAACTTGATATATAAATGAATATAAGAATGAACAATAATAGCAAAAAATATATAAATGCTAATGAATAGAATTGTATTGCATATCATTATTGCAAGAGAAGATTCAATAAAGAATATAGATCTACTCATCGATATCCGTATCCTCAATTAATTTGTAAGTCCTCCTTTGAATCACAATAATCGACTAATGTATCATCTTCTATCTCATCATTATTTTTGAACTGATCGTCGCTCTTTGAATCATTAAGATTAAATATAAAATCAGCTTCAACTTCATTGGACGGCAGATCAACCCTATTCAAAGGAGTTGTTATAAGTTCTTCATCAACAAGGAGCTCGGTCAATGTTTGTTCTTTCTCTTGAAAAGCTTCCTCTTCATGTAGATTTGAATTTTTGTTCATCTCTAGTTGAGTTGGTATGCCATAAATATCTCTAGGTATTATTCTTTATACGATATGTCAATCATCTCGATATTTGGATCTTTCAAATATATTACTTATTTCGCTTGAGTTGCTAATATATACAGCTCATTCTGGTATCATATTTGTGCAAAATTTATACTAGTAAAGTATGGATCGATATGAATATCGATCTTCTTATTATAATATCCCACCATTCACACTGAAATAAGAATATCGAATTATTGGATCCATACTTCAGTTCTATGATATCTATCAATACATCAAGATATTCAATCTCTTCTTCTCCTTCATATCCTATCGTAGCAATTTCACTATTCTGGATCCGTCTTTGCATCTCAAGCTCTCTTATATGAAATTTCATTCTTTCAACGATACAGGATGCGTAGTGGTTAACCCTTCGATCGAGACCACATGCTAAATCGTACAACTCATCAGTCTCCCCCTTTTCTTTATTGAAATGCTTAGATTCATATATAATATAACATAAAAAATTATGTTGGTTCTAATAATTAATTTTATAATTATTAAAATATAATGTAATACTATTGGAACTTACATGATCTCCAAACATTTTGTAATTTTTTTCTATATCGATCATCAACATCTATGTTATTCTTCCTAGATAGTATACTCTTTACTCACTGCAACAACTCATGATTTTTAATTTTACATTGACATAAAAAAATTAGTTAGAATACTAAAAAGTATGCTAAGATGGTACTTACTCAATGAAATCTTCAATTTCTTCACAATTATTTAGAATATAGAAGTGTGCCTTGGATAGTTCATTCACATCCATAAATTTATATCTCCTTCCATCCATGGGTCGAATCGTTTATTTGAATATGGACAGTGTCAGTTCTTTATTACCCTATTCACGATTTGGTTACGATTTGTATGATTAAATTTTATTTCGATATCGTCATGATACATCGAGCAGAATATGACATACTTCGTAGCTATGTATGCTTCCACTATAAGTCCTTCAGGCCATGTTTTATTGCACATATATTTTTTTAGGATATATAAGAATCTATAAATAAAAATAAATTTAAATTTAACTAATATATTTACATCTTATAACTGATATGATAAAAAATTATGATTTCTTTATCTTTTAATTGAATACATCTACTGAGAATGTACCGATCTGATCAAAAGAGCTTCTTTATGGAGATGAACAATCAAGTGCACCATAACATTAAAAAATGATGGTGAAATTTTTTTTCTAACTTACAAAGAATGAGCATAATATCATTCTCAAACTTCTCAAGTAAGTTAATTTTTAATTTTCGATAACATAGTTTTCGAAAGAATACTCCCAACTCAATTAATACAGTTTGAATATCACCACTCAGATAGCCACGCATACCACAGGAAGTAAGCGCTGCATCATTACATGAGAGTCATAACTTTTTATGTCAGATTACTGTCATTGTTGCCAATATACTACGATACATTTGAAGTGTAAGCATCAAAAATTTTATGATTTTGAACCATCCACAGAAACTCTTTTTCTCTCACCAAATATTGAATAAAATACAGACGGCATAAAAAATTTATCATCTCGACAAACTAAATACAACTCTAGTCGGATTTCTATTTTTTGCAAATCAAGATGAGCTTTTGAATTATTTTTTATTTTTTCTGCGATGTGCAACACTGTACCGATGATATTATCATAAATATTTTCTCAATATGCATTACATCTAGTTATGATGAAGTAATAGCTATTTCAGTATGGTAGTTTGAAAAATATATTTCACTTCGTCCAATTCAACTCAGCTTTAGTATGCTTCCACTTCGAGTATTCGATATTTTTCTAAATTTTATATTTTCAATGTCTTCAAGTTGTTCTAAAATTTTACTCCACTTAACTCCTTAAATAGCAGACATCGTCGGACTTACCATCAAAGTATTAATTATAATGGATTCTCCAAAAGTGATTAGCAGGTAAAAATCGTCGATAACCCATGAAGTAGATTTTTATTCTATGCTTTAAGTATAAGGAGGACGTATCCTTGTTGTATTTTGGATATGCCAGATATCCTTTGGTACTCCACCAGATAGTTTTTATATACAGAAAAATTATTTATGGTCCATAAAACTACATTGTTGGCCCATAGAAAATTGTTGCTATTTTTGTTTGCTCCTATAGAATGTTTGTTTTGTTTTGCTGTGGATGGTTTTATAAATTCTTAAAATATTTATTTTTTATATCTTCAGCATCTACATGTAATAGTACATTTTTATTTCTTACCATCTGATATGATGCTTATCAAAATGCTCCTATTGCATGCCTCTTCTACATGAATAAATATGGCACCCTATCTTTCTTTCTCTTTACATCAACTAGCAAGCATGAAAGCCGCCTTCATTGCTACTTTTCTTGGTATGAACAACTGCCCGCTTCACAAAAGCAACTAAAAAAATACCTGTAATATAGCTAATTTCCATATTCTATTTATCCATTGAGATTTTAATTTTTTTTACTTCTTAAAATATGCATGCACAACTACTCAAAGCAAATATTTTCAACAATCAGCAAGAATAGTCAATAATCCCCAAAATCAATCTATCAAAAAGACCACCTCCAATCCAGTGAAACATGCTAAAAGAAAAAACTAAAAAGTATACAGATGATACCTTTCCTGAGGGGGTGATGGGCTAGGGGAGAGGAGCACTGGAGGAGCTCGAGATGGACTGATGGAGGAAGAGGGGATGCATCGGGGATCGAGAGTCAGGAGAGGGCCATAAGCCGCTGTACAGGGGGTGACCAGCGATGGGAGGGAGGGCTCTAGCAGTGGCGGGATGGAGGAAGGGAGGGGAGGGGGCCACGAGTCGCTACGCAGGGGGTGACCAGTGATGGGAGGAAGGGCTCCGATGGTGGCGGGACAGAGGAAGGGAGGGCTCCAGCGGTGATAGGATGGAGGAAGGGAGAGCAGGGGAGGGCTCCGATGGTGGAGGGATGGAGGAAGGGAGGGGAGGGAGGGCTCGACGTTTGGTGATGATGGAGAGATGGCGGCGAGAAGAGCAAGGAGGAGGCCGTCGGTGATAATAGAGAGGAAGCCCGAGAGGAGGGCTCGCTCACCGACCGATGGAAGCCCGAAAGGGGGGGGAGGTAGAGAGGAGGGGGTTTCGTGGGAACCAAGAGAGGCAGACAGAAGTGGCATAGAATTTTTATTAAATTTTTAGCGATGCAAGGTGATTTTCGTCGTTAAAAATTATTATTAGCAATGGATATTTCATTTCCTTTGCTAATAATTTTCGTCAAATTATTTTCCCTCCAAAAATTTTTCTCCTAAAAAAATTGATCAAAAAAATTTCATAAAAAAATTAATTTATGTTAAAAAATAAATTTTCATCTCTAATAAGTGTTATTAGCAATGCAAAATATTTTTTCTCCTAATAATTTCCATCAAAATTTTTTTTCCTCTAAAAATTTTTTCGTCTAAAAAAATTTAACCAAAAAATTTCATAAAAAATTAATTTGCAACGAAATAGAATTTTTCATTGCTAATAATGATTATTAGTGATGAAAATATATTTTCGTCACTAATAATTTTCAATAAAGATTTTTTCTCTTAAATTTTTTTTGTAAAAAAATTTAATCAAAAAATTAGCGTCGAAAAATATTTTTATGTCATAAATACTTCTCACGGATATATGCCACCTATATTATGATTGCGAATGGGGATGATGAGAACTCCGATATGATGCAAAGTACAGAAATTTCAATAGTTTTTGGATCGTTCGATGCGAAATGATATGCACATCGTTTGATGCAATGCAGGAGGCACGCTATTCGATGCTTACGATCTTCGAAGTGCAAATGAGCTAGGTTGATTCGTGACACAATCCGAATCAATCTGATTAGACCGATCTAAATTTTTTATTGCAAATAATTGGACATTAGCGATGAAATATGACATTCATCAACGATTCATCCCCCTCGACTTTTGCTATGCTCAAATCAATATTTTTTTTTGGAATAAGTCTGACAGTCCAAAAACCCTTAAAATTTGAGTGTTAGTACAAAAAGAGAAGGATAGGAGATGAACGGGATGAGTAGAAGAAAAAGTTTGGAGAGTTGCAAGTCTGGACTTTGTGGCTAGTTGAAGAGAATATTAGCATAATGAGGGGCAAAATTAGCAGAGAAAGAGAAGCAGGGTAAAAATCTACAAAAAAAAATTTTCATTGCAAATAATCTGCTGTTTATTTTTTTTTAATTTTTGATTTTCATCGATTTTTTACGATAAAAATTTTCATCGTAAATAAATTAGTATTTGCGATAGAAATAAATTTTTTATTGTAAATATATAATTATTTATGATAAAATATTTTCATCAAAATAATTTATCATTTATTTTTTTAATTTTTAATTTTTTTCGATTATTTGTGATAAAAAATTTTATTAAAAATAATTTAATATTTATGATGAAAAATAAATTTCTATCATAAGTACGAACCTATTTGCGATGAAAAATTTTGTCACAAATAATCCTCATTTATTTTTTTTATTTTTTTAATTTTTATCGATTATTTCGATGAAAATTTTTTATCGCAAATAAACTGTATTTGTGATGGAAATATATTTTCGTCACAACTACTCTGTTATTTGTGGCGAAAGATATTTTTATCATAAATAATATATTATTTGCAACAGAAATATTTTTCTATTGTAAATATCTCAGAAAAATATTTTTGTGACAAATAATTTTATCGTAAAAATTTTATTTTCTTATAGTGCTCATACATGCAGGAATGAGACTGACCAACTATCCGAATCATTTGAGCTTCAAGGGAATTTAAGCCGGGACTTTAGCGGGATCATAGAAGATGCGGACTCAGCAAACCAATAGGATCAATTCCGACGAGATATTCCATATTCAAAAAAACCTAAATGGAAAGCCAAGACTGTTTTGAATGATACTCAGCGAACCAATTGGATCGATTCCTACGAGATATTCCATATTCAAACAAAACCTAAATGGAAACCCAAGACTGTTTTGAATGATACCTGCACCCAGCTAACATAGACAGATCTGATATGCAGTAGAATTTCTGTAGCAGGCAATTTTTTTTTTGAGAACGGTGATCCATTGGCTTTATTTTTTTGAGAACGGTGAGGAAACCATCGCCACCTTAGCGTGATATCAAAAATAGAGAGAGAGAAAAAAAAAAAAGAGCGTGAGAGACAGAGAAACACTAGGCCAGGGACCACAAATTCCATCCAGCGGGATGGCATCACCCCTGTCCTCCCTTATCCCTCATCCAGCTCTGTACAGACATCAGAACAACACCCAGGGAAATCTGAAACAAAAAGATCATCCCCTGACAAACAGAAAAAAAGAAATAACTCAGCTAACCCCACCATCTTCTCTCCCCTTACGTACATAGCACTATAATTATACGGATATCCCGGAATTACTAATGCTGCACTACAACGTCTCCCTCGCTGCCGTGCCACCATCATGCGCCAACCACCGAACCGATCAACATCATAACGTAGGTGATGGAATGCACTCCTGGGGATCTGCGTTACAACTTATGAGAGAGTGAGAGAGACCACGAAGGATCACTCCCTGCAGAAAGCGTGAAACCAGTAAGCTCTCAGCCTTAGCCTCTTGGTGTGTGAAGGCTTTGAAAAGTGAACGACATGTCCAACACTCAACCCTTATAGCTGCTCCATGGGAACACAGACAGAAACAGCAGCAGAAAGGTCAAATATTGCTCCTGTCAGCACGAAACTTCTGTCGATCATTAGCAGTTGATTTCCAGATGTTGGGTTCATCCTGCATCTTTATTTATATACTTGCAGATCGATAAGATCCCGTGACTACCTCAGAATTCAAAAGAAGGAACGTGCTTCTCTTGTGGTTATCTTAATTTGTTGCAGTCTCCAGTTCTGGCAAGTTCCCGGAATACACCTGATGGCCCCGTTGGTGAAATATTGGTGCGACTCCAACGTTCACACTATTTTACTTGGTTGAATCGCTTTGTTATATATATATATATATATATATATATATATATATATATATATATATCTATATATATTGCAGCCAATCTTCTCGTCGTCTGGTCGTCGGGAACGAGCATCTGTAAAGAAAAGTCCACGCTGACCGAGATGCCTCCGGCGGGGACCCTCCGACGGTCAAGTCAGAGAGGAGACTAGGCAACAGTAGAGAGAAATCATGGGACTCAGCGATGGAGAGAGGAAGGGCCAGAGAGAGAGAAAGGAGCCTCCCTTTTAAGCTGCTACCTTATCTCGTTTTATAGTAGGAGGTGGTATGGTCCCGCCGTCGGTGATGTAGACAACTGAAGAGTTGTCAAATCGTCGAGGTTGTCATGTCGTTGTCGAGCTGACAGGTCCTAGGAATTAATTCGCGTCCTTGGCAGGACAGCGCCCCAGGTTCCTGGTAGGACAACGTCCCCTAGCGGTTGCACGACATGTCCTTGACAGGACTGCAGCCCATGCCGTTCGTTCGGCATCTAGAAGGGTCTGTAGAAATTGGACGTCGGTTGTCCAAACTGATGGGGAGTCGGTGATGTCCCACCCGACAGAGAGTCGGTGATGCAGGATCGGCTTTCAGATGATCGGAGGCAGTGTTGGTCTGTTAGGCCGACACGCTCGGATTGGGCATCGTCGGTAGTTACCGTTGATGTTGTCCGTCGTCAGACGGGCAAAATCGATCGGTCCATCCTTGAGGATGGATCGACATCGAGACTCATCGATGAGTCGATATTGATGAGTCGGCATCAGGTCGTCGGTATATCCAACATATATATATATATATATATATATATAATATATATATATATATATATATATATATATATATAATATATATATACTATAATATATATTATATATATATATATATATTATATAATTATAATATATATATATATATATATATATATATATATAATATATATATTAATTATATATATACAGAATGCTCCTCGCAGGCATAGAGAATGCTTGGGCTTCAGGCCAACATTCCTATGGCTTGCGTCTTTGATCAGAGCAGTACGAAGAGAAGGGATGCGTTAGTGGTCGCTGCCACGCGGTGTCACCGTCAGGAGTTAATAATAGACGGTGGGACAAACGAATTAATTAAGTGACAATTATTTCAGCAATGCTGATCCAACCTTCCTCGCGAGGAACCTCCACCAAAATCGTCATATTCATGACTACAGTCCTAAAATATGAGTCCTACACCAGTAGTGCTCTCCTTCTTTTAAATGATGCATCAATATTTGATTCAAGTGAAGTTTGGTATAGTAAGCTTCCTATAAGAGACAATATTTTTCTTGTTAAAAAAAAAAAAATTATGTTTTCAAATATTAATAATTCCAAGCCACTCTATTTAGGATATGAAATCAACTAATAGTGATGAAAAAAAAATAATTGAAAAAAAAAGAATTTATGGAAAAACAATAAAAGTCAAAAATAATAAATTTGATTTTCATTTTCAAAAATACCTCATCTGACAGAAAAGAATTCTTTTCCCACTCTCTCTATGTAATTCTTTCTCCCTAATAAAACTATACCCTCTTCAACTAAAAGATGAAAATATCACTATTCCATATCAACTAAAAAAATAAATTAAATATATTGAGTAAAGCTTAACTTAACTAAACATGAATAAGAATCTTAATAAGATTAGGATTTAGCAATGATTCTCAACAAATATTGATGTGTCCTTCATAGATGGTGGTAGATCAGTGCTTTACAATAACCAAGCCACAACTTAGGAGGATTATGTTTGCATCACACTTAAATCTCTAGGAATGCTATTGACGACTTATTCTCCTCCAGCAACATATACATCTTGAAACCGAACAAAATGCAAATGCGAGTGCCCAACTAGTAACTAAATAATTATTACAAATCATAGTAATAAGTGGAATCATCATACAATTAGTAATCGATCGGTCACCTAAATGAATGCACTCATCCCTCGGTAAAATCCCCTAACATTTTAATAACAGTTGCTGCAGAGTCCAACAGTCAACACAGCATGTGGAATAAAGTAATACAAGTTAATATACCAACAGTCTGATCAGCAACCACTATTTTACAACGCTTATGAAACTGTTGGAACTTGCAACGGCTCCTCGCTTGTTAGCGGTCCGGTGGAGAAAAAAAAAGACAAAAAGGAAGGAGACTGGGTAAAAGGTGGGCAATTGTATCGGTAGAAGGCAGAGGAGGCGCTCGAGTACCGAGTTACCGATCGGTCACCGGCCCGGAGGCCGATGTCGGACATGATCTCAGCCAGCTCCGGCTCCGTCTCGTGTTCCCACGCCTGTCTCTCTCTCTCTCTCGTATCCATTGTCCGGTCCGGCATTAAAACGAGGAATTTACGGTCCTCGAGGCAAAGGATTTGTTTTTCCTCGAGAGAGCGGATAACGCGACAACCTCTCACTGTACAATTGCTCGCCGATTCCTTCTTCAAAATTATTATTTTTTGGTTTTTTCGTACATACGCCTTTAAAACATATATAAATATTTTTGTAAATATATATATATATATATATATATATATATATATATATATATATATATATAATCTTATAAAATACTTATTAACAGTTTAGTATTGAAATAACTGAAATATCATTCATAGATAAATATATAAAAAATAAATATATTAAGAATATATATAAAATAAATATTTTATAGATATATATTAATTTTAAATAATATTTATATAAATCTTAATATTTTAAATGATATAGATGTAAAAAAATATTTTTTCTTGTTCTATTTAAGGATTTTTTATCAAAATAATATTTTTTTAAAATAATTTATCAAAATAATATTTTTTCAAAAATATTTATCAAAATACTATCAGAGGCAAAGTCGCTCTATGATAGGACAACTTTCTATGTTGACTAAGCATGTCCAACATCAGATTTGACGGACGCATTGGACAACAAAAATTACTTTATGATAGGATGACTTATAGAGTCGCCTTTTCATAGAACGACTTAACGTGATTTAGCTAAAAAAAAAAAAACCAACCTCTTCCCCGACGAGAAACCCCCAGGTCTCTGACGGTCCTCCCTCCTCTTCTTGACCCACCTCCCTCTCCCTTCTCCTCTTCGGTGCGAGAACCCTCCTCGATCCCAGCAGCCCTCCCTCTAAGAAATTTTAAAACATTTACCAAAAGTCAACTGACCGGGAAGGATTCTCGTGCCGGAAAAGAAAAAGGAGGGGGGCAGGCCGAGAGGAGGAGGGAGGGCTGTCGGAGATCGGGGATTCTCACGTCGGGGAAGAAGGAGATTGGGATTTTTTTTTTTTTGACTAAGTTATGTTAAGTCGCTTTATGAGAGGGTGACTCATATCTTAAGCGATGTCTTATCATTAGGTGATTTTATTGTTCAATGCATCACCCAATCTGATGTTGGACATGCTGAGTTAGTATAGAAAGTCATCTTATTATAGGACGATTTTACCTTTGACAGTATTTTGATAAATATTTTTAAAATAATATTATTTTAATAAATTATTTTAAAAATAATATTATTTTGATAAAAAATCTTTATTACGCTACTACGGCAGGTTAGTGAAGTTTTTTTTACCATGCTTAGAAAACTAGATTACTTAAACCATAATTATGCTATTATACCATTTTATGTCCCATGTTGTAAGGTGTTAACCAACACTTTTCTTACTTCATAATGCTAAAAACGCAATTGCAATGATTGTTTAGAGAGCAATACTTATTGCCAGTAGTTTGATTCAAGATTATCACCCCAGCGCAAGCCTTGGTTGTGATCTGGTTTAGCGTCGAGGCATATCTAACCATTTAGTTGGTCCTCCACATAATTTGATGTGTTGCGCAAAACTAAACCTCCTTTTGCATCCAATTATGCTTGTTTTGTATGGAAACAAAATGTTAAACACCATTTGGACAGGGGGTATGTCAATTTTATCCATGTTAAACCCTGCATGGTCACAAGTGTGACTTTCCTGAACAATCCAGACAAGGTAATGATTTGGAATTAGGAAAAAAAATCCGGCAAAGTTGTCCAATGTTTATAATGAGTTTGGATTTTTTTTTTTGGTAGGATATAATGAGTTTGGATTACCAAAATCAGAAATAAAATAGTATGAGTAAAAATGTATAAGCTTTATATGACATTAATACTTGTTTATTTACAAATAAGTATACGAGAGGTAATAATAATAAATGGCAGTAAGAAAAGACCATCACATCCAGCAACAATATTTGATATCATTGGTTTGAAATACGCAACGATTTCTTAAATTGGTCATAAAAACATGAATAAATCATAAAATTTATGACGTGGGTGATATACAGTCTGATGGCTATTGAAATAGTCAGTATGGGTGGTCTGGGGAAGAGTAAGGATATATTGCGCAAAACATATTTTGTGATAGCAAGATAAAAGATAAATTAAAAAAAAAAAAACTATTTCTGTTGAGGTAGATCTCCATCGTTTGACTAACTTTTAAGCTTTTTTGACTTGAGCTAATTATAGAAGCTACACTGACTAAATTACTGTCACTCAACTCGACTTGGATTGACGAATCCCTGACAGGCTCGACATTGACCATCATCACAGACACCAGCCGATTAAGGACAGCTCACCCTGGTCGGCATCAGGTTGACTAGAGTTAACATGCCACCAACGCTATTTGCACTCAGCAGCGCTCGGCCTGTAACCGACTTCATAGTCGGCTTATAGCCGACTATGCCATTGGATAGTGGGACACCTTGACGATTTCATTTTTGCCGACTATGACAACGCGAACCTTAACTAACTAAGCTGAGGACCAAACATGGCCACCACGTCATCCTGACAGGCCACATTAGGGGCATGTCACTTAGATGTCATACTCTGACCGGCTAGCTGTGCACTGTGATGGAATGCCACGAGTTCATTTAATGTACCTACATGGTCATGTATTATATCCTACGTGTGGTAGCGTCCGCTACCTTCACTATGCCAAATAGAAGGCACGCTTGCCATTAGCATTTAAAGATGCTCATGTGGCACCATACGACAGGATATGATCGATAAGATCATCTGTCCTCTCATCATTCATTTTGCTCCATCTATAAATAAAGATAAACGGAGACCCTTTAGGTATGCACTCACACTGTTTTGCAACCCAAAAATCTGTTGCTCTTATCTCTCAAGCCACTTCACCGACTTGAGCATTGAAAGATCCTCACAGAGCCACCTCCAACGAGACTTATTTTGCAGGCCTTCCTTCTCCGACGCTGAGCGGAGCCCAGCACCACTCTTCTCTGATCAACCTTACTGCCCTCAGTCTCGGTCTTGATTGTATGCGCCTTTTTTGATGACGGTACACTACCTTCTGGCATTCCTATCGCCTCTCAACAGGCAGAGCTCCTAATCGACTCTAAGCCGACTACCAACTACTCATCGGAGAAAGGTTGCAACAATTTGGGGCGTCAGGAAGGGGGATGCATCGAGCTAAGAAAATTTTTTTTCTTAAGAATCTCCATGGCCAAGACAAGGGCGCAGAATATTTCCACTGATTCTGTTTGATGCTCATCGCGGTGTGATGCAACTCCGATGATCCGTGGAGAGCCGAGTGCTCTACGACCATCAGTGATGGCAGATCCTGGATTTGTTGCCCTCGTGCAGTAGGTGAAAAACCTAACAGAGGCTGTCCAAGGTCTCCAACAACAACAGCAACAACAGCGGCTGGAAGAGGTCGCACTGTATGATACGCCTTCAGGCACCGCCACCGATCGCGATCTCCAACTTGCCACTCTATGGGCACTCCCACCGAGCAAGTTCTCCACCTGCCTGATGGCCACCGTGTTTGGAGTCTCGACGTGCTTTGTGTGTCGATTTCAGTGACCGTCGGTCCCCACGTTCCCTTGACGAACTCAGCACAAGAGGAAGAGGCCGCAGTCTATATCGAGATGATCTTCTGGGAAGGTTCTACTCCAGACTACTTGCGGCATCTGATGTGTCACAACAACGGCTGGACGAGTATGATCGAAAATTGAAAAAGATAGATCGCCACCTGGAACGGCTCCAGACCAACCATCGTGACCCGACCAACAAGTTCGGCATCAGTATGAGTCCGCCTTTCTCAAGATGGATCCTCAACGAACTGATTCTTAATTGATTCAAAATATCACAAATTAAGCCATATGATGGCTCCACTAACCCATTTGATTATCTTGAGAGCTACAAGCTCTCATGCTTCTACAAGGGGCATCTGATGCCCTTCTCTGTATTGCTTTTTCGATTACACTTTGAAAAACCATGCGAGCGTGGTACTTAGGGCTGCAGCCAAAAAGTATTAACTCTTTTAAGCAGTTCGAGCAACTGTTCGTGGCACACTTCAACACAAACTGAAGAGTGTCTAGAACCACTGACAGCTCTTCTCTGTCCGACAGCAGGATGGAGAATCTTTGTGGGAGTTTGTGGTGCATTTCAACACCGCCACTTTGGAGGTCAAGGACCTTGATGAGGTGATGGCCATCGCGACAATGAAGCGGAGATTCTGGAACTCCAAGTTCACCTACTCTCTGAACAAGATGCTTCCTCGGTCCTACGCCGAACTCTTCAAGTGCATGCAAAAGTACATCCACATCGAAAAAGCTGCAACTGACCGACGCCAATGCGAGGAAAAAGGCCAAAAAAAGAAGGCAAGAAAAGGAAGAGGCTCCGAGGAGCCTAGTCGAATTTGCACCGAGAATGAGGCTTCACCTTTCTGACTAAGTCAGAAGCTCAAAAATCTTGTGGGTAGGTATGACTCCTACACCCCTCTGACTACTTTTCGATCGTAGATTCTTATGGAGATAGAAAGAAAGAATTTTCTTCGCCGACCCCCATCGATGAAGATAAAATCTCGTAATTGAAAGCGCTACTACTGTTCCATCGCGACCATGGGCATGACACAGAGGAGTGTCACCAACTGAAGAACGAGATCAAGAATCTGATAAGATAGGGATATCTCGAAAAGTATGCGCGGGAGCGACCTATGCAGCTACCCTTTGATCCACCTCATTCAAAATTTGAAGAAGAGATTCATGTCCAACCGATAGCGGGTGTGATTAATATGATCTTGATGGGACCATGACTCCAGGGGGTAGACAAATGTGGAAGCACTTCCAAGCATCAACGGACTGACAACGTATCATTTTTACTGAAGTGGATTTATGAAGAGTCTATACTCTCCATAATGATGCTGTAGTTGTATCAATGATAATCACCAATTATGATGTAAAATGATGTCTTGTTGATAATGAAAGTTTTGCTGATGTAATTTTCTACGATTGCTTCTCTCAAATGGGACAACTCTCTACTAAGCTTCTCAACCAGCTAATATTTCTCTAGTCGGATTTACAGGTGACTTGATCAAAGTGGAGGGAGAGATTGAACTCCCCATCATAGTCGGGCAATCACCTCAGTAGTCAACCATTCGCCTCAACTTTCTCATAGCCTGGATCCCATCCATCTACAACATCATCTTAGGATGGCTTGGATTGAATGCACTTCGAGCGGTTGTCTCAACTTACCATCTTTTCATGCACTTTTCGAGAAAGAATGGATCCGATGAGATGTGTGGAGATCAGCAGCTGGTCTGACAATGCTATTTAACTACTCTTAATGGAAGAAGACCAACTGAGCTCTTCTCATCGATGATGGACTGGATCATAAAGAAGTTGAAAGCCAAGGAGAACCCACGGAGCAGCTCATCCCAATTTCCTATATGATGGAGACCCGACTAGAACCATTCAAGTCGGATCTTCACTAAGCGAGGAATTGCAAAAGAAATGGATTGATTTTCTAAAAAAAATACCGATGTCTTCACCTGATCTACCTCAGACATGCGGGCATCCCTTCAGAAGTAATTGTCCACCGACTTAATGTCAATCCCGACTACAAACCGATTAGACAAAAGAAAAAAAACTTCACTCCGGAGTGACAGAAGACCATCGATGAAGAGGTTGACAAACTACTTGCAGCTGACTTCATCCACAAAGTGACCTATCCAGATTGGCTCACGAATGTTGTGATGGTCAAAAAGGTAAATGATAAATGGCAAATATATATCGACCGCACCGACTTGAATAGAGCCTATCCTAAGGATAGATTTTCGTTGCTACGAATAGATCAACTAGTCGATGTGACGTCAAGATATTAGTTGCTCAGCTTCATGGATGCCTTCTTCGACTTTTATCAGATCTGGATGGCATCCAAAAATGAGAAAAAGACAGTATTTATCACCGACAAGGATCTGTACTGCTACAAAGTCATGCCCTTTGACCTCAAAAATATCTGAGCAACATATCAGAGGTTGGTCAATAAAGTCTTTAAAGATCAAATTGGATGCAACATGGAGGTCTACATCGACGACATACTCATAAAAAATATGAAGCTACTCTCCATATCAATGACTTGACTGAAGCTTTTGATGTCTTGAGGAAGCACTAAATAAAATTGAACCCGACTAAGTGTGCCTTCGATGTCATGATGAAAAAGTTTCTCAACTTTCTGGTGATAAACAGAGACATCGAGGCCAACCTCAAGAAGATCAAAGTAGTTCTCGACATGAAGCCTCCAAATTCTTGGAAGGACATTCAGAGATTGATGGAACGTATCGCATCCTTAAGTCGATTCATCTTCAAGTTTGCAAAGCGATGTCTTCCCTTCTTCAAGACCCTCAGGTAGATGAAGGACTTCACTTGGATAGAGGAATGTCAAAAATCTTTTGATGAGTTGAAGCAGTACCTTAGCTCTCCCCTGCTCCTGACAAAGCCCAGCATCGGTGATGAATTACTAATGTACGTGTCGACCACTTCTGTAGTCATCAGCTCAGTGCTAGTTCGAGAAGAAGACAAAGTGCAGAGCTCTATCTACTATACAAGCCGAGTGCTGCACGATGCGAGATAAGATATTCTTAGATTGAGAAGGTCATCTTCATGATCATAATGACTATTTGATGATTATAGACTTATTTCCAGGTCCATTCAGTGAAAGTTTTGACTGACCTTCCTCTGAGGACTGTACTTCACAGACCAAATACCTTGGAGAGAATGGCAAAGTGGGCAGTTGAACTCATCAAATTCGACTTTTCTTTTATCCTAAGAACTTTGATGAAGTCTCAGATTCTCACCGACTTTATCATCGAGTGCACCAAAACTAACAACAAGCAAGCCGAAGATGACTCCCCAGAGGTCACTCAAGAACCTGCATGGATTCTATATGTGTATGGAGCCTTAAACGCTTAAGGATGCAACACGGGCTTGATTTTGATCAATATTGATGGGATGGTGATCGAGTATGCACTTCGATTTAGCTTCAAGACTTCAAACAATCAAGTGGAGTATGAAGCTCTAATAGTTAGACTGAAGATTGCTAAAGATCTCAGTATGAAGCACCTATGGATATTCATCGACTCATAACTTATCATCAGACAGTCTCGAGAAGAATATGTAGTCTGAGATCCTATTCTCTCCAAGTATCTACAAAAGCTCAAGTCTCTACAATCGTACTTTGACTATTTTGAGACTTTTCACATCCTCGCTCTGAGAATATCCGAGTTGACTCCCTTTCTCATTTCGCTATCTCTGATTTCAGTGAGCTTGAAAAAATCTTCATCGAGCATCTCAAGAGCCCAAGTATCGACTCAAAGAAAGAAGTTCACCAGGTACAAGTCAGACATGAGCCGAGTTGGATTGATTTGTTCATCAAATTTTTGACTGACGGAACCTTGCCGACTGATCCTGCTGAGGCATGCCGACTGATCCTATTGATAATTCGATACGTGATCATCGACGATCAACTCTACAAAGATCAGCATCTCTACCTTTGCTCAAGTATCTCCGACCCTCCGTGGCCGACTACACACTTGGGAGGACATGAAAGCATTTGCGACAATCACTTGGGGGCAAATCACTGTCCTACAAAATCTTCCGACAAGGATACTACTAACCGATCATGTAGAAGGACGTCTACGACTTGGTGCAGAAATATGATCAATGTCAAAGGTTCGCCAATATTCAGAGGCTTCCATCCAGTTACCTTACGATCATTTCGCACCCTGGCTATTTGACCAATGGGGTATCGACTTACTGGTCCATTCTCGTCTGCTAGCAGATAAATGAGGTTTCTCATAGTGGCCATCAACTACTTCACTAAGTAGATCAAAGTTGAACCACTAGCACAGATAACAGAGCAAAAGAATATCAGTTTTCTATGAAAGTTCATCATCTGTCATTCGTAATATCTCAAATGATCATCACCGACAACGACCGATTGTTCAACAATGCCAAGTTTAAAAATTTTTATATGAAGAATCATATTATCCATAAGCTCATTTTTGTTGGGCATGCTCAATCTAATAGAAAAGCTGAGGTGACCAACAGGACAATTCTCTAAGATCTGAAGACTAGAATCGATCAAGCTAAAGGAAGTTGGACTGACGAGCTTCACAGTGTCTATGTTTTATCGAACAACTCTTGGATCTCGATTGGAGAGACTCCATTCAAGTTAGCATTCGGGACTGAAGCCATAATTCTAGTTGAAATCAACTTACCTTCAACTCGGATGGAATACTACGATGAACCAACCAATTTGGATAAGAGATGAGCAGACTTGGATTTGCTCGAGAAAACTCAAAATGAGCTCGACTAAGAATGGCTTCCTCCCAATAAAGGATAGCTCGATATTACAACTTTCAAGTCAAACCAAAAATCTTTCAAGTGGGGACTTCATCCTCAAAAGAGCAAAATCTCCAAGCCTACTGAGCAACGAAAGCTATCTCTAAATTGGAAAGGTCCCTACAGAATCTCGGCAGTCCTCCAATCTGGGGCCTACAAAATCAAGAACTTAGACAGCACCAAAATCCTCAAATATGAACATCGAGAACCTATGGGTGTATTATCAATAAGAATGCCTTATCAATAAAAAGGTCTTTTTTTTTTGCAAATTCTGTGCCTTACAGTTCAAATTCTTGGAGAACTGTGACACGACCACTCCCTCATCAGCTCTTACCCAATGAAGCACTAATCGGCTCATATCTGACTAACAAAGCCAGAAGTGGGCCTGTTCCTAACAATGAATGGGTCCCTCAATTGTAAGTATGCCCGTCGAAAGCTGCGGTGCCAAGTTGAATGCGGGACCTAGGTGAAATCATTATGTTAATCAGCTAATGCTCGATTACTGAAGCTGCATGGTCTGACAACCACCACCACGCTTGCAACGGTCCAAGGGCCGCAAGCACGAAGGCTGCAGTTTGTCATACGATCCAAAGAAAATAAATTATGATAAGTTGGCTCAACATCGAATGGTCAAGGATCTATTGGTACTAAACAAAAATCTCCTCTAAGTTTCTACTCAGTGGAAAATTTACGATGAATGATCTATGACTACGACTTCAATCTGACTGAATTTGCTACAAAAAAAAACTAACTACATGACTTAGTGAATTTTCACTAGTTCGTTAATTCAACTCTGACCTACTCAGTTTGGCTGCTCCCTACCAATTATTTTGCTTTATTATCGACTACAAGATTTGGAAGATTTTATCAAATCTAGTAGTTTGATTGTGACTTGCTCGTCTGTCATTTTCAGCTGATTGCATCGTCTTATTATCGACTTCATTACTTAGCCAATTTTATAAAAAAAATCAGATGAATAAAGAAGAAAGACATGCATAGGGATCAAGTCAGATAATTCAAAGAGAAGATGATTTCATTTCATTTCGAAGGAGTTCATTACAAATAAGGAGAAAAGTACATGATAAGAAATCGAAAAGAGTACAAAAGGAATCTATTTTCACTGACTGTATCATCTTATTATCGACTTCATTACTTAGCCAATTTTATAAAAAAATACCAGATGAATAAAGAAGAAAGACATGCATAGGGATCAAGTCGGATAATTCAAAAGAAGATGATTTCATTTCATTTCGAAGGAGTTCATTACAAAATAAGGAGAAAAGTACATGACAAGAAATCAAAAAGAGTACAAAAGGAATCTAAGAGGTTGGTGGGGGATGGTTTTCCTCAGCCTCCACTTCCTCATCGTCTGATTTGTCTAATTTTTTGTTGGCTTGAATGGAGCTCAAGTCTACCTTGGGCATAAGACGACAGACCTGCTTCTTGCATTCAAAAAATTCAAACTCATTCGCATCCGCACCGACTTCAGCGAGCTCACCTCGTACTTTTTTGAATTTTGGAACTCGATCAGTGCTTGAGAAGCAGTTTCTTGGGCTTGAGTTTCGTCACCATCAATTTTTCTTGTAGCTTGATGGTGGTCTTCTCGGCTTTGTTGGCAGCCCCCTTGACTTCTTTGATGGTGTTCTCGACCTCCTTGGTAGTCTTCTCAGCCTTCAGTACCCTTTTTTTCACCTCAGTGAGGGCGCTCTCAGCCGACTCCATCTTCTTCTGATAGTCGGTCTTCAGCTTCTCGAACTTCTCCTTCTCTTTCCTTTGTTGGGTTGCCAAATTTGTTAATTCAGCCTCCAGTAGAGATATCTTCTCTCTATTCTTTCTCTCTCATTCTTCAGCAGCTCAGAGGAGCTCGTCAGAAACTCGGCCCGTGCATGAGCAGTCTGGGCCTGGTCCTCCAAATCATGGTTAATCTGAGCAGACTTGATCAACCCTTCTGATTTTGTAATATCATGGATCATCTGCAAAACATAAAATAGAATGGCTGTCATCTACTCGGGCAAAAGTAATTTGGAAAGGAACCGAATAAGAAAAAGTCGAATATTTACCCCGATCAATGACATGTAAGCATCTGACTAAATTTTCGAGACTGGGCTTGCATTCCTGACTTTCCATTCTATGGGAAGCATGATTATTCTTGCCAACTCCCTGGCTAGTCAGCGGTCTTGAAGTGCCTGATCAGTGGGTTTGAAGTGTATCCTGATCGCAACAGTCGGCTCCCCAGAAGGCATGTCTGGACCATAGTCCGTGGTAAAAGTGGAGAGCATCGGTGCCTTACCTTTGTCGGCACCTTTGTCGGCAGCTTCCCAACCAGCTGCCTGACTTCCTTCAGACTCGGCTTGGATCGAAAGGACTTGTACTACTTTAGTCGATCTTGCTGGTGCTTTGACGATACCACATTATCATTGGCCAGGGGAGAAGCAGCAATTATCATGACTTCGATGGCAGGTGGCAGAGACGAGCGCTCCGACGGTATTAGGGGCGCGATGGCGATACTCGAGGCAGCGATGGTGGCTGTGTACTCTTTGGTACCCGAGAAGGAGACTCTTCTCTTGACTTCTTCGGTGGTCGAGAGAGACCACTAGACCCAGATGCCACCTTGCTCTTCTTCTTCCGGACCACCTCCTTAAGAGATCCCACCATAACCCTCATGCCTGTACGGACATGACAAAGAAGAGTCAGTCTATGAATAAAACAAAAACTACAAAAAAATCTGCAGAAAGAAGACTATCAAGATGACTAGTCGAGCTTATCCCGACATCGAAAGGGACTGCTCTTTGAGCAGCTCCTAATGTGTGGAGATTTAGACTTCAAACAGCTTCTGTACATCTCCCGATCTTCCTCTAGGACTGTTTCATTTCTATTTGAAGAGAGATTGGGAGTCGTTCAGGTCTAGTCGAAGCCCCATAGGTGGTCAACGCAATGTAGAAAAATTTATCTTTCCACCCGTTGATGGAAGAAGGAAGCTTTTTGAAAAGTTCTTGATGGGGCTGAGGATAGAAGAACCACCATCTCTACTCTCGAGGATGTTTCTTCAATACACAAATGGCTTGAAACAAAGAAACTCGAAGCTAACCCGAAGAAGATGACAAAGAATGATAAAACAAGCAAAAATATAATAGAATTGGGAGGAGTTGAGCAGGAACGACCTCGTACAGGTCGAAATATTGGTAAAAAAAGGATGAAGAGAAAATCAGAGTTTCGATCGAAGAAACTCTCATAGATGGCAACATAGCCATCAGGAGGATGAACAATCTAGCCTCCGTTGTCGGCGTTATCAACCGATACCGACTAGGGATATGATAATGTTCCCTTAGTCAGTTAACGGCCAACTCCATCAACTCGAACCTCTCGATGAGAGGTCTAAAGAGGTTTTTGGTAGTCGGCTGTTCATTTGACTTATCTAGATCTGACTGATTCTATCGAGAAGATGCCTCATCACTCACCCCGAGTAATCTCCTCGATCATCCTCTGGGCGGTTGGAGCCTGAGAACTCCAGTCACCAAGAAATTCTCATCTCCAAATTCTCTACCAGTGGAAGCCATGAAAAGGAGAATAGAAGAAGATCAAAAAAAGAAGAGAGAAAGATCAAGAAAGAAACCTTTAAGAAAGAAAAAAGATGACGGTGATGGAAGACCAGCATCGGAGGGGACGACTCACTGGCGGCACTATCTAAGTTCTTTGCTAAGAAGGAGGAGGGCAAAGTTGAGGTGGAGCAGAAACAATGAAATCAGAAATGAAAGGGATCAACCCCTATTTCTAGGTTTCTTCGATGATCAAGATCGACATTGAGTACTGCATCTTACTCGGAGATCTTGACATATGACGGCAATCTCGACCAACTAATCGATGCCGATTCGATGCACCACCACTCAGATCTCACCGAGTAAGTTGAATCTGTGTTATCACGGACTGGATCAATGGGCGGCCGACCATGGACGGCTCGAGTATGTGTTCTCATTATTGCCCTACCAACCGATCTCCTGCCATCAATATGGAAGATCATCTCAAGCTCCATGGCATTAACTGCTGCACGACCTACGATGGGACGAACCACCGTATGTCTTATGAAAAGATAAGGTGATGGTTCACCCCACGAAGTGACAAGACAACCAAGTGGTAGTCGGCAAAAGCAACTCGTATCTGCTTAAGGATGAACTCCATTTGCCCGACTAACCGCGTAGTCGGACTTGGGAGTTGGGGGGGCAGGTGTTGGGGTAGATCCCCGTCGCTTGATCGACTACCAAGCCTTCTCGACTTCAAGCCGATTATAGGAGCTACACTGACTAAGATACTACCGTTCAACCTGACTCGTATTAATGAGTCCCACTTGACAGGCTTGATGCTGGCCACCATCGTGGACACCCAACCAACTATGGGCAACTCACTCCTGATTGGCACTAGGCTGACTAGAGTTAACGTGCCACCCACGGCCACTTGGACTCAGTGGCGCTTGGCCTGTAACCAACTTCATAGTCGGCTCACGGCCGACTATGCCATTGGACAGCGGGACATCTTGATGATTTCATTTTTGTGGACTATGAAACGCGGGCCTCAACCGACTAAACTGAGGACCGAACATGGCCACCACGCCATCCTGACAGGCCACATCAAGGGCATGTCACTTAGATGCCATACCCTAGTTTGCTAGCTGCGCACCATGATGGAATACCAAAATTTATTTAATGTGCCCACAGATCATTTATTATATCCATACGCGGTAGCGTCCACCACCTTCTCCGTGCCGAATAGAAGGCACGCTCGCGTCAGTATTTAAAGATGCCTTATGTAGCACTGTACGATAGGTTATGTTCGATATGATTATCTATCCTCTCACCATTGCATTTTGCTCCCTATATAAATAGAAATAAGCAGGAACATCTCCAGGTACATACTTACATACTATTTTTTAACCCAAAAATTTTGTTGCTCTTATCCCTCAAGCCACTTCACTAACTTGAGCGTCGAAGGGTTCTCGCCGAAGTTACCTCCGACAAGACTTATTTTGTAGGCCTTTCTTCTCCGGTGCCGAGCGGAGCCCAGCACCACCTTCTCCGATCAACTTTACCACCCGCAGTTCGACCTTGACTGTGTGCGTCTTCTCCAGGACGGTACATCATCTTTCAGCATTTCTGCCGCCTCCCAACAGATGCAGCTCTTAGTCGGTTTTAAGCCGACTACTAACTATCCATCGGAGAAAGGCCGCAACAATTTCATAGAATTTTACAGAGCAAGATATCATGAGAAATATTCTGAAGAACATAGAGATGGGAGAGTTGGAGATGATAAAAGCAAGCTGTGGAAGAAGATTCACCACTATTTTGTTAGATAAGAGCTATTTACTCATCTTGGATATGATGTCTGGTCTTAGAAAGTGGCTGGTGGAACACTTGGCTGATGAAACCAAAGGAAATGATTGTGGAGTCATAATATATAACAAGATTTGAGTAAATTGCCAGACAGATGGGAGTCACTAACTAATGACTCCATTGATCCAAATTCCTGACAAATAAAGAGAGTTAGTCTTTATTCTTAAAGATTATTTTTGATGGGATTCATGAAAGCAATCTAGATTTCAAGCTAAATGAAGGTGGAATGAAAATTATAGGAAATTATGGTGGGCTTCCATTAGTAATTAAGACTATTGGAGGGATGATGTTTTATAAACTTGGTACTTTGTTGAATAGAGATGGGTTGCTGATAATTTTTGTGACAAATTGGCTCAAAACATGCATTTGAGTTATGAGAACTTTCCTCTCATTAGAAACCACATTTTTTTCTTTTCTTTTTTTTAGCAAAAAAAAAACCACATTTTTTTCTTTGTTTTTCTATTTATCCTAAAGACCGCATCATCGTGAAGGATCGTCTGATCTATTGATGGATTGCAGAAGGATTTGTCATTGTGATACTAATCATGGAATTCTGGCTCTTATCTTTTCTTATTATGAATCATAGAAATATAAGAAGTATCGGCTCATATTTTATTGTCTTAAATCTGATTTATTCTCTTCTTATTTTGAGATTCTGGATCAGCTTGTGTTTTGTACATCATAAACATAAGCATCATCTCTTCCAGGTGTTCAAGTTAGCGCCACATAGTAAATAGAAGCAATCAAGCATATGGCGGCTACTCATGGTGATTGTTCATAAATTGGATTAGAAGATTGTATAGGTGGTTTTATATTTTGCATTGTTAACATGCCATTTTCTTGCATGCAAATGTATCTTTGATGATTATGTATTTGGTTTTGGATGGTAACACAGTAAATCTAATATTGTTAAATCCTCGGGATTGTGGGTTGAGAACTTGTGCAATTCTTCCTTATATTCTGAGCATTAATTGTAGAATTTATATTCTCATCTTTTCTTAGTTGTGATATCTAAATATTAACCATGGAATTTGTGCCCTCATCCCTATGAGTGAGAACCGAAAGGATGAAGGTAGCAGGGGATGGGATTGGCGACAGGGGTTACGTGGCCATTTTAGAGAGGAGGTGGGGGGAGAGGAAGAGGGGATTAAGATTTGAAGGTAATTTTATGGATGAGATGATGGTGGTAATAGATCTACATCATCATATTAGCTCCACACAAGTTGACAAATGACACTTCCGGTCACCAGCCATGTGGGCACCATCTGCAAGTTCTGACTCTCTAATTGAGAGGGAAATAGATAATATGGCAACAATGTGGGCACCATCTGCAAGTTCTGACTCTCTAATTGAGAGGGAGATAGATAATATGGCAACAATTCGGCAAATATAAAGTTGATATTATAGTAATCATATCTCACACACACACACACACACACACACACACACATATATATATATATATATATATATATATATATATATATATATATATATATATATATATATATATATATATATAATATTTTGTGGATGAGCATTGCGATGGTATCAACTCAGCTGTTCAAATAAGTTTGATTGTGCCACTTGGACAGAAAAGTATTAAAAATCTTCATCGATTTAAAAAAGCCTCCTATGAAACGTCACGACCTGAGCCCCTGCGGTTTTGCACGAGCACCGACGAATCCCAGCCACCATCCAAGCATCCCTATTTGGCAGCTCCAAGCCGACGATCGCACGAGTACCGGCGAACGCTCGTGGTCGGAGCCGAGAGGAGAGGCGAGGGGGTTGGTGGCGCCGGAGCCGGGGGAGAGGAGGAGCGGTCGCTAATGCTCGTGTGGAGTCGTGGGGGCTCGAGTTCGCTGGGATCAGGAGAGGGAACAGGAGGGGATGGCGATGGGGCGGGGCCACGGAGGGGAGGGGAGGGGGTTGGTGGCGTCAGAGCCGGGGGAGGAGAGAGGGTTTGGTGGTCGTACAAAGCCAAGTGCGGTGCGGACGATGGGTGCGGCGTGGAAGACAGTGGGGTGGGGCCGGGGTGGTAGTGTCAGAGCCTCGAGCGGAGAGGGGTGGTCATCGATGCTTGCCTAGAGCTGCGGAGGCTCGGGTTCGCCGGGCTTGAGGGAGAGAATGGAGGGGATGGTGACAGGGCGGGCCGTAGAGGGGAGGGGGGTTGGTGGCGTCAGAGCTGGAGGATGTGATGGGGGCGAGGGGTGGGGGGGAGATAGTGGGAGGAAAGGAAGGAAAGGGGGAAAAATATTTGAAGAGAAGAGAAAAAATATTATTATTTTATTATTAATAATAATTTAAAATATTATTTTTTTAGGGTATTAATTTAAAAAAAAATTTGGGGAGGGAGAGAAGAAAAGAAAAAAGTAAAAAAATATTATTATTTTATTATTAATAATAATTTGATGCAGAAAAAAAATATTAATTTTAAAATAATAATAAAAATATTATTTTTTTAAATATTATTTTAACAAATAATATTTTTATTATTAATTTAAAAATATTATTTATATAATAATATATTATTTTAAAAAAATTAATAATAAAATATTATTTTTAAATAATAATAAAAATTTTATTTTTAAAATATTAATTTATTATTAATAATAATTTTAATAATAATAAAAACACAGCAACATCTGAAAAATAGGACAATAATATCCGAAAAATTATTTTCGTGCATCCAGCTCCGTGCAATTACGGGTCTTCGACTAGCATATTATATAAAATAATACTTTGTGAAGGAACATTGGGGTGTTGCCAACTCAGTTTCTTAAATGAGTTTGGTTGTGCCACCTGGACAGAAAAAATTGAAACTCTCTACAGATTTAAGGAAGCCTCCTAAGAAACGTCACGATTCGAGCCCCCATGGCTTCGCGTGAGCACTGGCGAACCCCAGCCATTATCCAAGCTTCCCTATTCGGTCGCTCCAAGCTGGCGACCATCTGCGCCGGGGCTGGAGAGGGGAGGTGAGGGGGTTGGTGGTGCTGGAGGGGGGAGGGAAGGGGGGTTGTGGCGCTAGAGCTAGGGAGGAGAGGGGCAGTCACCGGTGCTCATGCGAAACTGCGGGGCTCAGGTTCATCAGGGTCGAGAGAGGGAATAGGAGGGGATGGCAACGGGCTGGGCCATGGAGGGGAGGGGGGTTGGTGGCATCGGAGCTGGGGGAGGGGAGGGGAGAGGGTTTGGTGGTCACACGAAATCGGATGCAGTGCGGATGGTTGTGGGACGGGACTAGGTTGGTGGCGTCGGAGCTGGGGGAGGGGAAGGGCGGTCGTTGTTGCTCGCACGGAGCTGCAGGGGCTTGGGTTTGCCAAAGCCGAGAGAGGGAACAGGAGGAGACGACGATGGAGCGGGGTCGTAGAGGGGAGGAGAGGGAGGTTGGTGGCGTCGGAGTTGAGCGACGTGGCGGAGGCAGGGTTTGGGGGGGAGACGGCGGGAGGAAGAGAAGGAAAGGGGAAAAAAGAAAAAAAGAAAAGAAAGAAAAAAAATATTTGGGGAGGGGGAGGAGAAAAAAAATATTATTATTTTATTACTAATAATAATTTAAAATATTATTTTTTTAAGATATTAATTTTAAAAAAATATTTGGGGAGGGGGAGGAAAAAGGAAAAAAGAAAAAAATATTATTATTATATTATTAATAATAATTTGAAGCAAAAGAAAAATTTTAATTTTAAAATAATAATAAAAATATTATATTTTTTTAAAATATTATTTTAGAAATACTAATACTAATAACATATTATTTTTAAAAAATATTTTAAAAAATTAATAATAAAATATTATTTTAATAAATATTATTTTTTAAATAATAATAACATATTATTTTTAAACTATTAATTTATTATTAATAATAATTTGAATAATAATAAGAATACAACAACATCAGAAAAATTATTTTTGTGCATCCAGTGCAGACGACGGTGGGGTGGGGCCGCAGCGGGGGTGGAGCGGATGGCCGTGACCTGGGTCTCACGCTGTGGGGGTGGGGGCGGTGGTAGGAAGAAAAAAGAAGAAAAAAAAGAAAAAAAATATTTAGAGGGAAGGAAAAAATATTATTATTTTATTATTAATAATAATTTGAAGTAAAAAAATATTTATTTTAAAATAATAATAATAATATTTTTTCAAAATATTATTTTAAAAAATAATATTTTTATTATTAATTTAAAATACTATTTGTTCAATAACATATTAGTTTCAAAAAATTAATTTCAAAAAAAATTAATAATAAATATTATTTTTAAAAATATTTTGTAAAATAATAATATATTTTTAAAATATTAATTTTTTATTAATAATAATTTAAATAATAATAAAAATTTTTAATATTTTAAAAATAAAATAATAATATTTAAAAAATTATTTTTATGTATCCGATCCGGTGCAACTGTCTTTGACTGGTTAGATATACAAAGCGTATATCGGAATTCATGTAGCATGAATGACGTAAATTTTTTTTTAAAATATATATATTAGCCGCTCATGTCCTCCCGAGGTCACGTGCCCAACACAATTTTAATTCAAACCAAAACAGAATGCTGCTAATACCGTTGACAAAGTGCCGATTGCCGTGGCTGCACCACCTCAACGGATCGCCGAGTTATTCGCTGCAGCAAACGGACAAAACCCCACCCATCCCCATGCCAGTAACATCCCCAGGCAACCCTTTCCCAACACAACTATAATTACCATACCAATTACCATCCTCCTGTAAAAAATAAAAATAAAAAAAACCACGAATAAACAAACCAAATCTTGTCACACTCTCCCAAGAAGAACTCGCCCATCCATCCATCAAACGAACCCACTCCTCCCCCCATGTGACCAGCCCAGCCTCCACTCCTTTTCGTACAGCGCCAAACGCTCGTACAGAGGAGAACCAAAGAAGAGCAGCAGTAAAAGAATAGGCACCATAAGAAGAGGAAGTGGACTCAGTCTCACAGTGGTACAGAGGAGAGAGAGAGAGAGAGAGAGAATCCACTTGAGAGAAGGCATCTTCTTCCGTCCTCTCTATTTCTGCTTTCCATTGCCCCCACGTCGCCTTACCCAACAAGCCACAACCCCTCTCCTCTCTCTTATAAAAAACTGAGCACTTGGCTTACGGTCTCAACTTTTTATAAAGTGGGTGTGGTTTTTCCAGTGGTGGTGGTGGAGATGGCAGTGGCGATGGGAGTGGCAGCGGCGCTGGAGGAGGCCGGGGTGGTGTTGGAGGGGGGAAAGAGGAGGGTGCGGAGTCTCTACTGGAAGCTGAGGGCGGAGATACGGAGGCAAGTGGAGAGGGGGAAGGCGAGGAAGCAGCGGTTCAGCTTCCACTATGACCCCTTCAGCTACGCTCTCAACTTTGATGATGGTGGCTCTACTTTCCTTTGCTGAGCCGGAGCTAGGCCACTGGATGGATCTTTCTCTCTCTCAACTCTGGTCTTTGTTTTGTTTTAGTTTTTGAGGGATGTACAGGAGAGGAGAAAGAAATCTTGCTGTAATGCTTCTTCTTCTTTTCTTCTTCTTTTTTTTTTTTTTGGAACAGTTCTCTTTCGGGGCCTTCTGCTTGGTTTTTATCTTTTGGGAAGAAATGAAAGGAAGCTTTGTGATGTAGAAAACTACTGTGAAATTATCTTGGTTGTTTTGGCTACGGGTGTCTAAATTCTTTAGTGACGATCTCTCTCTCTCTCTCTCTCTCTCTCTCTCTCTATATATATATATATATATATATATATATATCTTTAACTTTTTTGTTTTTGTCTTCCTCCTTTTGGCTGGCCGAGCAGAAACAGGGAAGAGTACTGATGCGGTCAGGGTGGCAAGGACGGGTCTTAGGCTGTAATGTTTGCTTCGGCCATTCCAAAATATCCTTTCAAACGTTTCGTTGCTGCCGTCTCCACAGCGAGGGTTTTCTGAACGGTGTTTTGCGGCATGAGTGCGGGGGTCATACAGTTTGGAGTTCGGAGCATGATCAGTTTGAGCCTTTGAGGTGACCGGGTGTTTATTATTATTATTTTTTTACCGGGTGTTTTTTTTTTTGGTAAAAAAAAAAAAACAAGGGAAGTAGCAACCCCCTCTCCGCTGGCTAATGTTCGATTTGGAAAGCCGTTACCGAGTGCTCAGACCAGCGCGCCCAAGCCGAACCCAGGCCATGTCGATGGAAGGTAAAGCCCGTTCCACCGGACTAGCACCTCAGTGGCGACCGGGTGTTTAATGTAGGGTGCATTTGCTTTCATAGTGTTACAGAGGCAGAACTTCTCTGGCACTTTTTATTTTTATTTTTTTTGTGGTAAGTTCTACTTTGAAGTCTGAAAGGATCTTTTGGGCACTCCAAAAATATTTGCCAAGATCACCATTTTGACTTCGGCTTTTCAGTCATTTATTAATGGTCCCGGCCTTGGAGGTTTTCCTTTTGATAAAGGCGTAAAGTTGTTTGTATGGACGTTTTGGGATTTACCGGTCCTTCCCATTAGTCCAAGAGCTGCGTTTTTGGATGACCAGCCTTCTCAAGAAAGCATTTGTTGCAGGACAAAGTATACTGTTGAGGTAAGTCGATCAATCTTCGACTCAGATTAATCGATTATTGATTTCAACTCGAATCAATCGATTATCGATTTCAACTCAACAACAATCGCACATACAACTTCGATTCTACGTTGATTAAATTTATGATTCCAACTTTTCATCGATCAATTAAATGAATCGCATTAATCTATTGCCAGCTTATCGATTAATAATCGATAATGAACGACTTAGATCATCAGCATAGCAGAACTATTAGCCGGCATTAATCTATTGCCAGCTTATCGATTAATAATCGATAATGGACGACTTAGATCATCGGCATAGCAGAACTACTAGCCGACGATCGCTCATGAATTTTACCGACATATGGTCGATTCCATCGATATATGATCGGTCAGTCAACTTAGATATACCATAACCATCATGAACGGTTACCGACCGCATATCACGGCACAATCAGTGAAAATTAACGATCCACTACATAATTATGTCCTGATGATTTAACGCTATAAAATACGGGACCATGTCCGACGGTTTACGAAAACCTCATCTATAAAAAGAGGTCAGAAAAACGGGGCTAGTAAGCCAACTCTGGACTAAAATTCTGCTACTGTTTATATTCAACTCATGTTCACCAACTTTTCTCTCTGACTTAAACATCGAAGGGTCTCCGTCGAACAAATCCGATTTGTACGGACGCTATTTTGCAGATTTTCATTTTCGATGACAGGTGACGGAAAGTTGGCCACAACAGATTGGCGCGCCAGGTAAGGAAAGAAAATAACATGCTGTTGGGTATAAAATACCCTCAGCCGAAGTTCTCAACAGGATTAACCCTCGCGGGCCTCGTCCCCGACTCCGGCTGCAGACAGACCTCGTCCGGACTCCTACGGGAGCCGGACTCCGCCCACAACTCCGATCGCAAGCAGACTCCGCTCGGACTCCAACGGGAGCCGGGCTCCGCCACCAACTTCAACCGCTGGTAAGCTTCGTCCGGACCCCTACGGGAGCCGAACTTCGCCCCTGACTTTGATTGCAGGAAGACTCCGCCCGGACTCCTACGGGAGCCGGGCCTCGTCCCCGACTCCGGCTGCAGACAGACCTCGTCCGGACTCCTACGGGAGCCGGACTCCACCTACAACTCCGACTGCAAGCAGACTCCGCCCGGACTCCTACGGGAGCCGGGCTCCGCCACCAACTTCAACCGCTGGTAAACTTCGTCCGGACTCCTACGGGAGCCAAACTTCGCCCCTGACTTTGATTGCAGGAAGACTCCGCCCGGACCCCTACGGGAGCCGGGCCTCGTCCCCGACTCCGGCTGCGGACAGACCTCGTCCGGACTCCTACGGGAGCCGGACTCTGCCCACAACTCCGACCGCAAGCAGACTCTGCCCAGACTCCTACGGGAGTCGGGCTCCGCCACCAACTTCAACCGCTGGTAAGCTTCGTCCGGACTCCTACGGGAGCCGAACTTCGCCCCTGACATTGATTGCAGGAAGACTCCGCCCGGACCCCTACGGGAGCCGGGCCTCGTCCCCGACTCCGGCTGCAGACGGACCTCGTCTGGACTCCTACAGGAGCCGGACTCCGCCCACAACTCCGACCGCAAGCAGACTCCGTCCGGACTCCTACGGGAGCCGGGCTCCGCCACCAACTTCAACCGCTGGTAAGCTTCGTCCGGACCCCTACGCAAGCCGAACTTCGCCCCTGACTTTGATTGCAGGAAGACTCCGCCCGGACCCCTACGGGAGCCGGGCCTCGTACCCGACTCCGGCTGCAAACAGACCTCGTCCGGACTCCTACGGGAGCCGGACTCCGCCCACAACTCCGACCGCAAGCAGACTCCGCTCGGACTCCTACGGGAGCCGGGCTCCGCCACCAACTTCAACCGCTGGTAAGCTTCGTCTGGACTCCTATGGGAGCCGAACTTCGCCCCTGACTTTGATTGCAGGAAGACTCCGCCCGGACCCCTACGGGAGCCGGGCCTCATCCCCGACTCCGGCTGCAGACGGACCTCGTCCGGACTCCTACTGGAGTCGGACTCCGTCCACAACTCCGACCGCAAGCAGACTCCGCCCGGACTCCTACGGGAGCCGGGCTCCGCCACCAACTTCAACCGCTGGTAAGGTTCGTCCGGACTCCTACGGGAGCCGAACTTCGCCCCTGACTTTGATTGCAGGAAGACTCCGCCCGAACCCCTACGGGAGCCGGGCCTCGTCCCCGACTCCGGCTGCAGACGGACCTCGTCCGGACTCCTACGGGAGCCGAACTCCGCCCACAACTCCGACCGCAAGCAGACTCCGCCCGGACTCCTACGGGAGCCGGGCTCCCCCACCAACTTCAACCGCTGGTAAGCTTCGTCCGGACTCCTACGGGAGCTGAACTTCGCCCCTGACTTTGATTGCAGGAAGACTCCGCCCCGACCCCTATGGGAGCCGGGCCTCATCCCCGACTCCGGCTGCAGACAGACCTCGTCCGGACTCCTACGGGAGCCGGACTCCGCCCACAACTCCGACCGCAAGCAGACTCCGCCCGGACTCCTACGGGAGCCGGGCTCCGTCACCAACTTCAACCGCTGGTAAGCTTTGTCCGGACTCCTACGGGAGCCGGACTTCGCCCCTGACTTTAATTGCAGGATGACTCCGCCCGGATCCCTACGGTAGCCGGGCCTCGTCCCCGACTCCGGCTGCAGACAGACCTCGTCTGGACTCCTACGGGAGCCGGACTCCGCTTACAACTCCGACCACAAGCAGACTCCGTCCGGACTCCTACGGGAGCCGGGCTCCGCCACCAACTTCAACCGCTGGTAAGCTTCGTCCGGACCCCTACGGGAGTCGAACTTCGCCCCTGACTTTGATTGCAGGAAGACTCCGCCCGGACCCCTACGGGAGCCGGGCCTCGTCCCCGACTCCGGCTGCAGACAGACCTCGTCCGGACTCCTACGGGAGCCGGACTCCGCCCACAACTCTGACCGCAAGCAGACTCCGCCCGGACTCCTACGGGAGCCGGGCTCCGTCACCAACTTCAACCGCTGGTAAGCTTCGTCCGGACTCCTACGGGAGCCGGACTTCGCCCCTGACTTTAATTGCAGGAAGACTCCGCCCGGACCCCTACGGGAGCCGGGCCTCGTCCCCGACTCCGGCTGCAGACAGACCTCGTCCGGACTCCTACGGGAGCCGGACTCCTTCCACAACTCCGACCGCAAGCAGACTCCGCCCGGACTCCTACGGGAGCCGGGCTCCGCCACCAACTTCAACCGCTGGTAAGCTTCATCCGGATCCCTACGGGAGCCGAACTTCGCCCCTGACTTTGATTGCAGGAAGACTCCGCCCGGACCCCTACGGGAGCCGGGCCTCGTCCCCGACTCCGGCTGCAGACAGACCTCGTCCGGACTCCTACGGGAGTTGGACTCCGCCCATGACTCCGACCGCAAGCAGACTCCGCCCGGACTCCTACGGGAGCCGGGCTCCGTCACCAACTTCAATCGCTGGTAAGCTTCGTCCGGACTCCTACGGGAGCTGGACTTCGCCCCTGACTTTAATTGCAGGAGACTCCGCTCGGACCCCTTCGGGAGCCGGGCCTCATCCCTGACTCCGGCTGCAAACAGACCTCGTCCGGATTCCTACGGGAGCCGGATTTCGCCCACAACTCCGACCGCAAGCAGACTCCATCCGGACTCCTATGAGAGCCGGGCTCCGTCACCAACTTCAACTGCTGGTAAGCTTCGTCCGGACTCCTACGGGAGCCGGACTTCGCTCCTGACTTTAATTGCAGGAAGACTCCGTCCGGACCCCTACGGGAGCCGGGCCTCGTCCCCGACTCCGGCTAAAGGAAGACTTCGTCCGGACTTTTACGGGAGCCAGACTCTGGGCTCCTCTCAAATGGATAGCTAACCACCCCTCTCCGCCAAACACTCCAGTCGAACTTCAGCCGACAGGTCTGCACTCCCTGGCGTGACGCAGCAACGGCCACGATCCTGCTCCACTTCCTGCGACGGATTCCGCGCGGCTCCATTACTCCCTGGCAGACTGCTATGATGCCCACGATCCTGCTCCACTTCCTGCGACGGATACCGCGTGATTCTTCCATCCTCTGGCAAGTCTAGACAACGGACGCCACTCCACTCCCTGCGGCAGACTCCACGTGGCGCGCTTCGATGATAGCCACGGGTCTACTCCACTACTCTTCGCAACAAACTCCGCCTGACCCTAGGCAGCCCACGACCAGACGGTTACAGACATCGCTATCAGTCTGTTGCTCCCTCCGCCTATAAAAGGGGGGACCCCAGATACGTCATTTTCTAAGCTCTCGTTTTTACCTAAAAACTCTGCTAAAATTTTCGTTCGAGCACTCCATTCTTGTTGAGGTAGAGAACTGACTTGAGCGTCGGAGGGTCTTGCCGGAGCAACTCCACCTCCGGTTTAGACTTCTTTTGCAGGTCCCGACGGCGACCGCGACTCTCTCGACTCCAGCTTCTCCGGCGCAGACGGATTTTTGCACCAACACATGCAATGACGAAAATCAGAGTTCAATGGTCAACAATAACTGAATCAGCGAGGTACTCTTCCTGCCGAAAAGAGGCTCCTCCCCTGCCTCTGGTAGCAGAGCTCTTGTCTGCAACAATGGCGCGCCAGATTCAAGTAGGGGAGTTACACCAAATTGTAATTTAAAGAATTAGACCGGCACATACAAATGTAATCTGCACTGCATTTGTAGTTGGGGGTGGCAACCGGGTCGGACAACATAAGGATTAGCGTTAGATCACGTGGGATACAAGATAGATAAAAAATGTATCAATCCAATGGATTAAAAATCTAAATCTACAATCTTTCAATTTTATTAAACATATAATCTTTCCGATCTATAACAAATTAAATTAAGTTCAATAGATTAAACAATTAAGGATTGCCACCTTTAATTTGTGGGGATATAAATAGAACCTACTTAAAATTATAATTCAAGACAAATTTAAGCATCTTGGGCCACCCATAATGGGTATCATGTGAATTGTAAGGGTTTGGGCCCCGTGGGTCCATTGACTGTCACCGCTCTCAAGAGCGTGCAATGGATGGAACTCGGATTGTTTTTTTTCTCCTCTAAATTTCATCAAAAACTATATGACCACCTTAGTTTTGGTGACCATACGACCACCTTAGTTGCTGAAGTAAAAAAAAAGCCAAAAACTCATTTGAATAATTGTTATACATGGTTTTGTATTACGCTACTCATTTTTTTCTATTTCTTTCTTCACCAGCTTCATTTATTGAACACACTTATGTAAGGGAGCATTTACTAGTTTTTTTGGACCTTCCCGGCATGAATTTAAGGTAGGTTTTGGCTGAGGTGAGGAAGAGCACATGCCTCCCTCTTCAATGTGGCTGCTACCCCTAACTGCCGCTGCTGCCAACAACAATTGGGTTACTGCCTCTGCAGGCAGAGGCAGCAGCAGCAGCAGCAGAATCCCTGCCATCATAATGGGTGCTTTGATTAATTACTTAATATACTCGATGCTGCACATCTTGTTACCCTATCTCTTTAATCTAACCACCACTGAAGCTCCCTCGTACTGTACCAAAAAAGTATACATCATAATTCATCCATGTGTGGAGGAGCTTTGGGGAGTAGAACACCGAACAATCCTTTGGACTTTAGCATGTCCGGAGCTTCTTGTGTGTAATGCATGGATGTAATAATATGGATGACCGTTGTTTTGGGGAGCCTGATTATCATCTTCTGTACAATATTTTTGTTTGGAAGTATGGATCGGCATATAAAATATTATCTGATTCATGTGTCTCATAATTTTATCTTTTTATGTTTCAATCCAAAAGATATCTCACATATAAAGAATGATCCTTTCTATGCAAGAAAGAATCTTTATCCACTCATAATTAATATAGGATTAATGATATAGATTACAATCACAGAGTAATTTAAACTAATTTTAGATTATTAAGTTATGATAATTTTTTAAAAGATAGAAGAAAGATCCATACATACTATAATTAAACCAGGGAGCGTGACCATTGTTGGAAGGCCTACACACTATTTGATATCATGCAGAATGATATATTCTCTCACTGAATATGATTGGACGGTCTAAGATCACCACAAACGAGTACCAGTAAGAGTATAGAAAAAAGATTGCAGAAGAATAAAATTAAATAAAAAATATATTAAAGAAAAATATGTGGAGAGAGATAAAATATTTATTATAAAAAATTTACAATATTTTCATAACTCTTTGGATCCCATCCACATGAGGACAAGAAAGACCCATCCCGAATCCAAGTGGGATCCTCAAGGAACTCTCAACACAAGGCTTGGAGACTTTCTCAAGAGAATAAATAAGATAATAAACCAACTCGGACACTATATTCTCACTATATTTTATTCAAGCTGGAACACCACAAATCCTAATAATTTAGGACCATACCAATGGCTATCAATACTACCTCTTTTCGTAAGTTCTACGTCAACAATCTTGAACTCACCGATACTACGAAATATCATAAAATAATCATTACTATTATTATCATAATAACAGTAACACGAAACCTGCAATGGATGGAACGACGACCAGACCTTCATCATCAACAGTTGCAGGTTTCTTCAGGGATCTCTTTTTTTTCTTCGAACTAGCTGGCCCTGGCTTCACATAGAAAGGACCTTCAATGGCTATGCTTCTCTTAGATAAACCCCCATGTGGCGGCCTCCTTAACCTTGCCATCATCTTCACGGGAGGAATGGCCACTTCCATATCTATTGAGAGCATTACTACAAGCCGGTGGAACCATGAGGAAGATTAGCAGCTACTGATCAATATACTTAAGCAATAATTACCGGACAACGATACCAAGAATCTATTGAGAGATGAAGTGGAGTATATTGAAATATTTGCATGCCCGATTCAGCCAGAATACTGTTTTTAGTAGCCAGTAAATAAACAACAGAAGGAAATGGCACCCCAGTCATCTGCCAAGGGAGTAATTTTCCTGACTCCCAGGCCTTCATTCTCTGAAGATGAATTGGAGAGAGACAGGTCTATTCACAACATCAGGACTATTGGGTTTTTGGATCTGGCTGGGCCGCCCATGATTGTCTAGTCCGGCGAAGATCATCCAAAATTTAGATGTTAGAGGGTATAGTTGAGGAAGAAAAATATTGGGTAGATTCTCTTTCTCCTTTCCTCATTTTGTCTGAGTTTTCAGGAACCATTCATGCCCGAAAACTCTCTTCCGAATAATCTTTTATGATTTCAAAAAAAAGAAATAACGAGAAATACACTCTTTCATCATATTCTTGCATCAAAAAGGTTTGCATCGCGGACTTTTTAGTGTGCTTTTCATCATAATTATTGTTGTAGCAAGACGTCAATAAACAAAAAATCGAAAAAACAAAAATCAATACAAACAAATGATTTATCTGAAAAACCCTTAAATCAAGGAAAAAATCACGAACGGAGAAAAACAGAGATTTTCACCATTTTGAATCATAAAAAAGTACTCTCACCAAAATAGATACATCAAGATATAATCAGAATCAGATTGTGGGGGCTCCACCCTCTCACCCCCAGATTCCAATCAAAGTGCCACATCGTAATGGTAACGGTATTAGGCCTTTCCACTTATTGGACTACACTACGCTCCATCCAACAAGCTGAAAAAACCTATATTATTTCAGTGCTAATTTAAATATAAGACATCACTACAATTATACATGTGACCTATAGTGTCTTTTAGGAGTGAAAAAATATGTAATTCAATCTCTTAGATCTTAGAAGTTCTATTCTATGGATCTTTCAAGATAACTCACATAAAAAAATTTGGATTTATATCATGTTTTCATTATCCAAAACCAAAGAGATGCTTCCATGTTTTAGCCTGCATGCAATACCACTAAATTGCTATCCAAAAAATCGGACATATATCACAATGCTGGGAGGCTTAATTGCCTAGATATATCTGATGCATTAGTTAAGCTTGATAGCTTTTTTAAGGATTTATACTCCAAAGTACTTCAGTTGGAGGATTTAGATAATTTTAAAGGCTAAATTGCCTTAACTCTTTGAAATTTAAAAAGAACTTTTTCTTCTTCCTTCTTTGATATGATGGTACACTTACCCATTCACTTAGCTTGGGAGGCTAAAATTGCTAATCCGGTATAATTTAGGTGGATGTACAAAATTGATATTATTTATTACTTATATTAATTGATAGTTTAAATATATGCTAATCAAAATTAACACAAATTATCTTCTAATCAGATATTTGTACAAGTTAAAGGACTATATTTGTAACAATGCAAAATCAGAAGGATCCATTGCAAAAAGGTATTTGACAAATGAGTGTTTAACTTTTTACTCTCAATACTTGTATGAAGTCGAAATAGTATTCAATTGACCTGAGAAAAATGATGACAGAGTTCATCTTCAAATGGCTCATATCGACCTTCAGTATTTTCTACAGCTGATCATCATTAAGGAAGATCATATATGTGCAGATTGAATGATGACCCATGGAATACTGCTACACTTTATATTCTATATAATTGCAATGAGGCAAAGCTATTTGTATGGTAAGATATTTTATTAAAAATATTTATATAAATATTTCTTTTGTAATTAATGTAAGGGGCAAATTACATGTTTTTCTTTTTTACAAGAAGCATAAAAACATGCTAGCTCACTTAAGTTTTGCTAACATAGAAGAGATGCATAGTTGCGAGTTCATCCATTAGTTTAAAGAAAGGGCAAAATAAAGTAACACAAGCTATAACTTATTTATATGAAATATATACTATATGTCTTGAATCAAATGTTTTTTATATATTTTGTAGATTACTGAGCAGCATAATGAGGGGGATGAATGGATTAATCAGGACATAGTTGCTTTAGCTCAAGGTCCTAAAAAACAAGCTTTATATTATACAGGTTACTATATTAATGGTTTCAGGTTTCACATAAAACAATGAGAGGATAAAAAAAAAGTCAAAACTATGGAGTTATGGTTAGAGGAAAATATGAAAATGATGATATTTTTTATTATGGATCCTCTATTGATGTTATTGAACTTCATTATACTAAAGAGATCAGAGTTGCATTATTTAAATACGACTGATATAATATAACTAGAGAAAGAATTGAGTACAACAAAGATTGTCATAGAATTACTAGCATTAACAAAGCATGTAGACTAAACACTCAAAAATCTTTTATGCTAACAAGCCAAACAACTCAAGTTCATTATGTCGGATCCCCTAAAGATCCCACTTGAAGCTCTGTGATTGAAACCAAGCCGAGAAGCCTTTTTAAGATTCCCATGGAAGAGGAAGAACCATAACAAGAAGATAAAAGATTCAGATACATAATGCACAAGTGGTCCAAATTGATGATGGAGATGGTGAGCTAGATTGAAATAGGAATGAGGTTGATGACATGATTATATGATGACTTGTGTTCATTTTATTTTATAAATTATTTAAATAAAATTGGATGACTTTGACTTGCTTGGTTTATTGGACAAAAATTGGTTGACCGTTGACTTTGATTTACTTGATTTATTCATATTCTGGTTCGAATTACAATTTAAACTCATATATATATATATATATATATATATATATATATATATATATATATATATATATATATATATATATATATATATATATATATATGTATGTATGTATGTATGTATGTATACACACACACACACACACACATACATACAACTAGTATATGTACTTATAATAACTGTTGATTATTTATGATGTTATTTAAATGATTATTGTTATTACATATAGTAGATAAATGGCAAAAAGATAAGAAAATGACTAATAGTGGTGCATAACAACAAGATGGTACCTCATCTATACCTCAACTTCATCTGTTAGATGAACTACAACAAGAAGCTAGTGAATTTAATCACATTAGCTTATTAGAAGTTTCACCACAATTTGAGGCTTCAATTGATGCAAGCAGTCAGGATAATATTAGTCTTAAAATTTCTTTTTTTTTGCTAACTTTTACTTATGAATAATGCCTAGTTGACTAGTTTATGTTATTTTTCTTGATAATAGGTTCTACATTAAAAAGATAAGAGGTCAGAGAAAAGATAAAGGATGATCTCCGCTGGGGACAAGATGGTTTATATTGCCTATGATATCTGGCTTTCCAGAAATAATTTGCTCTTCGAGGGTAAGGAGGTCACTGTACATCTGGTGTTGGAGAGAGCTATCTGCTTGGATATGGAGTAAAGTCAGTTCAATGCTGCTGGCCCATCCCTTGATGCCCCCGTCATTGGAACTCTCTTGCTTCCCTTGTTGTGACCCGAAGGGTCATTTTTATATCTTATGAGCCCCATCTTTTAGGATTTGTCAAGGTAAACTTTGATGGTAGTGTCAAAGATGGTGTGGAGTTTGTCATCCACGATCCAAATGCCAAGTTACTGGTGGTTGGGGGCTCCCATCTCTTCGAGCTTTCAGTCTCTAGTGCTAAGCTTCATACCTCCTAGGTAGGTATTATCATTGCCAGATAGAAGTTGCGGACGGAGAGAATTTTCATTGAGGAAGATTCTACTACCGTCATTGGATGGATTCATAACAGCACGAGGTAGCTAGAGGCCCATTTGCTCCTCTTAGACATCTGGATGGCTCTTCGTCTTTCTACTATGGTGGTGGTGCGACATGTCTATCGAAAGGCGAATAGCATGGCGGATTGGGTCATAAGTGATAACCTTCTCTGACCGTCACATCAAATGAGCCACAAACATCAATATGTACTAGGATAAGTATCTTAATAGTTTTTTCTCTTTGTCTCATAAAAAATAGCTTGATCATTTTTTCTTGAAGTCAGGACTCACAGACCGGATAAGATCCAAAGGTTAATAAGCCCAAGAGTCCATCTTTCTCTAATTTGTTAATCCTTTCTTCTCCTATATGACCTAACCTAAGGTGCCACATATAGTTGAGGGTAATATCATCTCTAGATCGTTCAGTCCTTATGGTATTCACATCCTATTCAGTTATATTCATAGAAATATCAACATGTAACTGATAGAGACTGTTAATTAAGAAATCACTTTTAATCATTTTATTTTTAAAATAAATGGTATAGTAGTCCTTATGAAACTAATTACATAGTTATCCTACGCTAAATAAGAGACAAATCAAATTTCTGCTAGTCGTAGGTACAAAATAATAGTCTCTAAGAATTAAACTAAATTCTAATGGTAGTCGCAGAGGATATATCCCCATAGCTACAATAGCAATTCTTGTTTTATTTCTGACTCGTAGGATCACTCATCATCCCTCAGCCTTCTACCATTTTCAAGATCCTACATAGAAGTACATAGATGAGCACTAGAACTAGAGTCTATAATTCAACTGGATGTAGAAGAAACTATAAGATTAGTTTCAATAATGAGCAGGTCAGACACACCTTCAGAAATTGTACCGTCCTTCTTGTTCTTCAAGCTCGTCAGGTAGGTAAGATAGTTTTTTTTCCAATGACCATCATTTTTATAGTGAAAACACTTTCCTCTCTCTATGGTCTTCTTTTTGGGAACCTCCTTCCTCGACCTGTTCTCCACCTTCTGCTTTTTCACGAATTTTTTTTCTTTTTAGTAGATTTTTTTTTTGAAAAAAATCCACTCTACAGTTAGAATAGTATCCTTTGAACTCTTCAAAGTATCTTTCGTAGTCACCAGCATATTAAGTAATTCAATCTTGGTGCATTTGATTTTATTTATATTATAGTTTACAATAAACTATACATATGAATCAGTAAGAAATTACAGGACCAAATCAATCTGCAACTCTTTGTCCATGGACATTTTGAGCTTTTCAAACTCCTCGAAGTCTTTGATCATTATCAAACAATGCTCATAGACTGACTGCCCATCATGTATTTTTTATCTTGAAGAGTCTCTTGGACACTTCGTAGCGAGTTGTGCAACTCTGCTAACCGTACAACTGTTGTAGGTGGGCTAGCATGCTCCTGATAGTTTTTATGTTCTCATGTGGGTGTTGGAGCTCATTGGACATTAGACATGGGCAACGGGTCGGGCCACCCATTACACGGCCTGGTCTGACACGAAACGAGTCATGCCAGGCACAGTCTTTTAGCTACAATAATGAACCGTGCCAAGTACGGCCCATTAGAATGGATCGGGCTGGGTTGAAAGTTTGCGGCCCACGGCCTAGGCCTGATATGGCCCATAAGGGTCTGGACTGGCACGACCCATGGGTCAGGTATGGCATAGCCCAGCCCGCAGGCCAGGCATGACCTGGCACGGGCTCGGCACGCCTGCATGCTGGCTCGATCTTTTTTCTTTTTAAATTTAAAAAATATAATTTTTTTATAAATTATAAAAGAGTTAATGAGTAAAATTAAAAATAGACGTGGGATATTTTTTATAAAAATAAAAAATCATCTTGTAATGGTGGGGGGTTTGATGTGGACCCCTATCGATTTATTAATAACAATAAAAATAGTACAAGGGAGAGAGGGGGCTAGGCCTGATCTCCAAATATAATAAGGAAGAGAGAAGAAATTGAGGTGAAAAGTTACAAATATAAAAAATTAATAATTAAAAATCTTACTGATCGTCAGTAGCATTTGTGTCATCATCATCATCGAATGTTATATTATGCCTATCTTTATCTTGAAGTCAACTTTTAGCATCCAACTAATCTTTGAAGCAGAGCAGTATCTCAATTATTTTGTTGGTCATCTTACTCCTCTTTTCATCCAGAACTCATCGACCTACACTAAAAGCAGATTTCGATGCTACTATGGATATCGATACAGCTAAGATATCACGTGCAATTATGGATATTATAGAATATTAATTTTTAATATTTTTCTATCATGCTAACACATCAAAATTATCTATTTGATTTTTATTATATACAAATTAAAGATCATTTTGTAAATAAAATTCAAGTGCACTACTTAAAGATGAAAATAAAGATGAGCTTGAAGAAGTATGTGTATGTCTCTTATGTGCAATGAATGAGAAAACAGATGATGAGCGAGAAGTACTAGAAGAAGAGATGGAGGTTTGTGAACGAGAAGCACTAGATCCATTAACCTTATCATCATATAAACCATAAATGTCATAAAGAAGTATTGAAAATTATGTCTCAAAGTCGATCATCAGCTTGTTGATGGTTGTGCTAAAAAATATAAATATATATGAATTGATAAATTAATAAAATTATTATTTAATTTTTTTATCACAAAGTAATGTACATCTTCTTAATGAACTCCAATTATTGTGATGAAGTCCTTAGGACTATCTTAATCGATATAAGAGGATATATCATTTAGTCTTTGAAATAAGTCCACGACCAAATGATATGCTATTTCTGAGACGATAGTATTTATTGAGTGTAGGTCATTATTTATTATATGCATTAGTTGTCCTCATAATCAAGTGGTATGAAGATATTGTTATGACATACAAGTGAGATGTAGGAGTGCATCTAATTGAACGTGACTAACTGTTGGACACTCTACTGTCAAGAGTAGCTCGCAAAGGATATGGGTATAAGTGTCCCTCTAATATGAGATCATCATAGTGAGTTGCAAGCAACTCACTGTGTTTTGGTGTCGAACTATCTGAATTTCTAATTTAATGATGGATGATTTTTGGATACAGTCAAGTACTTGCAAAGTCGGTGTATGAGTCAAGATAGAATTGACCCCTCTGAATAAATAAGAGTTAATGCATCAGTGTGTTTCAATTTAGTAAAACTTTGGTCAGAGTAATCTATGTGATGAATTTGAAAGATTGAATCATAATGTGGTTGACCAATCTGGATTTGACTGTGAAACTCCAGGTCACTTTGAGCATTAGGGTCAAAGAGATAAATTATATGGTAACCATATGCCAATAGGTTCATGAATGATGCTATGCAATCTTTTGATCTATCCGGATGTCGGATCTCATTGCTAGATGGTTACATCGATTAGTTCAAAAAATTATTCCTACACTACCAACTTAGGTTCGAACCTATGAGGTCACACTCAAAAGAAGTTTCTGACTGATCATGTGGCTGATCAACGATTGAGAATCATTTTAGAGTTTAATCGTCAATACGATTGATGATTAACTTTATGCAAAAATTATAATAAATTAATTTACTAATTATTGATGAATTAAAAAAATTGATTAATAATTAGATTACTAATTAACTCAATTTGATTAAGTATTAAAGTTTGGATTAAATCAAATTGAATAGGATTCAATTTGGTTTGATCCGATTAGATTATGAGATGACCTAATCGCTAAGGATGTTTGATTCCTGATTTGAGCTTGATTAATTTTTAATTTGATTAGAATTTAATCAAAGCTATTTACTACCTAATTGGATTAGATAATCTTATTGAATTTAACCTAATTTGGTTGGATCAATAACCTAATTAGAAATGAATATAAACTCAAATTTGAATAGAGCAAGAACACCCTATGCGCCACTTTTCACTACGCCCTACTTTCCTCCACATGTGACATTGGTTTTTACATGGAATTTTTTGCACCTAAAAGATGTATGATGCCTTCTTCAAATCCTCTTTGGATCAGAATTTGGTTGGTTCAACTTTGACTTCAAATTGGTTTGAAACCAAGCTTAAACCAAGAGTCCAAGTTTTGTGGGACTCTTCCTAGCCGCCGACCAGCCTTCTTTCTCACATGCAAATGAATTTTTGCATGATATTTTTTGTACTAATCTAAGTTGTGTCACCCTCCTTTCTAAGTCCCTTATGTGTAGATTAAATTTAATTTAAAATAAAATTTAAATTTGATTTGAATTCATAATAAGATCAAAGATTTTTTACAGCTGAACCAGATTATCCAAACTCTACATGGGACACCACCTTTAAGAAGGGCTGATTTTTATATGCCAAACCACTTTAGATTTGGCATGAGAAATCTTCAAAGAGTATGTGAGAAATCTGAGAAAGAGGGCTGGGCATCCATACGTGAGAAAAAGAGGAAGAAGATCCTCTTTGAGGCTTGAGATCCAGGGTGGGGGTTCTAGGGTTTCCTAGTTCCTATTTGTGAGAGAGAAAAATAAAAAGAATTTTATTTTTCTTCTTCCACGCCATCTCCTCCTCAAAAAGCTCTTTCTTCTGATCTAGAGGTATCTGTTTGATCTAAAGAAAGGGATCTCCATCAGCCATTCAGAGCCTTCGTTGTGAGCTAGTACTTTCAGGAAGGATGATCTGTTCGGTATTTCGAGTGGATCACCTATAGAGGCTGGACACACTGTGCGGCTGCTCGACATCAGGAAAGACCTCCTACCGTATGTATCAACATAGTGATCATCAACCCATGATTAGATAATGGATTCTGAACTCATCAGATCGGATCTAAATATTAGATCTGATTCAGAGCATCGATACGATCGATGCAATATTTTCTTTCAAATCAGATTTTTTTTGTACAATATTTTCATATCATAGATCCTTAAGAAGGTAGTTTAGATCTGATCTAAAGTATGTGTAGGAGATTAAATAGTTTAATCTACTGCTTCTGCTATCAAAATTTTAAAAATTACATGCTTTGAACTGCCTGTTTTTCAATAATAGTATCAGAGCTTTGGTTTTTTATGATATAAATTTTTTACATAAATTTGATATTAATATAATTATAATTATTTAGATTAGATATAAATAATTAATTTAGAATCTGAGTAGTGTAGTAATCTGAGTGGATAGATTCTTATAGCCGTCCGGTCGTAGGAGAAATCAGGATTTGACAGTCCTATTTATCCATTCGATGGGATCTCCTATGGTGTGTAGGGATGCTGTATGATCTTTTTTATAATGATGAATAAAAAAAAAATTTTAAAACTTTATTTTAAATCTAAAATAATGTATCTTAGATCTGAAATTAGAGTTTTAAAAATATTTTATGAAACTGAAAATTATTTTCAAACACTGAATCTGAATCCATGTTAGCCTAAAATTTAATTGAAAATTAAGCAATCTAAATTTGAGAATCAAAAATTTAAGGTATCAATTTCATAATTTATGGGTTAATGGATTAGCTCGAGTCAAGTCTATTTAACTAGGTTAGACCTAAGATTAAAAATCATTGATAATGGATCATATTAGTAATTGATCAAATTTAATTAAAAATTAATTTTAATTGGATCAATTTCTTCTCTTGATCAATTCTCAATAGTTGTAGTTGGTTGGATCCATATCTTTGATTAGACCAAGATGATCAATTCTCAATAATTGTAGTTGGTCAGATCCATATCTTTGATTAGACCAAGATGGACTTTGATCGTAGCTCCATGATTGAACCCAAGTTTATAAGTTAATCAAATTGAAACTGGTTAACCGATTGGTATCTAAGGTAAGTTTGGCAGTCTTGATCGGTGATCACTAATTGAGAGCTACTTACATAGATTGAGTCTATGAGAAGTTAATAGCATACCTCTCCCATCGATCTCACTTATCTGACCAACATGGTCAATCATATTTTGATTAGATCACTTAATGATTGGGCTTGACCCATGCTAACTAGAAAATTAGTATGACTGATTTAGGTGCTTTTAGTTCAACTTGTCTTGAGTCCTCATCATGACTTGGTGAAGTCAGTGGGAGGATTTATGATTTATTGGATGGATCAGATGAAACCTAATCTTCTTTAATCTAATTTGGTGAAGTCAGTGAGAGGATTAAGAATAATTGATCAAATCTTTTCTCATCGATTTATTAAATTAATTAAATTTTTTAAATTTATTATATCCCTAAAAATAAAATAATTATGGCGATAACTAGATCATAGCCTCTCATTAAGTTGGGTGATAATGGGTCCAAAGTCGGATGATCATTGGATGGCCCAAAGATCTGGTACTCATCTGCTATTGGAATTATCATTCATAATATGACGACTTAGTCGAGTCTCTCTTATAGGTGATTAGGATGACTGACCAAAATTGGACTTGATCATTTATGATTTGATTTTTGAGTATGATCATGTTAATGGTTGGACTTAACCAGACCTTTCAGTGGAGGCCAAAGCCTAATGTTAGGATCTTGAGGCAAAATTAATTACTAAAAATTATTTATTGAAATAATTGGTTAAGAACCTACTCATAGATATATATGGGTGAGCCAACCAAAGTCGGGCTCATATGCAACTGTATGAATTCTAGTACCCACTAAGGAATTAGGATAATTTCTTAAATTGGAGGTAGAGACTACCAATTCATTTAAAATAGTAAGAGAACCTTTAGACTAAAATTCATATCTTTAAGCTTAATCGATTAATATACTATTTAAGTTTTATTTTTTTTTTGCAGTTATGGTCACCAACTTATTGCTCCGATCACTGTTGGACAGTGATAAATTGAGAGGATCCAATTTCGATAGCTGGTATCGAAAATTGAAGATAGTCCTGAAGCACGAGCGAATCTTATACGTGCTAACAGATCCAGCATTCGAGGAGCCCGCTCCTAATACTTGTGGTGTAATTTGAGATACTTACTTGAAGTGGCTCAACGACTGCATTATGGTGTATTGTATTATGAGAGCGGCTATGAATGACGAGTTCAGTCATAAATTCAAGGAAGCTCGGTCTGAAGAAATGCTCAAAATATTGAATGATTCTTTTGGCACTCCCGACGATGTTGAGCGACACAAGACCAGTTGTGCCCTTTTCAATGCCAAGATGAGGGAGGGGGCATCTATAACCGATCATGTATTGTACATGATCGAATAGATCGAGTGCCTCAGCAAGCTCGACTTTTTCTTGTACGAGCAACTTGAAAAAGTTACGATTTTGAATTTTCTGTCAAAGTTCTACTTACTATTTCTTAGTCATTATTGAATGACAAAGCTTGTAATAAACTATCACGGTCTATTGGGATTACTACAGACTTTTGAAAAAGATCACCAGCTCCATAAGGAGACGGTGAATGTAGTGGGAGTATCTTCTTCAGGCAGACGTCGTCCCTTTACGAAAGGAAAAAAAAAAAAATAAGGTGCCAAGTATTAGGAGTCAGACCGTGAAGTCCAAGTCCAAGTCCGATCAGAGTTAGGCAGAGTGCTTTTATTGTAGAAAGTAGGATCATTAGAAGAGGAACTGTTCTCAATACATTATTTCTCTTTATCTGAATAGGACAAAGAAGAAGAAGCAACTAATTGCTAAGCAAGGTAATTATATCATAATTCCTTGCAACTTCTCAATTTGTGATACAATAATTTGGATATTAGATACTGGTAGTCCTATTAACATTTGCAATTCATTGCAGAGACTTTAGATCAGTAAGAGATTTGAAGACGGTGAGAGATTCTTCAATGTTGGAGATGGAAGATCAATTTTCGTTCTAATTTTAGGATTAATCAAACTTATATTCAATTCTCATATCATTGTTTTTAGTGATTGTCATTATTGTTCTAATTTCATATTGAATGTAATTTCTGCAGGCCTTCTGTCAAAAAAAATTATAAAATTTCAATAAAAAAAAATTGTGATATTATTTTGAATAGTGTTACTGTAATGCATGGACAATTGAACAATGAATTTTATGTTGTATCGCGGTCTAGTATAATGTACACATCGAGAAAACATCCTAGGATAGATGATGTCTTAGATGGCTACTTTTGGCACTGTAAGCTAGGTCATTTTCATGAGAACAAGATGAACAGGTTAATCCGAGAGAGAATCCTTAAGGATAATGATTGTGAATGATTACCAATCTATGAATCTTATCTACTTGAAAAGATGAGTAAACCATCTTTTATTGGAAAAGATAAATGAGCCAGTGATGTTCTAGATCTCGTACATACTGGTGTATGTGGATCAATGAGAATAAGTACAAAAGAAGGACATCAATACTTCATTATGTTCATAGACGACCTATCTAGGTATGGATACATCTACTTGATGAAGAACAAGTCAGAATCGTTGGAAATATTCAAACAATTCCACAGTAAGGTAGAGAAACAAACTGAAAATAGTATTAAAGCTCTTCAATCTGATCGAGAAGGTGAATATCTTTCTAATAAATTTCTGACATATCTAAAAAAAATGAGATTCTCTCACAATTGACTCCTCCTAGAATGCCATAGCATAATGATGTCTTAAAAAGGAGGAATCAAATCTTATTGAATATGGTTCGATCTATGATGAGATTTTTGAATCTGTCAATCTCATTTTGGAGATATGCACTCGAGTTGGCTTGCTATGTACTTAATAGTGTTCTAAGTAAGTCTGTGAATAAAATACCATATGAGATTTGGACTGGGCATAAACCAATACTCTCATATCTTAGGATTTGAGGGTATCCGACTTATGTCAGATATTTAAAAACAGACAAACTAGGACCTAGGTCTGATAAGTATATCTTCGTAGGGTATCCTAAAAAAATCAAGGGATATTACTTCTATCTTGTTGATGAACAGAAAGTGCTCGTGAGCAATAAAGCATACTTTCTAGAAAAAGAATTTCTTAATGAAAGAATTAATGCTTCTAAAATTGAGCTTGATGAAGTTCGATGGTAAAAGAACTGACATAATATAGTAAACCCACAGAATCTGATTTGATTGAGTTAAATTCAAAATCTATTAATGATGCATCATTAAGGAGATCTGATAGAGTATTGCGCCCACCAGATAGATACTATGGTTTCTTATTTTAGGATGGAAATTCTATTGAACTCAATGAGAACAATGAGGATCCGATCTCCTACATGGATGCCATACAGAGATCTGACTTCGATAAATAGCTGAAAATCATAAAATCTGAAATAGAATTCATGAAGGTCAATGATGTATGGACATTAGTTGACCCACTTGAAGGGGTAAAACCCATAGGTTGTAAGTAGATCTTCAAAAGGAAGAGAGGTGCAGACGGAAAGGTGGAGACCTGTAAAGTCATCTGATTGCCAAGGGATATCGTCAATGTTATGATATTGACTATGACGAGATATTCTTCTTTGTGGCAATGCTGAAATCCATTAGTATCATGCTTGTGATAGCTGCACATCTAGACTATAAAATCTAACAAATGGATGTGAAAATAACTTTCTTCAATGGTGAGTTGGAAGAAGATGTGTATATGATATAGCCTGAAGATTTTGCATCCACAGACGAGTCTAAGGTATGCAAGCTTCAGAGATCCATTGAAGGATTAAAGCAAGCAAGTAGGAGTTGGAACATGTATTTTGATAAAGTGATCAAAACGTATGGCTTCATTAAGAATGGAGAAGAACTCTGCATATATACATGGGTTAACAATTCTGTGATAGTATTGTTGGGAATTGTGTTGCAAAGTCAATCGTCAGTCTGTTGATAGTTGAGCTTATTATTGTAATTATATATGAATTATTGAATTAATAAATATTATTTAATTTTATCATTGTGTACATCTTATTTTGAACTCCAATTATGTGATGAAGTCCTTAGAACTATTTAATTTGATATAGGAGGATATATCATTTAGTCCTTTAATTTTAAGTTCACGACCAAATGATATACTATTATTAGGATGATAGCTATATCAAGTATAGGTCGTTGTGTGTCATGTACGATTATTGTCCTCTTAACTAAAGAGTATGGAGATACTGGCATGGCATGCAAGTGAGATGTAGGAGTACATCATTGAACGTGACCAACTGCTGAGCACTCTGCTATCAAGAGTAGCTCACGAAGGATATGGGTATAAGTGTCCCTCCGACCTGAGATCACCACGGTGACTTGCAAGCAACTCACTGTGCTTTGGTGTCAGACTACTTGAATTTCTATTTCAGTGATGAAAGATTTTTGGACACAGTCAAGTACTTGAGAAGTCGGTATGTGAGTCAAGATAGAATTGATCCCTCCGAATAAGTAGGAGTTAATGTATCAGTGTATTTCAATTTAGTGAAATCTTGATCGAGGTAATCCATATGATGGATATTGAAAATTGAAATATAATATGGATGACCATATCAGGATTGACAGTTAAATCTTAGCTCATCTTGAGTATTTAGATCAAAGGGATGAATTATACGGTAACCATATATCCATAGGTTTTTGAATGATGCTTCACAATCTTTCGACCTATCCAGACGTCGGGTATCATTGCTAGATGGTCACTTTGATTAGTATAGAAAAATTATTTCTATACTATTGGCTTAGGTTCGAACCTATGGGGTTACACTCAAAAGAAATTTCTGACTGATCATATGGCTAATCGATGATTAAGAGTCATTCTAGGGTAAAATAGTTAATTCGATTGATGATTAATCCTATGCAAAAGTTGTAATAAATCAATTTACTAATTGTTGGTGTTGAATTTTAGGGTTTGATGCATGCATATGTGTTTTCAAAACTTAATTTTGTAAACACCGCAGCGAAGAATAAGATTAAAATAAATTTAATTTGAATTTTACATGCATAAAAATATAAAACCACATGGATCTATTTCATATGCTGAAATTGATATATGCTGAAATTTAGATTGTGATCAAATCACACACCTGTTTCATAATTTCTTTCTCCAAAACTAGATTTGGAAGAGAAGAGGCTCTCTCTTAGCCGCACAAGTGTCCGGCCTCTACGAGTATCTACTTGGGATCAATTTGGAACAGTTCTCCTTAATCTAAATTTTGATTCTCCAAAATTCAGCCTGCTGAATCTAAATAAAGCCTGGATCGTGATCAACACTTGATCTTTCTCCTTTATCTTCTTCTTCTTCTCTTCTTTAGAGTTTCTCCTTGCTATGTAGTGCTACCAGATGTTAGAAATCAGTAAGGAAGAGGCACCCAAATTTTTTAGGCATGAAACTCTTTGGGACACGTGTCCTAAGAAAGGGGTGTATAGAACACCCAAGAGGAGAGAAAGGAAGAAGATGAGAGGGTGTGAGGAGAGCCTTTCGATGTGAGGGGTTGCTGGTTTTGATGATCTAGGGACCTTAGGGGAGGTCCCTTTAAATAGGCATAAAGATTGAATCTTATTCAATCTCATGATACAAGTCCTACTTGCATTAAGATTTTTATTAACTTAAGTTATCCAACTTACATTAGAAAGCCCATTAGGCGCCAACTATTGGAGCCTTTGCATCCATAATTAGACACCCTCTTTTGCACCCAAAAGACACCCCATATGAAAATCAAAGGCACTTTAATCAATGGACATGCCCAAATTGAACAATTCAAAATGACGCCCCATAATAACTATCAAAGAGATTCATAAGGGACTTGCACCCTTAATTTATGTGATCTATAACCTTCGATACCTAATAATTGAAGTCTCATGAATCTTATTCATATAGATTATTAGCAGATAATTAAGTTAAAATTAACTTATCAAATAAGTAATCCCAATGGAAAGAAGAATTAGGTCCAACCATGTGCTAGCAAGGTTACCATGAACCCAATGAGTTTCTCTAAACTCAATTGACACTTCATAAACTCAATTACTTATTTCAGACCAAATTTTTTTATTGTGTGATCTCATAGGTTCAATTCTATCTGATAGTGAGACATACAATGATCTCTATCATCATATCATTGAAACTCTTTTCAATGGGTCAGAATAATTCCACTCTAACTCAACAAGGATTGTCGCACCTAGGAGTATGTAGTGGCAACCTAGTAGAACTAAAATGAACCTTTAGATATAGTTAATGTGTGATTCAGTCCCTCTATCATGAGTCTCGACTAGATGGCAGGTCATGGATAAATCATCAAATATCAACATCGATCATATGATAGATTCAATCAGCTTAAGTCCATATGTGATTCTATGAAAATTCTTTTTCATCAATCACATTGCTATGGTCATAGACTTAAAAACTCAGCCTCTTAAATCTCATAGGACTACTCTCTTCTGCTAGGATCGATAGATCCTATCTTGATGCACATCCCACTCCTACAGTGGACCAACTGTCGTCAAGATCTACTATAAGGACTCATTGAGACCCATGTTGATGTGTCAGTCAAACTCCAGCAGCCTCACTACGAGCAGTAGTGTCATCTCAGATCAAAATAATAGTCATACAACTGCAGCATCGAGAAAGTCACTAACAAGTGAGCAGACATCCATGTAACTTCTCGTGTTGGTCACGCTCAGTGTTAGTTGTTCTCTAACAACCATCTGCATTCTCGCTCCAGTCTCTATACTGCAGACTCGAGACCCATCTGTCCGAAGAAAGTGATCCATGCACTAGTCTATCCAGATTAATCATCATCTCCATGATGATCCTATGATCAGGAGCAATTTAGGAATCAACCATCAATGACATATGCCTCAAATTCTCAACTCTTTGAGAATATGTGTCATCATCTTGTTAATCCCTTGAATGATTCATGGATACATAGACATGAATGATAATATAACTGCCCAATAACTACAAAATCATATCCTAGAGATATGGAATATGTCAGCCAAGATTAGTTTCTAGGACATACATCCAACAATCTTCCACTTGCACTAAAATCAATCTGCCATGTATCAAGCCCTATCTTTACAAGACAGGCTATAGTCTTAGATTAGCCAAGTGACTTACCAATGGGTCGTCCACATCATATGTGGAGTTTGCTCTCTGCACCTCTATATATTTCTACTCGAGGTAGTCGCGTGTTCTGCTGTTCTATATGCTTGGATATCTGGTGAGATCTAGGCTCCTTAGCAAGGGCTATGGTACCATTGTCTTTACAGTATAGTGTCACAGCATCTGATGGTATGACAACTAATTCTGCAACTAACATTATAACCAGAATGCATCCTACATATCTACAGTGTATTCAGCTTCCATTGATCGATTATTTGAAATTCTTCTAAGATATCGACATAGAAACACATCCATGATGTAGATATTCTACCATCAACATCAGATATAAAGTCTGAATTGGTGTATCCTCCCACTTATAGCTTTGATCCTTCTCCGAATTAAGAACGTATTCTTAGTTCTTCTTAAGAGCTTAAGAATATTTTTACCGCAATCCAGCACTCACAGCCTGGATACAACTGATATCTACTTGTGACAATTACGGTACAATCAATTCAAGTATTTTATCATATACGACTATGTCCGAGAGGGTAGCAGACCCCTCTTCGAGATTTTTATGCTGAACGCTTTCAGCATCTGATCTTTGTACTTTATCTGTGAAAATACAAGCATCCAATTGTATCTATCTCTATAGATCTTTAGGATGCTCACTTTATATCTTTCATGGAGAAATCTATATTCAACCATATTTTAATCGATGTCAGTATTGGACACTATCACTGATCCTTTTGAAACTCATAATTTCTTATATCTGATCAAATAATTTGATCATATCATTGAAATAAATGTTCCAACTCTAAGGGTATTGTGGTCTTTGTGATCACCTATCACAAGAAGTGAAATCTATAGGCTATTCCATATAGAAATCTTTAAAAGATATCTACTCAAAAAAATTATTTCACATCCTTTCTTGAAGTCGATGCCTCACATCGTCTCATTGTAGGTTCTGGGATCATCTCTATATTTTCTATCTCCAATGAGAAATGATTTTCTTTACATCTTTTGTTAAGCATACTTAAGTACCTTTCGAGATGATTGGAGATCCTACTATGTATACGAGATGGAGGAGGAATACATGTCTACTGGCTCATGATTAATATTCTCTTAAGGTCCAAGGCTTCTTGCTCTTCAGAGACACTCTCTTAGAGCTTAACTTTTCTCCCACTACTTCATCTTGGTTAAATAATTTTTCAAGAAGATAGCATTGAGTCACAATCACATTGTAATCCCATAGAAAAGTAATATCTTAAACTCTTTTAGGAAGAGCTTTATAGACTTATCCTCTAACATATCCACCTGCTGTCATAGACATAGACTGGATATCTTTGAATCTCAAAATAATCAAGATTTAGTTCTCACCATGTCATATCTTATATGGTGTAATAGGAACAAGTTTAGAGAGAATTTAATTTCATAAAAATAAAGCATATCCCTAAAGAAATATAAATAAATCAGTAAATTTTATTATGGATCAGATCATATCTCATGTAGTCTATGACTCTTCTTATCTCATTGAGCTGAGATTTACTAAGAGGGGTTCAATATGAAACAATACCATTTTATAAAATAATCGAAATTTTTTTTCAATGGTATTGCATCCTCTTTCCGATCGAAGTACCTTCAAAAATTTTTTGATTTATTTTTCTACTTACATTTAAATTCTTTGAACCTTTCAAAAATTTCAGATTTATATCTCATATATAAAATAGAGACAACTTCATGGTTAGCACATCACATGGGCTACTCACATCAAATGTGTACAAGGATAAGTATCTCAGTAGTCCTTTTTCTTTTATCCCACAATAGTAGCTTGATCTTATTTTCTCAAAGAATGATGCACAAACTAGATTTGACTCAACAACTAATGAGCCCAAGCCCATATTTTTTCAATTTGTTAATCAATTTTTCTCCAATATGACTTAGCTATATGTTCCACATATACTTTAAATTTTATCTTAATTTTTGATCTCTTAGATCCAATGACATTTACTGATTGCTCAATTAAGTTCACATATGCATCAACATGCAAATGATAGAGACTGTCTCTAAGAACTAAATCCAAATGATGATCGCAAAGGACAGATATCCATGGCCGCAGCAGCAATTGTTGCCTTATAGCCAATTCAAGGGTTATTTTTTTAGCCTTCTACCTTCCCATTGACTTTACTAAGTCTGTAGCTCAACTAGGAGAAGAAAAAATCGTAAGGACAGTATTAAGTAATTTTGACATACCTACTCTAGGTGTGTCTTTATTTCTTTAGGCTCTCCAGGTATTTACCTTTGAACTCTTTCAAGGTTTCTTTGTTATCAAAACTTTGACCCATTCAGATAAAGTACCATGATGGTCTTTCATATGGTAGTTTACCATAAACTATCTATATAAACTAATCAGAGATTGCATGATCAAATCCATAAGCAATTCCTTATACATGGTCATGTCAAGCCTTTTAAGCTCTTTAATATCCTTGATTATTATCAAATAATGATCATAGACTGACTGTCCATTATGCATCACATGCACTGTGCGACTCTGATCATCTTATAATATTTGTGGATGAATCAATATGTCGTTGGCAGTGTACATGTACTCATGCATAGCACCTATCTTTATTATCATTGTCTGTCCATTCGTCAAGTATAGCTAATTGACTATGGTTGGACAGGTTGTTAACATTAGAATAATCTGGTAGAGAATATTACTTAATTTTTTAAAATTAAAAATAATTTTTAAGTTTGTAAGCCAGTCTATGTACTCGATTTTGGTTAATCGATTGATATCTAAGATTCAAGCTAGAGGATTGGAAGCTGACACAATGAACAACAGAGAGTAAAGATTCTAACCGGATATTTGTATTTATTTTATAATTTTACTTTACAGATTTTTAGATGCAAAAAAAGACTTTCACTATTTTATCAGAACTCCCACACTCTTCGGATGGAGAAACAAAAATCTTAATATGATAATTGAGTTGATAGTGGGTGTTGAGTCCCACCGAAGCTGTGCACCTCACCTAACAGTTATTGATAACATGAATAAACACCGATGCATAGACAACTCTTTGCCTAGATGCTTCTCTAAGCATATTACAGCCACTTGGTCTCTAAGTCATGTGAGCTCACCTAATAGTTATTTCCCACACTTCTTAGTTAAGTCAGATCCACCATTCACAAGCAGGTATAAAGCCATCATTGGGTCCCTTACCTAATAGTTATTGGGCCCAACCCCATCTTTATTTTGCAGAACTCTTTGCTAATAGAGTTGTTGCATGTTTTCGATACAACTGAACCACTGTGACCAGCCGAGAATAATCAACGTCGGTAGCACGCCCGCACATTTACAATGATGGAAGACCTTGGACTTAATATTTTATGGAGAGATTTAAATTTAGATCTCATTTAATCAGTTATCATATAACTGATGTAATTGATATAGACTAAATCAAACCACCAAGCAACCATATTTGTGACTCAATCTTTCAAATTAGTCAGATAAGTAGAGATTGGTGGGGATCCCCCATTGCTTTTCTTAGACACCAATAAATTGGCTAGATAAGTGAACGAAATTAATTAAATAATTATCTTTTAATTACTTATCTTAGACACTAATTGGACAATTGATCAGAATTGGTTAGCTCAAGTGAATCAGACTCAAATCAACAAGTCAAATTATGTCCTTAGGTTAATCGATTTTACATATGGGACTCCATCAATCTGATCAACAATAATTATATGATCATTAACTTAATTGATCTAACTCAATTCAACACTTGACTCAGTTTAACCAATTACTTAATCAAATTAGACCCATATGTCCCAAATTAAAAATCTTAGATATAATCCTATTACATGACCTAATTTTTAATTTTCTCATGACCAAAACTCTCATACACAAATATAAATTTTAGATTCTTAAATTATATTTCAGATCTAAATACTTTGCATGAAAGTAAGTATTAAAATATGAAAATAATATTCAAGTTCTAACATACAAACATATATCACATATATACATGTAAAATTAGATTTTAAACAAAATTTCAGATCTAAACATGATATCATATATCTCATATACTAATCATAGATAAGATTAAAGCTAAATTTATGATCTAAATATGCAATCATATATTATACATATGAATAAAAATTTAGATTATAAAAAAATTCAGATTTCATGCATGTATCTATTTCACATGAACTATATATTCTAGAATTAAATCTAAAATCAAATTTTAGATTTGAAGATTCATCCATACATATCATATATTAAGAAAAGATTAATTTTAAATTTTTTTCAAAATTATGTATATTAAAATTCAGCATATGAAAATCTGTGGCTCTGATATCGCTGTTGGATTTTGGAGTTTGATGCATGCATATATGTTTTCAAAACTTAGTTTTCTAAATATTATAGTGGATAATAAGATTAAAATAATTTTAATCTAAATTTTGCATACATAAAAATATAAAACTATATGGATCTATTTCATATGCTGAAATTGATATATGCTGAAATTTAGATTGTGATTAAATCACATACTTGTTTCATAATTTCTTTCTCAAAACTAGATCTGCAAGAGAAGAGGCTCTCTCTTAGCTGTACAAGTATCCAGTCTCTATGAGTATCCACTCAAGATTAGTCTGGAACAGTCCTCTTTAATCTTAATTTTGATTCTCCAAAATTCAGCCTACTGAATCTGAACGAAGCCTGAATCACGATCAACACTTGATCTTTCTCCTTGATCTTCTTCTTCTCCTCTTCTCTAGAATTTTTTCTTGCTATGTACTACTACCAGATGTTAGAAACCAGTAAGGAAGAGGCATCCAAACTTTTTTAGGCATGGAACTCCTTGGGATGCGCTTCCCAAGAAAGGGGTGTATAGAACACCCAAGAGGAGAGAAAGGGAGAGGATGAGAGGGCGTGGGGAAACTTTTGGGTGTGAGGGGCTACTAGTTTTGATGATCTAGGGATCCTAGGGAAGGTCTCTTTAAATAGACATAAGGATTGAATCCTATTCAATCTCATAATACAAGTCCTACTTGTATTAGGATTCCTATTAACTTAAGTTATCCAACTTACATTAGGAAGCCCATTTGGCACCAACTATTGGAGTCCTTGCACCCATAATTAGACACCCTCTTTTACACCTAAGAGACACCTCATATAAAAATCAAAGCTCTCTAATCAATGGACACGCGTAAATTGAACAATTCAAAATGACGCTCCATAATAACTATTAAGGAGATTCATAAGGAACTTGCACCCTTAATTTATGTGATCCATAACCTTAGACACCCAATAATTGAAGTCTCATGAATCTTATTCATGTAGGTTATTAGCAGATAATTAAGTTAAAATTAACTTATCAAATAAGTAATCCCAACGAAAAAAGAATTGGGTCCAACCATGTGCTAGCAAGTTACCATGAACCCAATGGTTTCTCTAAATCCAATTGACACTTCATAAGCTCAATTACTTATTTCAGACCAAATCTCTTTATTGTATGACCTCATAGGTTAATTCTATCTAATAGTGAGACATACAATGATCTTATCATCGTATCATTGAAACTTTTTTCAATAGATCAGAATAATTTTACTCTAACTCAACAAAGATTGTCGATCCAGAATAACCCTAGTGATCTCTCACAATCCACTAGTGACACCTAACCGTATGTAGTGGCAACCTAGTAGAACTGAAATAAATCTTTAGGTATAGTTAACATGTGATTCAGTCACTCTATCGTGAGTCCCGACTTGATGGTAGGTCATGGATAAATCGTCAAACCTCAACATCGGTCATATGATACATTCAATGAGCTTAAGTCCATATGTGATTCTATGAAATTTTTTTTTCATCAATCACACTGCTATAGCCATAGACCTAAGGACTCAGCCTCTTAAATCTTATAGGATTACTCCCTTTTGCTAGGATCGATAGATCCCATATTGATGCACACCCCACTCCTACAGTAGACCAACTATTGTCAACATCCACTACAATGGCTCATTAAGATCCATATTGATGTGTCAATCAAACTCTAGCAGTTTCACTGCGAGCAGTAATATCATCTCCGATCAAAAGATCAGTCATACAACTGCAGCATCGAGAAAGTCACTAACGAGTGAGCAGTCATCTATGTGATTTCTCATGTTGGTCACGCTCAGCGCTAGTTGTTCTGTAACAACCACCTGTATTCTTGCTCCAGTGTCTCTACACTGCAGACGAAGATCCATCTATCCGAAGGAAGTGATCCAGGCACTGTCTATCCAGATCAATCACCATCTCCATGATGATCCTATGATCATGAGCAATTTAAGAATCAACCATCAATGACATATGCCTTAAATTTTAATTCTTTGAGAATATGTGTCATCATCTTGTTAATCTCTTGGATGATTCATGGACATATAGATATGAATGGTAATATTACTGCCCAATAAGTATAAAATTATGTCCTAGAGATATGAAATATGTCAGCCAAGATTGACTTCTAGGACATACATCCAACAGTTGATAAATTGTAGGAAGATTGATTAGTAATTAAATTATTAATTTACTTAATTTGATGAAGCATTGAGGTCTGGATCAAATCTAATTGAATTAGATTCAATTTGGTTTGACTCGATTAGGTTATGAGATGATCTAATCGCTAAGGGTATTCGATTCTTGATTTGATCAGGACTTGAGCTCGATTAATTTTTAATTAAGATTTAATTGAAGCTATTTGCTACCTAATTAGATTAGGTTTAGTGGTCCAATTGGGTCTAACCTAATTTAGTTGGATTAAGAATCTAATTGGATGAGAAAATAATTTGAATTCAAATACCTTGCACCTCCTTTCTCTGTGCCCTCTTATTCTCCACACAAGAAAAATTTTTACATGAATTTTTCTCATACCCAAAAGCTTTTTCATATCTATATCTAATTTTTTTGAATTAAAAATTGGTTGATTTAAATTTGAGTTCAAATGGGTTTGAATTTGAATGAAAACCTAGAGTCCAAATTGAGTTGGACTCTTCTCTTCACGCCATCACCTTTCTCCATACATAAATTATTTTTGTGTGACATTTTTTGTACCATTCTGATGTTGTTCGATCTCTCTTTGAGTTTATAAGATGAGGATAAAGTTTGATTCAAAATTTAATTCAAATTTATTTGAATTGGTGATAAGGATCAACCAATATTCGAAATTGAATCGAAACTATCTCTTCCTTATCTTTATCTTCCATGGGATGCCACCCTTGAGAAGGGATCAGTTTTGTGCAAGATTAGGAGTGATTTTTAGCATGAGAAACCTAAGAGTTGGGGTGTGAAAAGTTGAGAGTGGTTTGGGCTTCTGTGTGTGAGAAATAGAGGAAGTGTTCTTCCTCTCGGACGTGAGGTGTAGGAGGGACGTGAGGTGTAGGATCTAGGGTTTCAACTCTAGATTTTGTGAGAAGAAAAATATAAAAGTGAGTCTTGTTCAATCTCCCCACCACCACCTCCTTATAAAGCTTCATCTTCTAATCTAGAGGAGTCTGAGAGATCCAAAGAAAGGAGCTTGGATTAGCCATCTAGATCCTTCGACGCGAGCTAGCACTCCTGCGAAGAAAAATCCAATCAGAACTTTGATTGGACAATCTGTAGAGGTCGAACGACCTATGTGGCTACTCGACATCAGTGAGAGCTTCATACCATATCTATTAATAGTAAAAATCATTGATCCATAAAAAGATGATGAGTTCTGAACTCAACCGATGTGATCTATAGGTTAGATCAGATTCAGGACATCGATATGATCGATGCAGTTTTTTATTTTATATTAAATTTTATAAATAAATTTTTTATATTATAGATTCTTAATTGGTAGTTTAGATCTGATCCAAGGCATGTTTAGAAGATTAAAGTGTTTAATCTTTTATTTTTCACTGTAAAATTTTAAAAATACATGCTTTGAACATCCATTTTTTAATAATTTATATCAGAGTCAGATTTCTTTTGTCATGAATTTTTTTGCATATAACCTAATATTATATATATTTAGATCTATAATTTAATTTAGATTAGATCTGATATATAATATTTAGATCTAAAATTAATTATAGATCTAACCGTACAAACTGATATAAGGTTGTCCTAGTTTGTGTTGATCTTTATAAAATCTAATTTTAATTATTTGAATTAGATTTAAATAATTAATTTAAAATGTAAGTAGTATAGTAATTGGATTGGATAGATCCTCATAGCCATCCGATCATAGAAGAAATCATGATTTCGCAACTCTATTTATCCATTTGATGGGATCTTTTATGGCATATAGGGGTAGTATGCGGTCTTTTCCATGATGATGAACAATAAAAAAAATTTAAAACTTTATTTTAGATCTGAAATAATTTATATTATATCTAAAATTAGTATTTTGATTATTAAATAATTGATTGTAAAAATATTTTACAAAATTAAAAATTAATTTCAAACATTGAATCTGAATCCATGTCAGTCCAAAATTTAATTGAGAATTAAGTGATCTAGATTTGAGAATCAAAGATCTAAGGTATTAATTTCATAATTCATAGGTTAATAGATTAGCTCAAGTCAAGTCCATTTCACTGGGTTAGACCTAGGATTAGATATTATTGATAATGGATCATATTAATAATTGATCAAATCTAATTAAAAGTTAATTCTGATTGGATCAATTTCTTTTCTTGATCAATTTTAATAATTATAGTTGGTCATGTCCATATCTTTGATTAGACCAATATGGGCTTTGATCGTAGCTTCATGGTCGAATCCAAGTCTAAAAGTTGATCAAATTGAAAATGACTAACCAATTGATGTCTAAAGTAAGTATGGCAGCTTTGATCGGTAGTCATTAATTGAGAGCTATTCGCATCGATTGAATCTATGTCGAGTTAATGGCACATCGCTCCTATCGATCTCACTTATCTAGCCAACATGATGAATCATATTTTGATTAGATTACTTAATGATTGAGTTTGACCCATGCTAACTAAAAAATCAGTATGACTGATTTAGGTGCTCCTAGTTCAACTTGTCTTGAGTCCTCTTCATGACTTGGTGAAGTCAGTTAAAGGATTTATAACTGGTTGGCTGGACTAGCTTATGTCTGATTTTTTTTAATCTGACTTAATGAAGTCAGTGGGAGGATTAAGACTAACTGGTTAAGTCTTTTCTCATCTCTTAATTCAACTGATTAAATCATCTAAAATTGTTAGATCCCTAAAATGAAATAGTTATGATGATAACTAGATCGTAGCCTCCCATTAAGTTGGATGATAATGAGTCCAACAGTTTAGATGATCATCGGATGTGCCACACACCTGGTGCTCATCTGGCTATCAAAATTATCATTCATAATATATTGATTTAGTTGTGTTTTTCTAATGATGGTCCAATTGGTCGAGCCACACTTGAGCTTGGTCACTCATTTATCAGATGCACTAAATTCTGGTATGTTAATGGTTGGACCTAACCAGAACTTTTAGTCGTGGTGCCACACGCCTACTAAAGAGGTGTCTGGGGCAAAAATTAAATGTTAGAAATTATTTGGTAAAATAATTAGTTATGAACCTACTCATGGGTGCACAGAGATTGGCCGAGCCACACTTGGACCCATGTGCAGTCCATGTGGATTCTAGTACCCACTAAAAATTAGTGTAATTCCTCGAATTGGAGGTAGAGGCTATCAATTTGAATAAAATAGTAGAAGAACCTTTAGACTAAAATCTATGTCTTTAAGCTTAATCAATTTATATACTAATTAAGTTTTATTTTTTTTTTGTAGTTATGGTCGTCACTTTGTCGCTTCAATCACTATTAGATGGTGATAAATTAATGAGACCAAATTTTGATGGTTGGTATCAAAAACTCAAAATAGTTTTGGAGCATGAATGGATCTTGTACGTATTGATAGATCCGACACCCGAGGAGCCTGCTCCGAACGCACGTAGTACGGCCAGAGATACTTATCAAAAGTGGCTCAACGATCGAACTATGATTCGTTGTATTATGTTGGCTGTAATGAATGATGAGTTCAACCATTGTTTTGAGAATGCTCAGCCATAGGATATGCTGCAAATATTGAATGAGTCCTTTGACACACCCGACGATATTGAGAGGCAAAAAATTAGTTGTGCCATCTTCAATGCTCGAATGAGAAAAGGAGCATCGATCATTGATTATGTACTATATATGATCGAGATGATTGAGCGCTTAAGTAAGCTCGACTTTCTCCTGCATGAGCAGCTGGAGAAAGATACCATTCTGAACTCTCTACCCAAGACCTACCTCTTTTTTTTTACTCATTTTTGAATGACAAAGCCTGCGATCAACTACCACGATTTGCTGGAGTTGCTACAAAATTTTGAGAAGGATCACCAGCTCCACAAGGAGTCAGTGAATATTATGGCAGGGTCTTCTTCTGGATGTCAATCTTATAAGAAAGAGAAGAAAAACAAGAAGAGCAAGAAAAGATTGCAAAGTGCTGGGGCACCCAAGACCAGTCAAACCAAAAAACTCAAGTATGATCAGAGTCAGACGGAATGCTTCTACTGCAAGAAGTAGGGGCACTGGAAGAGAAATTATCCTCAGTACATTGCCTCCTTGGATCCGAACAGGTCGAGAAAGAAGCAGGTTATTGCTGGACAAGGTAATTATATGATAACACCTTATAATTTTTTAATTTGTAATTCTACTACCTGGGTGTTAGATATCGAAAGTTTTTTTAATATTTATAATTTATTGCAGGGTCTGCAGGTCAGTAGGAGATTTGAAGAAGGTGAAAGATTCCTTAATGTTAGAGATAGAAGATCAGTTTTAGTTCTAGTGTTAGGGACTATTAAGCTTGTATTCAAATCTAATATAATTATTCTTAGTGAATATCACTTTTGTCTTTCCTTTTTATTGAACATTATTTCTGTAGGCCTCTTGACCATGTACGATTATGAAATTTTAATAAAAAAAATAATTTTAATATCATTATAAATGGTGTTAACGTGATGAATGGATAGCTGAACAATGGTATTTACATATTGTTGCAATCTGTTAGTGTAATATACACATCCAGCAAACATTCTAAAATTACTGATGTCTCCGATATCTACTTTTGGCACTGTAGGTTAGGCCATGTTAATAAGAATAGAATAAACAGGTTGACACGAAGGAATTCTTGAAGTCAGTGATTGTGAATCACTTTCAATCTGTGAGTCCTGTCTTCTTCAAAAAATGATCAAGTCATCTTTTACTGAAAAGATGAGCGAGCCAGTGAAGTTCTAGGTCTGATACATACTGATGTATGTGGATCGATGAATATCAATGTTAGAGATGGATATTATTATTTTATTATATTTACAGATGATCTATCGAGATATGGGTACATCTACTTAATGACACATAAGTCAGAATCATTTGAAATATTCAAACGATTCCGTAATGAAGTAGAAAAATAAATTGAAAAGAGTATTAAAACTCTTCGGTCCAATATAGAAGGAGAATACCTCTCAAGTGAGTTTCTGACATACTTAGAAGAGAATAAGATTCTCTCGCAATGGATCCCTCTTGAAACACTACAATATAACGATGTATCGGAAAGGAGAAATCAAACTTTATTAGACATGATTTGGTCCATGATGGGCTTTGCAAGTCTATCGATCTTCTTTTGGGGATATGCACTCGAGTTAGCTTGTTATATTTTAAATAAAGTTTGAGTAAGTCCGTAAGTAAAACACACATCAGATGTGGACAGAATATAAGCCAGCACTCTCTCACTTTAGGATTTGGAGATGTCCGGCTTATATCAAACATTTGAAAACTAACAAGTTTGAACCTAGGTCTGACAAGTGTCTATTTGTAGGGTACTCAAAAGAGATCAAGGGGTATTACTTTACCTTGCTAACAAATAGAAGGTATTCATCAGCAATAGGGCAGTCTTTCTAGAAAAGAAGTTCCTTGGGAAAGGAACTAATGTCTCAAAGATTGAACTTGATGAAGTTTGATTGGTAGAAGAACCGACACAATCTAATAAACCCATAGAGTTGGACTTGATTAGATTAAATCTGGAATCTGTTGTAGAAATATTTTTAAAGAGATCTGGTAGAGTACCGTGTTAACCAGATAGATACTTTGATTTTTTGGTCTGAAATGACGATCCAGTTGAACTCGATAAGAACAATGAGGATCCGATCACCTATACTGATGGATGTAGAGGTCTGACTCCGATAAGTGGCTAGAAGCTATGAAATCTGAAATAGAGTCTATGAAAGTCAACAATGTATGAATATTGGTTAATCTACCTGAAGGGATAAAATTCATAGGGTGTAAGTGGATCTTCAAAAAGAAGAGGGGCATAGATGGAAAGATAGAGACCTATAAAGTCTGTCTGGTTATCAAGGATTACCGTCAGCGTTATGGTATTGACTATGATGGATCATTTTCTCCTGTGGTAATGCTCAAGTCCATTCGGATCATGCTTGCGATAGCAGCACATCTGGACTATGAAATCTGACAAATGGATGTGAAAACAACCTTCTTAAATAGAGAGCTGGAAGAAGAGGTGTATATGATACAACCTGAAGGTTTCATATCCACAGATGAGTCTAAGGTGTGCAAGCTTCAGAGGTCTATTTATAGACTTAAGCAGGCATCTCGAAGTTGGAACATGCATTTTGATAAAGTAATCAGAACGTATGGCTTCATTAAGAATGGAGAGGAATCTGTATATATAAGTGGGTTAATAACTCTTTGATAGTAGTTCTTATTTTGTATGTAGATGACATTCTTTTAATCAAAAATGATATCCCTGCATTATAGGGAATAAAAGTTTGGTTGTCATCACAGTTCTCCATGAAGGACTTAGAAGAAATATCCTTCATCTTGGGATGAAGATCTATAGAGATTGATCTAAATAGTTGCTTGGATTATCTAGTCGACATACATTGATACTGTGCTGAAAATGTTTAGCATGGAGAATTCTAAGAAAGACTATCTTTCGATAGGTCAAAAAATTTCTCTCTTGAAGAGTGATTGTCTAACAACTTCTCAAGAGAGAGAGCATATGAGTAGAATTTCATATGCTTCGATAGTAGAATCTATTATGTATGCCATGATATTTACGCGATCGAAAGTGGTATACTCACCAGGGATGGTGAGTAGATACAGTCCGATTCAGAAGAGAACCACTGGAAGGTCGTAAAGACCATCCTTAAGTATTTGAGAAATACTAAAGATCGATGGCTTATCTATAGACAGTTCGACTTAAAACTTATGGAGTTTACAGACTCCAGTTTTCTGTCGGATCATGACAACAGCAAGAGCATCTCGGGATATATTTATATCCTGAATAGTGGAGCAATCTGCTGGAAGAGTTCCAAGAAGCATATTGTGACAGATTCTACTTGCGAGGCAGAATATATCACAGCATCCGATGCTGCGAAGGAAGCTGTATGGTTACGAAAATTCATCAATGAGCTCGGAGTGGCACCCTCTCTTGATGGCCCATCTTGTTGTACTGCGACAGCACTGGCACCATTGCTTAAGTGAAGGAATCAAAGTCACATCAGCGGATCAAGCACATTCTGTACCGCTACCACCTAGTCTATGGATCGTGGATCGAGGTGACGTCAAGCTTCAGAAGATCGATGGAAAGGAGAACTGACTGATTCATTTACTAAAGCCTTTGGTGTCAAGGAGTTCGAAGACTATAAATCAAAATAGGTATATGATACTGTACCGATTGGCGTTAGTCCAAGTGAGAGTTGTTAGAAATTGTATCCCAAAGTCAATCGTCAGTCTGTTGACAGTTGAGCTTATTATTGTAATTGTATATGAATTATTGAATTAATAAATATTATTTGATTTTTTTATCACTGTGTACATCTTATTTTGAACTTCTGTTATGTGATGAAGTCCTTAGGACTATTTAATTCGATATACGAAGATATATCATTTAGTCCTTTAACCTTAAGTTTACGATCAAATAATGTACTATTATTAGGACGATAGCTATATCAAGTATAGGTTATTGTATACTATGTACGTTGGTTGTTCTCTTAATCAAAAATATGGAGACACTGACATAGCATGCAAGTGAGATGTAGGAGTATATCGTACTGAACGTGACCAACTGCTGAGCACTCTGCTGTCAAGAGTAGCTCACGAAAGATATAGGTATAAATATCCCTCCGATCTGAGATCACTACGGTGACTTGCAAGCAACTCATTGTGCTTTTGTACCGGACTACCTAAATTTTTAATTCAATGATGAAAAATTTTTGAACACAGTCAAGTACTTAAGAAGTCGGTGTGTGAGTTAAAATAGAATTGACCCCTCCGAATAAGTAGGAGTTAATATATCAGTGTGTTTTAATTCAGTAAAATCTTGATCGAAATAAATCATATAAAAATTTTAAAAATTAAAATATAAAATGGATGACCATATCAAGATTGACAGTTACATCTTAGGTCACCTTGGATATTTGGATCAAAGAGATGAATTATATGGTAACCATATGCCTATAGGTACTTGAACGATGCGTCACAATCTTTCGATCTATCCGAACGTCGGGTATCATTGCTAGATGGCTACTTTGATTAGTATAGAAAGATTATTTTATACTACTAATTAGGTTCAAACCTATGGGGTCACACTCAAAAGAAGTTTCTGACTGATCATATGGCTGATCGACGATTAAGAATCATTCGAGCATAAAATAGTTAATTGATTAATGATTAATCCTGTACAAAAGTTACAAAAAATCTATTCGCTAATTGTTCATGAATTGTAGAAGATTGATTAGTAATTAAATTATTAATTTACTCAATTTGATTTAGCATTGAGGTTTGGATCAAATCTAATTGAATTGAATTAATTGGTTTGACCCTATTAGGTTATGAGATAACCTAATCGCTAAGGGTGTTTGATTCCTGATTTGATCAGGACTTGAGCTTGATTAATTTTTGATTAAAATTTAATCGAGACTATTTATTACCTAATTAGATTAGTTTAGTATTCCAATTGGGTCTAACCTAATTTGGTTGGGCTAAGAATCTAATTGGATGAGAAAATAATTCGAATTCAAATCTCTTGCGCTCCTTTCGCTGTGCCCTCTTATTCTTCACATGAAAAAATTTTTTACATAAATTTTTTTATGCCAGAAGATTTTTCATATCTACATCTATTCTTTTTGAATTAAAAATTGATTGATTTAAATTTGAGTTCAAATGGGTTTGAATTTGAATGAAAACCTAGAGTCCAAATTGAGTTGGACTCTTCTCTTCATGCCATCACCTTTCTTCACGCATAAAGTATTTTTTTGTGAGATTTTTTACACCATTCTGATGTTGGTCAACCCCTCTCTAATTCATAAGATGAGAATAAAGATTGGCTCAAAATTTAATTCAAATTTGATTTGAATTGGTGATAAGGATCAACCAATGTTTGAAATTGAACGAAAACTATCTCTTCTTTATCCTTATCTTCCATGGATGCCACCCTTAAGAAGGGATCAATTTTCTGAGAGATTAGGAGTGATTTTTGGTGTGAGAAATTAAGAGTTGGGGTGTGAAAAGTTAAGAGGGGTTGGACTTCCGTGTGTGAGAATAGAGGCAGTGTTCTTCCTCTCGGGCAAAGGTGTAGGATCTAGGGTTTCTACTCTAGATTTTATGAGAAGAAAAATATAAGAGTGAGTCTTGTTCAATCTTTCATACCACCACCTTCTTGTAAAGCTTCATCTTTTAATCCGAAGGAGTTCAATAGATCTGAAGAAAGGAGCTTAGATCAGCCATTTAGAGCCTTCGATATAGCTAGCACTCCTGTGAAGGAAGATCCGATCAGGATTTGAGTGGACGATCTATAGAGATCGAACATCTGTGTGGCTGCTCGACATCAGTGAGAGTTTGTACCATACCTACCAACAGTGGAGATCATCGACCCATAAAAAGGTGATAGGTTTTGAACTCAACCGATGTGATCTAAAGATTAGATCAGATTCAGGGCATCGATGTGATCGATGTAGTTTTCTATTTTATATCAGATTTTATATGTAAATTTTAATATCGTAGATCCTTAATTGATAGTTTAGATCTGATCCAAGGTATTTTATAAGATTAAAATATTTAATCTTTTATTTTTTGCTATAAAATTTTAAAAATATTTGTTTGAACTACTCATTTTTTTTCAAGTATTTCTTTCTGTATGTGGATGACATCCTCTTAGTTAGAAATAACGTCTTGCATTACAAAGAATAAAGATTTGACTATCATCTCAGTTCTTATAAAGATTTGAAAAAAGTATCTACATCTTTGGATTGAAGATCTATAGAGATAGATCAAAGAGGATGTTTGGATTGTCTCAGTCAAGTATATCGACACCATACTAAATGGTTCAGCATAAATAATTTCAAAGGACTATCTCCCGATAGCCATGAAATTACTCTCTCAAAGAGGGTTGTCCGACAACTCCTCGAGAGAGGAGCGTATGTGCAGGATTCCAGATGCTTCGACAATGGGTTCTATAATGTACTCTATGACATGTACAAGACTAGACGTGGCATACTCACTAGGAGTAGTGAGCAGATACCAGTCTGATCCAGAGAAGAACACTGGAAGATTGTAAAAGTCATTCTTAAGTATTTGAGAAATACTAAAGACCAGTGGCTTATTTATAGAGAATCCAACTTAAAACTTGTGGGTTTACAGATTTCAGTTTTCAGTCAGACCATGATGACAGCAAGAGCATGTCGGGATATATCTATATCCTGAAATGGAGCAATCTATTGAAAAAATTTTAAGTAGCACACTGTGGTCGACTCTACTTGTGAGGCAGAATATATTGCGGCATCCAATATGCGAAAGAAGTTGTGTGGTTACAAAGTTCATCGATGAGCTCGGAGTGGCACCCTTCCTCGATGGCTCTATTTTGTTATGCTACGATAGCACTGGCATCATTGCTCAAATGAAGGAACTGAAGTCATATCAGTGCACCAAATATATTCTGCATCACTACCATCTATTTCAGAGATCGTAGATCGAGATGACGTCGAGCTTCAGAAGATCGATGGAAAGAAAAATCTGACTGATCCATTTACTAAAGCCCTCAATATCAAGGAGTTCGAAGATCATAAACTAAAAATGAGTATATGATATATATTGATTGGCTTTATACTAAGCGGTAGTTGTTGAAAATTGTATCCCAAAGTCAATCGTCAGTCTGTTGATAGTTATACTAAAAAGTATAAATATATATGAATTGATAAATTAATAAAATTATTATTTAATTTTTTCATCAAAATAGTGTACATCTTCTTAATGAACTTCAATTACTGTGATGAAGTCCTTAGGACTATCTTAATCGATATAGGAGGATATATCGTTTAGTCATTAAAATAAATTTACATCAAATGATACGCTATTACTAGAAGATAGTGTTTATCGAGTATAGGTCGTTCTGTGTCATATGCATTGGTTATCTTCGTAATCAAATGGTGTGGAGACACTAGTATAGAATACAAGTGAGATACAGAAGTATAACTCATTGAACGTGATCAACTGTTGGACACTCTGCTATCAAAAGTAGCTCACAAAGGGTATGGGTATAATATCCCTCCGACCTGAGATCGTCATGATGACTTGTAAGCAACTCACTTTGCTTTGATGCAGAACTATCTGAATTTTTAATTCAGTGATGAAAATTTTTAGGATACGATCAAGTATTTACAAAGTCGGTGTGTGAGTCAAGATGGAATAGATCCTCCAATAAGTAGGAGTTAATACATCAGTGTATTTAATTTAGTGAAATCTTATCCATGATAATCTATGTGATGGATTTGAAAGATTGGAATCACAATATCATTGAGAAATCTGGATTTACAGTAAACTCCAGGTCACCTTGAGCATTAGGGTCAAAGGGATCAATTATACAGTAACTATATGCCAATAGGTTCATGAATAATGCTATGCAATCTTTCGACCTATCCAACTTGGGTCCCATTACTAGACGGTTACATCGATTAATTCAAAAGTTATTTTTGTGCTATAGGCTTAAGTTCGAACCTATAAAATTATACTCAAAAATTTTTTTGACTAATCATGTGGCTGATCAACGATTGAGAATCTATTAGAGTTAATCGTCAATACGATTGATGATTAACCTTATGTAAAAATTATAATAAATTAATTTATTAATTATTAATAATTAAAAATTAATTAGTGATTAGATTATAATAATCAATTGATTATGCATTGAAGTTGGATTAATCAATTGAATAGGATTCAATTTGGTTTAACCTGATTAGATTATGAGATGACCTAATCGCTAAGGATGTTCGATTCCTGATTCGAGCTTGATTAATTTTGAATTTGATTAAAATTTAATTGAGACATTTGCTATTATTGGATTAGATAATCTAATTAGGTCTAACCTAATTTGGTTGGGTCAAGAACCTAATTAGAATGAATATAAACTCGAATTTGAATGGAACAAGAACACCCCATGCGTTACTTTTCACTACGCCTGCTTTTCTCCACATGTGAAATTGATTTTCACATGAATTTTTTACACCTAAAGGTGTGTGAAGATTCTTCTGATCCTCTTTGGATCAGAATTTGGTTGGTTCAAGTTTGATTTCGAATTGGTTTGAAATCAAGCTTAAACCAAGAGTCCAAATTTTGTGGGACTCTTCCTAACGCCGACCAGCCTTCTTTCTCATGTGCAAACAAATTTTTGCATTATGTTTTTTATACTAATCTAGTTATGTCACCCTCTTTTTGAGTCCCTTTGTATGGATTAAATCTGGTTTAAAATAAAAATTAAATTTGATTGGAAGTCATGATAAGATCAAAGGCTGTTTAAAGCTGAATTAGATTATCCAAACTCTACATGGGAGCCACCTTTAGGAAGGGCTGGTTTTTGTGCACCAAACCACTTCAGATTTGGCATGAGAAATTTTTAGAGAGTGCATGAGAAATTTGAGAAGGAGGGGTGGGCATCGTGCATGAGAAAAGAGGAAGAAGATCCTCTTTGGGGCGTGAGATCCAGGATGGGTGTTCTAGGGTTTCCTAGTTCTTATTTTGTGAGAGAGAAAATAAAAAGAGTTTTTTTTTTTCTTCCATTCCATCTTCTCCTTGAAAAGCTCTTTCTTCTGATCTGGAGGTATCTATTTGATTGGAAGAAAGGGGTTCCATCAGCCACCTAGAGCCTTCATCATGAGCTAGCACTTTTGGGAAGGATGATCTATTCGATACTTCGAGTGGATCATCTATAGAGGCCGGATACACTAATGACTGCTGACATTAGAAAAGACATCTACTATGTATATTAGCAGTGTGATCATCAATCCATGATCAGGTAATGGGTTCTGAACTCATCGATCAGATCTAAGCATTAGATCTGATTCAAGGCATCGATATGATCGATGCAGTATTTTCTTTCAAATTAGATTTTTTTTTTTACAATATTTTCATGCCATAGATTTTAAAAGGTAGTTTAGATATGATCTAAAGTATGTATATGAGATTAAATAGTTTAATCTACTACTTTCCTATAAAAATTTAAAAATTATATACCTTGAACTACTTGTTTCCTAATAAGAAGTTGGTTTATTTCAGCTTTAGCGGGTTTAAATCTTGATTCATATTTTCATAATATGCATCAAATAAAATCAAAATAGCACTTAATTTAATATATGGATCAAATATAATAACTAAGTTATGCATAGGATATATCTTGTCCCAATACTCATTCTATTTAAATTTATCAAATTAGCATTTTATGATGTTGGGGGAGGGTTAAAATGTAAAAAGCCTAAAATAGCTGTTATCAACCCCCAAAAAAAGATTTTGCCATTAAGGGTCGGGCTGGCCATAACGGCATTGAATGGGCCATGCCTGGCATGGCCCGATAAAGGGCTTAAACAGGCCCTTTACCGGGCCATGCCAAGCACGGCCGTTTGGGCTAATTTTTAAAAAAAAAAAAAAAAAAAAAAAGCTGTCCATCAGGCCTGCGTGCCATCCATCAGGCCCGTGGGCCTGACGGGCCTGGCCGTGCCAGCACCCGCAGCCGAGCTGGCCATGCCAGGTCGGGGTTCGGGATAAACGGGCCGTTTACTATAGGGCCGTGCCTGGTATGGCCCATTTGGATCCTGATCCAATGGGCCTATGTCAGGCCATGTCAGATACGGCCCAGTACCCGTGTATATTGGATATAGAAGCCAGCACATAGCACCGGACCTTATTGTCGTCATCAACCACTTCTCGTGGGTAGCCCTTTGATCAGGGTCGGACAGACTGGTATGTCAGGAAGGTCTTGGTCAAGTATATAGCTCAGCTTTTTGAAACTCAAGACCATCTTTAAGTTCCTAAGCCAATCCTTATAATCGGATCCAATCAATTGGTTGTTTTCTAAGATTCAGTAACAGAGTTTGAAGAGATATTTTTCTATAGAGAGAAGAAGATTCTAGTTAGATTTTATAATTGACTTTTAGTTTTTTTAAGATTTTTATTTTAAAATAAACTGACTTGTACTATTTTTTGATCTCCCACACTCCTCATGTGGAGAAATAAAAATCTCCATGATTAGGATTTTTAGTGGATACTGCGATCTACCAATTAGTATACCACTTCATCTGATAGTTATTAAGATATGTCAATCAATAAGTAGATAATTCTTATCCAATGCTTCTCAAGCAAATTATAGTGATATCGTCTTTAATTTCTAAGCCTTACCTGACAGTTATCGGCCTCATTCCTTAGTTAAGTCAGATCCACTGTTCTTGCGAAAGCGAAGCCATCATTAAAATCCTCACTTTATAGTTATTAGGCCCAATCTCATCTCCACCCCATGGTATCTCATGCTAATAGAGTGGTTGCATCTTCTTTGATACAATGGAACCACTGTATCTAGTCGAGAACAGTCAACACTCAAAAGGACCTGCACATCTACAATGGTGGAAGACCGTTCGACTTTATATTTTATGAGAAGATTTAATTTAAATCTTCTTTAGATTTAATTATTTATTTATATCACATGTAAATCCATAATTAAATTGAATTTACTAGTGAGATCGCATCTCGACTCATCAAGACCAGACTCATGGTGCAACGCAATTATGGTGAACTCAACGCTAAGCACCCCAAATCAGATTTAGTCAAATAAATTGGCTAGATAAGTGAAGATCGATGGGAGGCTCCCCACTGCTGGTGCAATAGTCCTAATTATATAACCATCTTTTGAACCACTTATCTTAGATACCAATAGGTTAATCTCATCCAAATTAGCTACGACTTTTGGTTCCTTACCATCAATTGACTTATTGCAATCATCTAAATGAATTCAAGATACAACCCTACATCATGGGTCATAGTGATTCAATATGATCACCACATGTATCAATGAACCACATCGCGATTATCTCATATCTAATTAAGTCTTTTCTTTTCTTAAAAGATGACTTATGATTAAAGGGTTTGATCACTATCATCCTAGGATAATCTTTCAGCATAACTAATTTTATGTCAGGGCAACCTTACATCAGAATGAGCTTAGACTGACCCAATTGCTTATCAATCAGATCTCTAATATAAAATTTTAGATTCAATCTAAATTTTAAATGTGTAATTAGGATTTCATCTCTTATCATCCTAGGACAACTTTTCAGCATAACATCTTATCATCCTAGGCAACCTTTGAGCATAACATCTATTATGCTAGGATAACCTTATGTCGGGATGATCCTTAATTAATCCTATATTTATCAATCATAATTTTTATTTTTTATTTAAATTTTTGATCTAATATTTTAGATCTAATCTAAAATTCAGATCAAAGCACAAAAAATCAGATTCAAATAAAACAAAAATTAGATCTAATCTAACAATCATGTTTATTTGAAAATATAAAATTAGATCCATCTAAACTTCATATACAATTAATAAACATAATTTTCAGATCCAATTTGAAATAGAGATCTAATCATAAGCAAAATAATTCAGATCTAGTATAAATTTTAAATCTAAAAATATGATCATACAACCTATGCTCTGATACTAGTTGAAGAAAAACTAAGCAGCATGCATGCTAGAACAACAAAAATTTTATACAGACAGTGAAAATATTTTATTTAACATGCAACTTTAGATCTCATCTTATGAATTTTTTCTATCACATTCTTAAGATCTATATGCAGTAAATAAAATTTTATTAAAGCAAAAACTTGAAGATCTCATCTTCACTTTTGCGCGGATAGTTATCACCATAATTGATAATCATGGATATTTTTTCGATTCTTTTTTTATCCGCACAAGCATCCAGTCTCTATAGTTATCAACAGGATAAATCTAGGAAAGCTCCTCTTTATTTCTTCACCAAGAAACTAGCAAGCAACTTCAAAGAAGAAGGAAGAAGATGAGAGAACATCTTCTCTCAAATTAGCACCCCGAACCTTGGCAGGAGAAGAAAGAAGATGTCCAAACTTTTGGGTGTGAAAACCAAGGATGCCGAACCCTTTGGGCATGGGCATGTGGAAGAGAGGGAGAGTGTGACATAAGAGCTAGGGAGGCTAGGGTTTTTGGTTGCTTTCTTATGTCTCTAGAGATCACATCTCAAGCCCCTTTTATAGGTCAAAAGGAGTTTTACTTGGTTTAGAAATTGGATCAAATCAGATCCTTATCTTATAAGGAATCCAAAACTAATTCTTATTAGGACTCTTGGGGTACCCCACTTGTTCTCTTTGATGCCAAAACCAGATGGGGCATGCACCTCATCTTTCTTTCCAATTCTTTATCACACAAGGATAACGGGGCGCCAACATGGATCTAATCCAGTTTGGTGCTCAAGACCAATTTTTTCAACTTAATTTATGAGGCAAAACCAACTCTTCACTACTTATAATGCTTGCAATTGGCTTGATCCAATCCCCATCTCAAGGGATTCAAGTCTAAAGAAAATTTTTTAGATTTATCATGTGCTAGTATGATTTTCCTACAACCAATAGAATTTCTTAAATCCAAATCTAAGTGGAACTACATTAGCCCAATTGTACGATTCTAGATCAAATCTCTTATTGTGTGATCCCATAAGTTCAATTCTGTCTGGTAATAGGATATATATTGTGATCTCTATTAATAATATCATTGAAACTTCTTTCAATAGATTGGAATCCTTTCTAATTCAGTCAATTTGAAAATTATTGATCATAAGAATAATTCTCAATTTATTTTACGATCCACCAGTGCCACCAAATAATATGTAATGGCAATCCAGTAGAACTGAATAGATGAACCTCTTGATGCAATTGTTGTATGATCGGTTCTTCTATTGTGAGTCCCGACACGATTAAGGTTATGGATAACTTGTCAATCTAATCTTGTCATATGTAAGATTCAATCAATTGAGTTCTTAGTGAATCCTCATAAAAATTTTTTCCATCATTTACACTTGCCATAGCCATGGACTTCCGAATTCAGTCTCATGATCCTCATGGGACTTCTTCTTAACTATCAGAATCGATAGATCCTATATACGTATGTACCCTATTCCTACAATAAACTTATTGCAGCTAATATACACCTCAAGATTTCATATGACTAGGAGATCAAGTTATGGTGTAGTCAAACTACAGCAATCTCATTGTGAATAGTCGAATCACTGCAGGTTGAAGAACTATTCACATTACTGTAGCATCGAGTATATCATGACAAGAAATAGATATTCAAGTGACTATTCGTGTTGGTCATGCTTAGCATCCTTGTTTCGTAACAAGCACCTACACTCTCGCTCAATGTCTCTACATTATAGATTCAAAGCTCATCTATCCATAAGGAAGCGATTCATACACCAATCTAGCTAGATCGATCACCATCTCTGTGATGATCTTATAGTCGGAAGTATTTTATGAATTAACCACCATGACACATACCTCAAATTCTCAACTTTTGAGAATATATATCATCTTATTAATTCATTGGATGATTTATAGATACATTGCACAATATGAATGGATAAATAATTTAAATTTTATTTTCTGAGTTTTGGATTTCATCTTGGGTGGGTTAATTATATTCGAGCCACTAATAAGTCAAGATTTCAAATTATGTCCTTAGAAAGATTACATGTGTCTGCCTAATTGGCTTCGAAGGCATACAACTAACATAGTCGTCCTATAGGATTTGAAAAGCTGAGTCCTTAAGTCTGTGGTTACAGCAAGATGATTGATGAAAAGGAGTTTCCATGAGTTTTACGATTTGGACTTGAGCTAATTGAGTCTTGTATATATCAGATGTTGGGATGTGATGAGTTTTTCATAATCTCCATCTTGTCAGGACTCACGATAGAGGACTGAATCCACGGTAACTATACTTAGAGGTTCTATTTATTTTGTTCTGTTGGAATGCCACCACATGCTGTTAGGCATTACTAGTAGATAGTGAGAACTCACTAGGATCATTCTAGATCGATGATCCTTGATGGATGTGAGTTGAAATTGTTCTAACCCATTGAAAGGTATTTCAATGATACTATAATGGAGATCATGGTATGTCTCACTATCAGAAAGAAGAGAACCTATGAGGTTACACACAATAGGAGTTTGATTAGATCAAATAATTGGATTGTGATCAAATTATCAATATGATTGATAATTTGGATCAATTTTTAAAAGTTACAATTAGAGGATCTGCTAATAGTTAGCAAGAAGAACTAATTGTAATTATTGCAATATAATTTAATGAGATCAAATTGAGGTTCAAGTCTCAATTGAATTAAATCCAATTTAATTTGATTAGACTTGACCTAATTAAGTTTAATTTGACATTTGGGTTTCAAATTTGGATCCTAATTAGATTAGAATTGAGTCTGGAATGAATTCAGCTCGAATTAGATTCGAATTGAATCTAGATTGAATTCGAATTGGTTTATATACTAGAGTCCCATATTTACTAGGACTCTCTCTCTTCTCTCACATCAGAAAGGAGGGGCGTGCATGGGGATGCATACCCCCTTCTTTGGCGCACGTAAGAAATAGAGAGGGTGCCCATCCTCTTCCCTGATCTTATCTCTCCTCCGGATAAGGCTTTACTTTATCCAATTTTAAATTTGATTCAAAATAAGGATAAATCTTATCGGTTTGAGGTTATTGGACACCTTTATTTAGCAAGTATGGAAGAGAAGTGGGTAGAGATTTTTTTCTACGTAGAATTTTTTCTATGCAGAAACCTTTTTCAGCACCCCATTTGCTTCCGTGCCTCCCCTTTCTAGCGCCCACCCCTAGTGCACCAACAAAGAGAGAGAGAGAAAAAGAAAGGGGAGAAGGAGTTCTCTCGTCCCAAATTGCCTCTTCACTTCTTCTGATCCTATGCGAAAGGTGTTTGCACATAGTTTCCTCTTCAGATCTTCTTCCTTTGATCTTACGAAGAGTTGAAGAAGGAGATAGATCCAAATTAAATAAGTGAGATCTGAAAGAGAGCTAGCACCTTGATGAACTTGAACACTCCTGATCTACATCAGCCCCATGTGGATGCCCGTGAAGGTGGATGCATGTGGACTTCCTCGAAATTTGCAAACATCTTCAGATCTAGACTTAGAAGGAGTTTAGCGCTACGGATAGCCAATCTAATCACAAGTCTTATTTTGTTTTGAAATCAGATGCATGCTCGTTTATCTTCATCATATGAACTAAATCCATAGATGTTAGATTAGATCTATACATGTGTAGATTAAAATAGTTTTAATCTAATCTTTCGCTACATATTTCAACAAAGTTTTTAAAAATCTGCATACATGACATTTCAAAACCCAACCCTTATCCCCTCGTTAACCTTGAAGGATGGCTCAAGGCCACCGGAGGGGTGAGTAGGTTCAGGTATAGCTTCGATCCTCCAGCAATTTGCTGGTCTTCAACATTCTTCTCTCAAGCCTCGATGACCAGACGTGGGGTAATGCACATGTTGAGGAGGTTGTGCAGATGTTTTTTTTGCCAGTGACCTCAGAGCTTCCAGAATACTATTCATGAGACCATCGTTGAGATTTTTGAGATCCATATCTATGTAATCAGCTGAGCTCATTGTCACAGCTATCATAGCAGATAAGTCAAGTATTATTAATAAATTTCTTTACTTATTTTAAATTTTTATATTTAGAAGCTTTATATAGTTGACTTGAGTCAAAAAAGAAAATTTGGGGTCAAAAATCAATCTATCTATCCGATGGATAGGTCAGAGGTGTAGATATGTCTATATCATTGCATGGGATATGTAAGAATAATCTATTTGAGAATCAGACGAGTATATCGAAATATATCTCTCCATGCTGGTTTAGGCTTCAAGTGGAAGAAGGAAGTATCTAGGAGGTCAAAATTAATCTAATCATCCGATGGATGATTAAGGATGTCTATAGTTTCGTATCATCAAATGAAATGTATCAAATAATCTATTCGATAATTGGAGGAGTATATCAAAATATATCCTCCATACCAGTTTAAACTTCAAGTGAGAGGAAGAGGGTACCGAGGAGGTCAAAATTTAATTTAACCATTCGATGAACTAGTCGGAGGTGTCTATAGCTCCATATCATTGAATAGAACATGTAAGAATAATCTATTTGAGAATCGGAGGAGTATATCAAAATATAACCCTCTATAAATGTTTAGGCTTAAGGCTCACTGATTACTTTAGTTTACGGTTTCAATTAATTTACTTCTAAAATTATTAATAATATTTTATTTTTTTCATTACAGGATGTTAGGATATCCGGCTCTCATCTATCTATTATTGCAAATGACATATAAGAGGAGGAGGAGAAGGAAGATCTTAATTGATTTTTTTAGTTTTGATGTAATGTATTAAATTTTGATATTTGAACAATATTATCTTGTATAATTGGATAATTCATACTTTTTATATAATATTAATTTTTTATTTATGATTATGATGTTAATTATTAGTTGTTATAGTATCTATAAATATATGTTAGTTGTTAATTTAATTATACAATTTTAATAAATATATTTTTTTATTTTTTTAAATTATTATTAGCTATGGCTAAATCCATCGCTTATATCATTGCAACTATTAACGATGGCTGTAGCTTGTTAGCGATGGCTTACAGTAGTTGTTAATATATTTTTTTAATTTTTTAATTTTAATTAAAAAATAATTTGAAAATTATTATAAGCGACGAACATTCGTCGCTAATTATTATCACTAATACTTTATTAGCGCGATTTTTTCGCCGTCGCTAATAATAATCTTCAGCATCTAACTTTTTTTGATGGTTTATTGACGATGGTGTGCCATCACTAATAGTATTAGCGATGGCATTTAGCCATTACTAATAAGTAGTTTGCTTATAGTATTCCTCACTATGAAGACTCCTCTGTATCTCATCAAGACCAAAATGAAGCAATGATGATTGGGAGTTTTGGAATTGACCAGCCAAAAGGTCTCCAAATAATGATGCTTGGAGACATCATTTGTCACACTCGAAAGAAGCTAGTTGACAATTTGCCGAACCCAATCAAAGGAGGTCGGAGAAACCACAATGGGCGGTTTGAATATGTGGCAATCCTAACAGGAAAGATTCGCATTCAAGGAAGTTTCTATGCACTCAATAAAACTCAGTAATTAATCGAGAATTAGATCTAATCCTTTGTCCTAATCTTTTTCTCTGGTGGCTAATCTTCAAGACACTTCAAAATCTGGATTCAAATTCAAAACACTAGCACTCAACCCCCACGTTACGAGGATTTAATTGATAATAATGATAATATTTTCCATTAAAATTGCTCTTACCATTAATCCTATGATGAGATCAAAAGGTCTCTAAGAATTCTTTTTTCTAAAGATGACCGTTTCATTTGTTTTCGAGGAGCTTCCTCCATCTTTCCACCATAGCCGTATCACCAAGATTTAATTTTTTTTAAGAGGATGATGGCGGATGGCTAGAGACAGAGAATACAAGCTTCGGAGGCGGCGTTGGTGGTGGGGTAGGAGGAGGGCAAAGGGTTCTAACTTTTAACAGCCACGACTCTATCTGCTTCTTATTTTCTTTTTTTTTAGAATAAAATTGAGTTATAATAATTTAAAATATTTTTTATTTTTTTATCATACTATTTGTGCTTTTATTTTATTTTAAAAAAAAATATAAAAAATATAAAAAATAAAAAAATATATAACTTGATACGTGGCTTTGGAGGGATTATCTATAATTTTACGTGTCAACATAGAATACCATCCCTAATATCCATATATCCTTTACTGTTATTATATAAATAGATATTATTATATAGATAGATAGATGGATGCTTTTATTTTTATTTTAAAAAATAAAAAAAAATAAAAAAATAAAATTGATACGTGGTGTTGCAAGAATTATTCTATAATCTTACATATCAAGATGGAAAATCATTTCTGATATCCGTGCATCACTTTACTATTATTATATAGATAGACAGATGATAGATTAAAAAATATAAAAAAATAAAAAGAATAAAATTAATAATGGCATTGTGAGAGATTATTTATAATCTTACGTCTCAATACGGAATGCCACTTCTAATATCTATGTATCATTTATTATTATTATATAGATGGCTTTGGGATGATTGTTGTGATCCCCATGAGAAGAAGCGGTGGCCAGGTATTAACGAGGTAAATTTGAATACCAGCTATTATCTCACTTTTATTTTGTGAAAACAACCTTAATATAATATAAATGATAGAAGTTTTTTGATACTTCTACTATATGTATCTTAGACGATTAAATCCTGCCATCATTGCATTCAGCTTAAAATTAAGTCTCCCTCCCTCCATGAATAGCTCAGACTTACTATCAGGCCTCATAATAAATATAGGCCAGCCAACTTCAGGCCTATTAGGCCATGTGAGATTGAGAAGAGATTTAAGCATAACTAATTCCAATGATATTAAAATATGTAGATTAGCTCAGGGGAAAAAAATTCTTCGGCCGGCTGAAACTCTTAAAAGAATTGAAAAATTAAAAAAAAAAGGGTACAAGTAGATTTTAAAACACTTCTTTTTCCATAAATGATGATTAAAACTAAGTTACAATATCCCTATTTCCACTAGTAAGCCTGCCCTTATACAATTCATCAGATGCTATACAGTTAAAAAAGTTATATTTTTCTAAAATAGATACGATTGATAAAAATAATCATGAGAAAAGCTAAAATTTCATAAGAGATAAATCTTGCCTTCTGCACCAACTTCGCCTTCATCCACTTTATCAAACTCTTCAAAAGAAAATTTTTGCTTTGATTAGCTTCTTGGAGGCCGAAAAGATGAAATTTATTATTGCTAGATGTGCTAAGCTCTCAAAGAATTAACATCAAATTGTAGAGCTCGAAAAATGGCCTAATTTCAAACTAAAAAAAAGTCTCAATTAGAGATGGAACAAATAAGTTAACAGACTTCAGAAGTTCAGTATATGGTTTGACTTCTCGCACGACGAATCTCAATTTTAGATTGATCTACATCTACTCATAGTAGTTAGAGTGATACAAATCAAGTCGGTGATATTCCTAGATCCTATATGCATGTGATGATAATTTTTTTTAAAAAAATATAGCATGGATTAGGTACATGCCTTCTTTGTAAAATTGTTTAATATTTATTAGGCATATTGCATTTTTAATCAAGATAAGTTTAACTTTTTCTATAACCAACATGTTACTATTACTCCGATTTTGAAGCACATGGAATTTTTGGCATGCATTGTTGGCCCAGAGAGAGCATCTTCATTTGGCTAACACTGGAAAACAAACTACAAATTGGAGAGATCTTGAACAAGAAAAGAATAGATTGCTACTTTCTGCTACTCTGTTTGAATATATAGAAATCATTTTTAGCCCATCATATAAGTTTCAAGGCTTCACCCATTCCAGATGTCTCTGCAGTGGATGGAGATGAGCAACCCCGCTTACTTGTACCATTAGGAAGATATGGGATTACTTAGTCCTGCCAACCTATGGAACCTTGTGCAAAGAGAACTAACCATGTCTTGCTTAACAAAAAATCCTCTTACCAATTGGTGTTATGGAGTAGCCTGTATCTTCTATTGTCTAGGAAACCATTCACTACTAGTTCCATAAGCTGGTTCTGGAACCTCAGCTTTGTTATAATAGCTTGTTCTATCTGCTTTTTCTTTTGTTCCCGCTAATGTAATACTTGTCTGATGTTTGCTCGGTCTTCTCAGTAAAGAAGAAACGTTTGAAGGCCTGTTTGGATATTCCGATAGGAATCGGGCTTATTAGCCCAGTCTTCTTAAGAGTTGCCCAAGTGCTAACCTAATGGAAAGAAAAAAAAGGATCCCCCTCCTATAGGATTTTGAACTGCATGAGTATGTTTACCCAAAAAACAAAAAAAAAAGCTGCATGAGTATTAGTTTAATATGGACCATATCCAACTAGGTTGTTTATGAATTCAGCAAGAAAGCCAGCCCTACTGGATATTCTAAATATGACCTAAAGGTTATTTTGGGAATTGAAAATTTGGAAACCAAGCTGCATGTTTATGGTGTTAAAGCTTAAATTTTGCTGGTAAGAGACCGCATGTATCATTCAGTCGTACCCTTGCCACTAAGAAATCACACCTGTCCACTGCATGAAAGATTACCACTTTCATTATGGACAATAGTGCAATGAAAAGAAGACTTTGAGGTTTTGTTTGATATATGATGCAGGTTAATTTGTTGTCTAAAAACATACCTAAAAGCAAACTTAGGGGCATAGAAAAATCCAAAAAATCTGCGATACATTAAAGTTTCCGATTTCAATTGTAAGTGAGGTTTTAGATGCGGCCAAGGCAGCAATATCATGATGTACAATCTCGATCCAAGTGAAGACGTAAAAAACTCTGGTGATTAAATCTCTTTGTTGCCGCAATGCTCTGGGGAGGTGTTGATGTGGCTGGAGCTAGATATCGTCCGAGATCCATAACGTCGAAGAGTACCTATAAAAGAAGTCCACACTCGCAAGAAGTATTATGGCGGGGGATCTTCTGATGTTTAAGTTAGCTGGAGCTTTGGGAACAGTAGAGAGAAGAGAGAGTTAGAGCCAAGAGAACGAGAGAGTTCCCCTTCCTCCTCCCTTTCGGATTTGTCCTTCTCTCGAGTGCTTGTATTTACTTGCTTGCTTATCTAAAAGTCTCCTTCGTATCTCTTTTGTGTGGAGATTGAGCCTATAAGTAGCTAGCCAAAATCTATAAGTTCATTAGATCTAACTCTACTGGCCTTTAGGCCATATTCTAGCTTTTTATTGAGAGAAGAATTGCTCCGACTTTTTCTGAATTGAGATTATTAGTCATGAATGTCAAGCAGAGGCTTCACTTGCACGGCTGGTCGAATTAGCAGGCCTAGGTCTATAGCTGGTGCGACTTCACCATATCATTTGGAGTGCGCCCCATGGACGATTGGTCCTGATTGAGAGATCTCTTTCGCAACATAACCCCCCAACCCCCCCCCCCCCCCAACCACTTCTGAGTTTGAAGTGGCCTTTTTGACTTCGAGCAAAAGAAGTAATCACCTTGGTATTTGAACCGTCGATCTGGTTTTCTCTTAGATGCATTCGCATTACTGCTCTTGAGGAAAAAACCTCCTGAAGATTTATAATGTATTATTTTGCGACTCACACTCTCTTTATTATGGAGGGAGCTCAAGAAGTTGCAGGATAATACTTCTTAGAGAAGAAATCTGGAGATTGCCCCTGAACTCATCGGGGCATGCCATGTGGCAAGATTTAATGATTCGATGATCAAAGCTGCATGATCGATGGTCTGTATAAATAGACCATATGCTCGATCAATTTTTTGTCATCCCATCATCAGTTGATCTTTTGTTGTTGTAGCTGTCAGAAAAAGATTCTCTTTTTTTTTATCTTGTAGCCATGAAGCCATTGCTGTCATCCATTACATCAGTAGTGAATAAGAAGATGAGCTCCTTAAGTAGAGAGTCCTTGTCCAAAAGGATAAGAAGTACCTAGCTGGTGCTTCCTATCCTCGACCTATCGTGACCTCTGATGGGGACGAGGGACAAGTCGGTTGCATTGGAGTCGCTTCAAGCTCCCTTTCTGTCAAGCAGGGCCCAACCTCCCTCTGGAGAGTTGGCAAGGCTTAGGGTGGACCCTTGATTACTCGAGAGCAGACGGGGGATCCATCGAGGCTATAGTAAAGGTTCCGTTAAGGTCAGGTATATATGCATGGCACACTATAAGATTTCGGTAGATTTTGAGGATGAGCTCATCGAGGCTTCTTCAACTATCTTCATCTAGGGATTCCAGTACTGTAAGATATGCCTGCAGCGGATGGGCCCCGAAGTTGGACTTGAGATGCTTTAGCCTTGAGAATAGTGATGAAGAAGTCGGAATGTTTTCCTCGGACGAAGACTAGGTCTTTCTCTTTTTGTACTCATTTTTTATGCCTTCTTTTTGGCATCATTTTGTAAATAAATTTTTGGTTAATGAAAAATATATTTTCATTGTATTTACCTTTCATATGAAGCTTTTTGCGATGTTTTGTATTGGTTGGCTCTTTTTGCCTCGATCAAAGACTCGAATGATTCGAATGGATCGATAGGGTCATTTTCCATGCTTGAGCTGAGATCTCCCTTGATCTTATTTGAAGCACTTGCTTCATCAATATGTGGTGAATGAATTTTTGAAAATTGCAGGCTTGTTTGTATGCCAAACATTGGATGTTGATTGGTATCGCATTGCATTTCACATATTAGAGAAGATGATTCATCTTAGGGATTGCGCAGTAGAGAACCATACAATCTGGAGACTTGGAGGGGCTTCACATTTATGTCAGCATCTACTTTCTAAGAAGCATAGTCTCTGAGGCCTTTTAGATGGTGATATTTGTCATACGTTCAGTGAGGCATTTGAATGCACCTAGGCCTGCCCCTCTATAAATGGGGGTTCTACTGCTTAGGATTGGTATTGCCTCCATTATCTTCCATAATGTCATGGTGGTGCCATCTTATCCAATGTCAAAGAATCATCGGCGCTCTTCTCTATCTTCGGAGATCTCCATTTTCCTTCGATCAATCGCAGTATGCTTCTAGGAAATGCTTCAGCAATCCTTCTACTTTGGCATGGGAGGTGTTGGAAAATCCCGTCGCTCTAGCCGTGGGGCCACGATGGCGGCCGCTTAGAGGCTTCAAATGCATTATCCTCCACAAAAAGGTCTTGGGCCTTTTTAGAAGACTTGTCTCTTATCTCCCTCAGTATAGCATTTTGATCCTTCTTGAAGGAAGATCCTGGAGGTGGATGGGTTTCCATAGAGGAAACAATCATGCCATCCCCCATGTCCTTTTGTAGAGGTCGGTGCTTATCACAAAATAGAAAGTTCTGTACTCTCCATCAAGAGTTGCATTGGCTAGGGCTCGGCTTGTGGTCCGGGGGCATCAGTCGGGCCCAAGCTTTGTCTTTCTTCTTTCTTTGTTGTAACAAGCATTTCTTAATTAAAACTAATTTGTAATGAGTTCTTTCAGAATGTACATGAACCTTTTGAATGAAGTGCTCATTTTATTAAAGTTTTCTTGGATGTGTCATCTGGTGCTTCTTCTTTCTTTAGGTGGGGTCATTGGATGAGCTAACCTTTCTCCTATTGTGATCACCGGCTTCTGCTAGCAACATGGGATCCCTGGAGGGTTAGCCCCCATTGGTCTTTATTGAGCCATGTGGCTTTAGTGAGTCTTATTGACTACAATGGACTGTATCGACTATGGTGGGCTAAGTTGGCTTTAGTGGGCCGTGGTTGGCTTCAATGGGCCAAGTTGGCTTCAGAGTGCCATATCGGCTATAATGGGCCGTGCCAGCTATAGTGGGCCATCGCTAAGTTCAGTCGATTAGATAGATTATAGTGGGTCTTAGTGGATAAGATTGGTTTCAGTGAGCCATATCAGCTATAGTGGGCTGTATCGGCTATAGTGGATCGTGGCTGGCTTCAGTAGGCCATATTGGTTACAGTGAGCCATATCAACTATAGTGGATTGTGGCTAGTTTCAGTAGGTTAGGTTCGTTTTAGTAGGTCATGTCGACTATAGTGGGCCGTGGCTAGCTTCAGTGAGCCATGTTGACTATAGTGGTCTATGATTGGTTTCAATAGGCCACATCGACTGCAGTGGATTGTGTCGACTATAGTCACTACAAGAAAATAGACTATTAGCAATGGGTAACTAGTCCTCGCTAATAACGACGTTTATCGATAAATTATTACGACGAAATTTTTTTTTGTCATAATAAGTTTAAATAATTATTAGTGACAGTGATTTTGTTATTAACGAATTAATTATTATTAGCAATGGTATTAGCAATTAAATAATATCGTCACTAATAATTAAGCCCTAATAACCCCCCAGATCCCCGATGGGCTCACAAAAATCCTCCCCTTGCTCCCTCGCTAGCTCCCTTTCTCCAGTCGTCGTTCTCCCCCATCGCACCGTCGGAGCCCCTAGCCTCCTCCCCCCAGCCTCGTGCCATCATCCTCACCTCAGATTTGACATCCTCGCATCTGATCGAAGCTTTTCGAACCTCCACCCCTTTCTTCCTTGGCACTACCGGTCGTGTCCCAGAGCTGATGTCCTGCTATCCGGCCTTCCCTCTTCTTCCCTAAGCTCGCATCCTCGAGCTCCCCCTTCTTTTCGATCGCCTCCTAGAGTTGGCATCTCATCGTTCGGCCTTTTTTTTCTTTCTCCACCCCTCTTCTTGCCGGATCGGACCCCCCGTCAGCCCCCCTTCTCCCCCTGCCACTCCCTTTGTCGGATCGGACCACCCATCGCCTCCCTATTCTCCCCCTACCTTTCTCCTTGCCGGATCGGACCTCCCATCGTTTCCTTCTCCCCCTGCCCTCTCTTTGCCAGATGGACCCATGACCCCACCTCTCTCATTCGGAGTGCCCAACTGTCAGACCCACGCCACCGTCGTACTGTGAGTATTAGCGATGGCGACAGCTTCATCGTCGTCGCCACATCCTATTCCTATCTTTTTAAATTTTAAATATTTAAAATTAAATTTATCTGATTATCATAAATTTATAATATTTAAATTTAAATATTATTAATTTAAATATTAATAATATTTAAATTAATAATATTATTAATAATATTATTAATTTTAATAATATTATTAATTTTAATAATATTATTAATTTTAATATATTATTAATTTTAATAATATTTTATTTTTTCATTATAAAGAGTTAGGACATTTGGCTTTTATTCATCAGTTGTTGGAGAGGACATACAGAAGTAGGAGAAAGATGAGGAGGATGATGAGGAGGATCTCACATAATTTTTTTTAGATATATATGTAATTTTGATACTTATAAAATAGTATAAATTTATAAAATTATATAATTTATATTTTTAATATAATATAATTAATTTTATATTTATGATTGTGATAAATAATTATTATTTTATTTATAATATATTTTAAAAAATATAATTACTTGTTATTATGATTAAAATAGGTTTAAAAAAATTAATTATAAATTTTTTAAAAAAATTATTAGCGATGGTATTAGTGATGCTAATTGCGTTGGTAAAGACTATAACTGATGGCATTAGCATTAGCAATGTTGTGGCTAATAATTTTTTAAAATTTTAATTAAAAAAATTAAAATAAAAAAATATTAGTAATGATTTTATTGTCACTAATATCATGCTAATTACACGTATTAGCGACGAACTTATTGCCATCGTTAATAATAATAATTAGCGATGATTTTACTTTCGATGAACTTTTAGTGATGGGAGTCCGTCGTTAATATTATTAGCGATGGAGATTGGATTATTTATCATCGTTAATAACCTATTTTCTTATGTGAGTGGGCCGTGACTAACTTCAGTGGGCTGTATAGGGTTTTCGAAGGGTTAGCTCCTACACTTCCATCATCATGGCCTTCACTTCGATCCATTCGTGGGCAAGGAGCATCATGTTGCTCAGTAAGGTAAGACATTGGCTTGGGTGTTCTCAGATCTTAGCATCGATTGGATCTCAATGTTCTAAAAAATCTTGGAGCACTTTTCATCTTTTTTCGGATACTAAGCCACCTTCAGCCTCTAAGCAATAGAGAATTTGAGGCCTCATCATGTGTGGGGTGTAGCAAAGGATCCGATTTCCTCGGTTAGATAATCGCGAGCCTTATGAGATTTTTGTGGTTGCCTTGGAGGCACCATCACGGGGTCGAGCCTCGTTTGACTTTACTTCGGCCCTGTCACCACCTTTCTTGGGTCGACTGAAAATTTTATCCTTCAAAAAGCATTATTGAACGAAATGTCAGTAAATTTTTATTATAAACTAAAATTATATTTATATTATGGCTGGCTATCGTCGACAGTGTGATGATGGTGCCATTAACTTTCCTCAAAAATTAGAAAGAAAAATGATGCCCCCAAACACCATCTCCTTTTCCTCCTTAATTTGGTCTCCTACCCTCCACACCGCCAGCTAGGATAGAGATGGTCTTGATGACACCAGTCATTGATTGATTGTTATTATTTTTCTCATCGAGTGCTTGATTTCATCAGTCCTAAACATACTTGCTAAGATAGCTTCTCTAGATCAAGGTCTTGATCTCATCCTTGAGTTGGTGGTATTTTTCGGTATCATAATCATGGTCACGATGGAAGTAGTAGTACTTCCTCTTGCTTCTCCTATCTGGATGAAACTTCATCGGCTCAAGTCATTGCAGAGACTTTTGACCCTCGATCTCCATCAGAATTTAGGATCGAGAGGCAGACAGAGGAGGGTAGCTGCGGAACCATTGAGGCAGACTCCTCGGTCAATAGCTCTTCTATGGTCGAGAAGGTTCCCTTTTAGCTTGGGCCACTCGAGGATCTTTCTAGTCTCTCTTCTTACAAGAGATCTTCTTTGCTTCCACCTGCTTGTGCAACTCTCAAACTTTTTTTGCTTGAGCGTATCTTCAAGTTCAGGCTAGCAGGCTAGTATGGTCCCTCGAAAACTTCTTATCGAGGGAGAAAATAAGGCACTCATTCTGTAGCCCTCATTTTAAGCATTGACATTGCCACTGACTCATCGAGGCTTCACTCCTCGAGCATGGTGGTGTTGAAGCGCATGATATAGTCATCTAGTGACTTGTCCTCTTCTTACTAGAAAGAGAAGAGTCATTAGAGTTTCTTGGTTGAGGTCAGTAGCTATTAAAATATGTAACAAATAGTCTATCGAGATGCTTGAATGAATGAATTGATCCTGGTTGAAGTCCAAAATATCACACCTATGCCAACTTTCTGAGGGTGGCCGGAAAGATGAGGTAGAGAATGGCGTTTGAGGTATCCTGCAGCATCATGAGGATTCTATAACCCTACAGGTGATCAAAAAGATCTGTGGAACCATCATGTGGCTCCAACTAGAATACCTTAAACTGATTTGGGATCATGTTCATCCAGGATGGTCTAGATGAATGGTGATTGAGAGTTGAAGTCAAGGCTATCGTTACTCTGGTGAGACCCATTTTGGACTTCACCAAGGTCACATTTGATATCCTGAACACTTTTGTTGAGTTCCTCCTCTTATCGAGATCTTCTAGAACTAGCAAGGTAGGTTAGGACCAAATCATTAGTGGAGGAAGAGCTTCTCGAGCATGCCTCCCCATGAAGCTCCAACAAGAGAGGAATGAGCTGTAATAGTGGGAGAGCAATGGGAGTATCGCCACGATGCATATCTCATACTATGAGGGCAAGATCGCCAACTGAGATGGGAGAAAACCGCTTGGGGGTTCAGCTTCATATGCTGTTGTTGTCGCTCCATCACTTATTGTAGTTGCTGCACAGTGTTGGTCGGTGCTTAGATCTAGTGAGTACGAATATCAAGCGGCGGTGAATCTATCATGGTTGGAGGTTGTACTGTAATGGACTCGTAGGCAGTATTCTCTAGCTACAATGGATGGATTACCGATGAGAGGCGGTGGAGTTTTGCCCTCTCATCCGCACCATCCTTTTTTTCTCTCCAAGGAAACAAAATCCTTTCTCTAGTGCCAATTTATTGCTGCAATGCTCTGGAGAGGTGTTGTGTGGCTGGAGCTAGATGCTGTCCGAAATCTACAATGCTGAAGAGTACTTGCAAAAAAAATCTACACTTGTCTGGGGTATTCCGATGGGAGATCTTTCAATGCTTAAGTTAGTTGAAACTTTAGGAATAATAGAAAAAAAGAAAGTCATAGCCGAAAGAGCGGAGAGAATTCTCCTTCCTCCTCCCTTTCAGCCTTGTCCTTCTCTCGAGTGCTTGCATGCTAACCTGAAGATCTTCTTCACACCTCTTTTGCATAGAGGTTGAGCCCATAGGCTGCTAGCTAAAATCTATAAGTTTGTTAGGCCAAGCTCTATAGATGTTAAGCCATGATATGGCCTTTTATTGAGGGAGGAATCTCTTCCACTTCCTTTGAATCGAAGTTGTTAATCATGGATGTTAGGTGCAGGCCTCACCTGCACAGCTGGTCCAATTGGCAGGTTTGTGTCCATAGCTGGTGCGACTTTATCATGTCATCTTGGGTGTGCCCCAACAGAGGATTGGTCTCAATCGGTGGGTCTCTTATGCAATACTCTCCTTGGCTCACGGATTATGTTCATGTGTTTCATATACAAGTTCCAACAATTTTGATTACATGCAAATGTTTTATTTATAAAAGCTTCTTTATGAATCTCTTAATCATAATTTCCTATGGAGCTTAGTTAAAGGTGACTACTTAAGAAGGTTAAACTAAAATTGGTTTCATGAGTACAAATTTGGATAAAGTACAAACATAAAATAAATATATTGTTGATTGTAACCACTTTATATTAGATATTAGAATAAAAGAAGTGGGCAGACTTTTGTTGCAAAATGTTTTTGAAATTGAAAGAAGAAAGTAAAATCCGAAGCTTATAATGGAGGGCTAATAATTTTCAAAATTAAGCTCAAAGAAAATATGAAGCCCCAATGCTTATTAACAATAACATATAAGAAAAGTGAGCATGTTCATGGTGATCATCAATCTGATCTAAATACAAAGGTGCTCAAAGAGCTTAACAATTAATTTATAAAAGCCCAATCCGCTAATCTATACAGTGTATTTAATTCTCATGTTTCCGTAAAGAAAGGCTCATCTAGTTGTCGTTTTATCTAGTTAATTTTTCTCTAATGCATCGTTTGGCATGACATAATCAGATGAATATTTATATCATACTACATGGTATAATATTGCACTCCGACAACAAAAGATTGGTGATCTTGCTTGAAAAAAAAATGAAAAAAAAAATATTTTGTATCCATTAATTTATAATGAACTTATCATAGGAATTGATCACATAAATTATGATAGCTACAGTTGAAATAGCTTCCAATTATGAGTATCATAAAAAATGTTGATTGCATAATTGAATAGACGATCAATGGATGAATTATATATTTATTACTTATATTAAAAGAATATATTTAATATTATTAATAATGAAGCTATTATACAATTATACCAAAATATGGAAACATGTTGAGAACAATTATAGTATTTTTATGCTTTTGTGATTAAGAAACTTTATGTTGATAGACAATATATTGAATACATTATTTTCAAATAAATTGTAAAATTTTATATATTATGTTTACTTGTAAGAATTAGAATTATAATTAAGGTTCATCAAGAAATCATTAGATAATAATGATACTCCCCTGCATAAAATTCCTGATTTCAACCCTGGCATGAAAACATGAAAATTAGTTTATATTATTGTTTTAAATATGTTATAATATTTTTTCATCTTGTAGTAACATTAGCTAGTTGGATTATTGACAAACTTGGAAAAGATAGGGGAGGGAGAGGGTGTCTTTCACCATCTCAGATGTGGAATGTTGACATCCCACATCTAAGAGCATCTTTTTTATTTATTTTTTATTTTTATAATCATTATTTTTTGTGTTTGGCCAAACGTTTTAGTTAGATAGTCTACTTGAAGGTTTATTACATGATTTTCTATGGGCCTTGGTATGAACCTATGGACTTAGTTAGATCTAATGCAGCTAGAGCAATATACAAAGCTTATGTGTGTGTTTTGCAGCTGATATAGCCAATCTTATTGTAAGGACCTGATCCTTTTATTTTTTCCTATATGAAATATAAAGCATTCGAAGAAAGCTTCACGCATTGTGCATGTAAGAAAAGGAAGTAAGACTCCCATGAGAGTTTTTCTCCTCTCCTATTTTGATTGGAAAAAGGGTTCTTAGGCTTGCTAAATCCTAAAAATTTTGGACCTATAACAAAGATCTCCTCTACCCTCAAGTCACCCCACCCCCAAAGCCGATCAATCACTAGCGAGAGCATTGATTTCTTGTGGCTTTCATTGAGCATCCCTTAGCCAAGTCATTGCTAATCCTTCATCAGAAACATGGCAAAGAACCCCCATAGTCTTTTCTCCTCCCTCTCTCAATCCATTGGCTTGCCACTTGGGGTAGCACTGAAAAGTCATCAAATTTGATTGAACAAGCCCTTCCTCTATTTTTTGCTCTTCTCCCCTGTTTTGTTTTTTATTTTTTTGATCTTTTCCTTTACCAACCACCATCGTGACAAGCCATTACTACAGCCATTGCTATCGAGGGGTTAGTACCACGGGCTGTCGTTATCGAGGGGTCGCTAGTCGTGGGTTGAGATTGTTGCTATAGGAGGGGGGTTGTCTTCCTTTATTTTTCAAGAAGAAAAAAAAACAGATAGAGAGAGATATATAGAAAATAAAAAATGATTCCATCTTTCCTCTCTTCCCTTTTTATCTCATCTGCACTCTTTCTCTCTATACACATCTACTGGACAAGTGGGGGGTCTAAAAGTATTTTGTGAGTTTGAGTTGATACCAGGAGGTGTTATAGATTGATATTGTGAGATCAAGAGTCTCAGACTAGCAAAGCATGACCATCTATTCTAGTCTTTTGAAATTTTCTTCATCATAAATTTTGAATATTTACCATTGCTTTGATGGGTCTAGATCTATGAGTGAGCAATTGTCTGGGTAAGATGGCGTGTTGGGTTAGATACTGTTTTGAGTTCGTAAATCCAGGAGTAGGTTAGTATTCATAGTATCAATAAAGGTAAGGGTTCTTTGATACAATCATCTTTATGATTATGAAAATTTTATATACAACTATACTTGCATGATTATGTATTTTATTTATATATTGGCTAGTATATTATGTGTTGATAAATTGATGTTGCATGGTTCATGATAATTGATATTTAATTATAGATATTATGTGGAATAAAGAAAGTCATGATTTAATATAAATTAATGGTGTGTGAGCGATATTTAGATTAATCGATCATACAAGAAATATGGTGTATAGACAGGATTAGTTTCAAACTAGCATGCGACACCGTTTTTGATCTATCGCAAGTTGGAGCATGATTGTGACTAATCTTATATCAAAAATTAGATTGTAACTTTAATAACATGGATGGGACATAGGTGATGTTTGGACTAATTGGCCATACAAGAAATATAGTGTATATGTTGGATCAGCCTTGGACTAGATGCAACATTATGTTTGGCCTACCACAAGCTGGAGCATGGTTGTAATTAGTCAAATACGAGAAAGTCAAATAATAATTTATATAACTATAAGCTTAGAAAAAGCGAAGCATGTGGACTAGTCAGCTATGTGTAAAATATGGCATATCAGTCGTGGACTAAGATATTTTATTTTACCATAGATTACAGCATGATCGTGACTAGTCCAGTACCGAAATCAAATTAAGATAATGAACCATATTTAATTGAAAGATATCTAGACTAACCAGCATGTATGAAATATGATATTTGTAATGTCAATCGTGGGTTTAGATCTGGTAGCTAGCTATGGATAGAAACACGGTGTGTGTTTAGCTTGTCAAGGGCTGGATTGTGAGTGCATCTAGTCTAGTGCCGGAGTGATAATGTGGTAATGATTCAATTATATTAATCAGATAATCAAAGATAATTTCACTGAAATATTGTTGAATCCAATTGTTGCTTGGATGATATATAAGCGATATATATCTTGATATTATTGTATGGTGATATACATGCAATTGAGTAGCTATACAGTTAGAATTGATGTATATATTGGTATGTGTTTTATAGTATATATATTGTTATATTCAGCATTATTCAAATTATTGATATATAACCTTACTATTTTCTTATCTATTGAATAAAGATATTTTATATTCATGCTGATGTGAGTGTGGGGGATTTTTATTGGATTGTAAAGCTCACAACCTTCCTTTACTTTTTCAGAGTTACAGGACACATAGTTTTGGATGTGTTTGACCAGAAGTTTGAAGAATGGAGTCATCTTATAGATCTTATATGATTTGTAGGACTCCATTTTAGGATTTATATGGCTGTGTGATATGACCAAATCAGGTATGGATTTGGAACATGATACTTATATCTCAAATCCTAAATGGTATGTAAAAGCAACTTTATTTTTTAATTTTTTAATTCTTAGAGTAACTCTAGTTATATATATTTAAACTATTTTAGATTTCTACAATAAGGGATTCTAACATTACTAGAGTTCAAAGAGTCAAAAGGGGCAAACTCTCCTTAAATTCAAATTTATACAGTAATAAAATTCCCATACCCTCTATAATCATTAATTTTTAAAACTTAAATAATTTTACGAGGCAAGCTATTAGCACCTAATCCCACTTGCATGTGCGTTATAACCACTACGAAAATAAAAAAAAGCCTCTCTCCTAATCTCTTAAAGTAAGTACAAAATTTCTATATTCTAAGATCACAAAATTATTCTCCATATTTCTTATGTGCTAAGCAATGTTACGTCATTAAGTGTTCTAAAGTTAGTTAAGTAATAATTACTTATTAGAATATGTGAATGTCATTTTTTTCAAGGTTTAAAACATAGGTGAAAAATAAGACCTACTTATTAAATGATTTTTTCATGATTACATTAGAGACAAACTACATTAAAATCCAAGGGTTCAAGCATGCTTTTAGAAAGATATCTAATATTATTTAATAATTTCTCCTCAATAGAAACAAAATAAAATATATAAAACTAATTTATTATTTCTAGGACAAAGACCTCTAGGATGGCATGATGGATAGCGATGCATATAGCTATAAACTATATAAAAATGGTTTAATTACCTAAATTTTAATTTAAAAAATACCTATAATTAAATTATTTTATTAAAAAATAATTTATTTTTATAATAACATTAATTAGTCCTTAGATTATTTATCTTTAAACTAATAGAAGTGGTTTAATTTCTTAATTTTTCAAGTGCAAAAATACCTTTAATTATATTACTCCATTAAAAAAATTTAATATATTTTTGTAACGACCCTTATTAAATTTATTTTTTAAAATTTAAAATATATAGAAAGGAATCTCTAAAAAAATACAATGTATGGGCTCCAAAAACTCCCAAGAGAGGAAGGGAAGGGAGAATTTTCTGATCAGGAGATAAATATGAAAAATAATGTGTCATAAAAAATTAATTATGAGATAATTTTTTTCAGATTTTTTTTTTGGTAAACATTATTTTCATGTCTTTTCAAAATTTAAACTTTAGTTAGCTCCTGTATTACTATTTACTATTGGATCATGTATGGATGGGTTGGTAAATATCATTGTATTATTGTGTTATTACTGCATGGTTTGTAATTTTGAGGGCAGTGAAACCACGTACGGGTAGTACAGCTCAACATGATTTTCCTCTGGTGCGAGAGGTCTCGCCTTGCTTTAAATTGTTAATCAGATGTAACATCAGACAGGCGAACGGCCGTGATCAAACTGAACAGCTGTTTCCTGTTCTGAGTCAAACCCCGAACGGCCGCTGGCAGTTCCAACGTAAGGCTCTCAAACTCAAACTCCGAAGTCCGAACCCAAAGCCAACGCACGTGCCTCGCAATCTTAGCATGCATCAATCGTAGCCGTCCATCTGGTGTTCACTCCCCGTAATCACATCGTTCCTTTCCCTTCGCTCCGTCTTTCCTCGCACGAAATCCACAAATCGAATCCCCTGGTCTCCGTTCCCTTCTCTTTGCTCGGTGTTTTCCCCCCGAGATTAGGGTTTCTGGAGGGATTTCTTGCTGCGCCCCGGGAAAAAATCGTGCCTTTTTGTTTATTTTTCTTAAACCCTTCTTCCATTGATCGGGGGCCTTCTCATGCGAGCGTAAGTTTCTTTCTCGATTTCTTCTTCCTTCTCAATTAAATTTGCAACGAAAGATTGCTTTTTTGTTCTTTTATATCTCTGTTTATATGCCTTCTTAGCCGCTGCGGTCTACTTTCTTGGATGCATTGCCTGGTAGATTGTTCTTTGTTCTGATCCTGATTGTAAAACGGGTAACTTGAATTGAAAATTTAGTTTTGAACATGCTGTTTTGTGTTATTATGTTTCTCTGTTGGGTTCGATTCTTTGTTAGGTGAATTCCACGATCAAAAGCGCAGGGTTGGTGAACATGGTGTTTTGGGGTTCAGATGACCTGATATAGTAATCCTTGTTTAATGTGATGGGGCATTTGCTCTTGGTGCCTGGTTTTTGAAGCAGAGTGGAGTCAACGACTTGCTTACATGGTAGGTTTTTGAGACATGATCAGTCTAATTTAGAAGGAAATATCAACAAGCGGGCCAAGGGATGGTAGATTGAGAATGGGTTTGAAAAAAGGGAATTTAAAAAGGTCGACAAGTCTCAGGAATGAGTAAGCTGAGGAAGTGGAAGCAGTCCTTTAATGGTCTTGGATGTATAGGGGTGAATGTGGAGATCTATTGAAGGAAGTCATTTATGGGGTGGAGATGATGCAGTTGGAAACACATGCACTCCAGCAATAATGGAAAAGCTGTGTCTTAGAGTGCAGGATTTATTGGAGGTTCTACATTAGGATACTTGACTGATTATTAAAGATTGTGACCATCTTTCAATTGTTTACTGCCAGTCCATCTAGGTTATCACTGAAGGTGAAGGCTGTTTGTTAGTATCATCCTGTACTAGGCTGGTGGTGGCATCTTGAAATCTGTTATCATTTGTGCCTTTTTCTAAAATTGTTTGAACTAGATGGACCAAAAGTGGAGGATGGGGGCTGCTTCCTATCTGATATGAAAAGTTTGATAATTGTTTCACAAATTGATTCTATTTTCCCACCTTCATTCTAAGACAATTCCAGAACACTAGATTGATGTGAACTAGCCTCTTCCTAATAAAATCCCTGGAGTGTTCCTGGTACTTAAGATAAATAGTCCATCCCTCCCAGATTGGGAAGTGCTTTTTTAAACCCATGGGTTATGGTCCTAGTGACCTTTTTGGCTTACAAGTCTTTCTGAGGTAGGTCAAATGATGAAATTTGTAAACTTGTTAATCAAGAATGAGCAATAATAGGATTGGGGACCTTTGGCCCAGGTTATTATAAGAGGGTGTGCACGATCTTTTAAATGCTTACATCCTTCATACAATTTTTGTATACTGCCATTTATGGTGATACCTGAACCTAATGGTCATACTTTATGGTTTCGGAGGGGTTTGTCATATCACCATTGTGCATCTATATAAGTTGATTGAACCTGCAATATGTAGCCATAGGCATAACCAGCAAGACCAGCAAGAGTTGTTCCATTTTTTGTTGTTTTGGCTGTTCACAGTATGTATGTAATTTCCAATGTCTATGCAATTGCCAAATATTATTTTTATCTTAATATTCAAACCAAACTTTCACAACTTTGTCATTAGTTTAATTTATATCTTGGTCCTATCCCCATTATCAAATCTTTAATGGCCAAAAAGAGAGATCTTTTCTCCCTAGATTGCTTCCATCCCATGTTTCAAATGACCGTCATAAGTGGAAATTTTATCACTGCAGCTTATGTTTGTTCAGATCTTTTTCTCCAACATTTCAGTCTATTAACCCTGTGCTTCCTAGCTGACTAGACATTGACCCTATAGAATATGCTGCATTCATCTTATGCACGAATATGCCTTATTGCTTAGAATTCTTATCTGCACAATGTAGTTAGTTTTGTTATTTTCTTAGGAAACTTTCTCCTCAGTCTTGCCATTATGTGAAGATCAAACAATACTACAAATTCCAGTTTTGCTCAATCCAAGAACATCTTGTTTAAGATTTAACTGTAGATGTGCCTTTTTTCTTCATCCTGCTTTTTTAAAAAAATATGAACAAGGCAATCTAACAATTAAGTATCAGAAGGCTGATCTGGCTGACTGTTTGACATTCTTGTTATTGTACCATCTAAATAAATTTGTTGAAGGGGAAACCTTAAGTGTAGATCAGGGGAGAGGTCTTCAAGCAACAACAGGTGTAACCTTTCCCACCCTGAGTATCCTAGTATTTGATCCATGGAATGCCATACCGCCCTGTACCGCCCCGTACCGTCCGTATCGTACCGTACCGGTCTCGTATCGGTACGTCATACCGAAGTGTACCGACATTACCGTACCGTATCGAACCGCGTACCGACATTAAACATAATTTCATCGGTACGGGGTCCGGTACCAGTACGGCGAACCTTGATTTGATCATTTTGATTTGTCCATTAAGACGGGGAGGAGGACCTGAAGTAACCTTGATAGAGTTTTGTAAGATTCAAATGACAAAGGTTTACATGACAGAGCTTGTCTTGACAATGTTTACTCCCCAACAAAAGAAAACCCTGTCATGACAATGGTGGTAGGCCATAACAATGCCTGGTTAAAAACTCAAAAGTCAATTTTTGTACTGGAAAAAAAGCCAATTGGTCAATTAATTATGGTTCTACCAAAGGTGAAATCCAATAGATTGTACTCTTTTAATGTGACTTGTTGATCTGTTGCAAATTGTCCTTATTCTTCAGTTGGTTGAATTCAAACACTTTAACATTTTTTTTTGATCATGTATCCATTTTTCTTATCACTGTGCAACTTATCAAGGTATGATCTATGTGCAGTTTATGGTTACAGTAGATGCTAGATCATGCATACCCTCTATATGATCTCTTTCAGACCACTTGCAGATGGTGCAGTTTTTTAAGAGAATGGATCTTCAGGCCAATATCAATTGTTCTACAGTCGATCCCAGTAAGTTGGATTTTTAGCTCATTGGGTAAAATTTGATATTTACTGCAGGAATTTGTTGAGCAGGTGTAGGGCTGATGATAAAATCTCTTTTAGTTTCACAGTCATTACTATCAACAGTTAGGAACATCCGTCAGCCCCTCTTTTACTGAGCTTATTGCAGAAGAGACTTCTAACTATTTGTTGCCTCATATGGACATCATTGAGATTGATTCTTCAGAAAGTGAAGATGATCTTGAAATTAGACCTTTTGGATTACAAGATAGGTCATACAAAAATGGTGCTAGTGGCCAGTGGAGAAATACTTCCGAGAGGTTCATTGGTCAGAATCATGATTCTGGCTTGAAACTCCCATCACATTCCATTTCTAATGGTGGTGAAGGAACATCAGCCCCACGATCTTATATGAGCAGTGTGGAACCAACAATCATATCTAATGAAAATTCAGGACATAGTATTAGAAGCAGTGGAAGAGATGAAGGCCGTCTTGTACCTCATGGAGGGGCTGGTCGTGTTGAAAGAGATGAAGCAAGGATTTTACCTTCCGAAAGGCCTATTCATATTGCAGAACTAGACATACATGCAGAACCGAGCCCGAGTACCAACTTTGGTTCAGATGCAATATCTACTGAATGGGGTATGGATGCAAATTCCTTATCTCAGCATTCTCAAAGGAGGATTCTTCCATCTTTTTCTCAGCGAACAAATTTCAAACATGCATCAGAACCTAGCATTGGATCCCATATAGGGCCTGTTCTTTCTTCCCAACAGAAGGAACTTGCACCAGTGGGGCATTATAGAAGGTCTGAAGTGAATTTGAATGACATTGCCAATGATAGACGGATCCTCAATGAGGACCAGACCCAAAATGGTCCAAGGAGAGTTCTTCCATCATCTTTGCAGCCTGCCATGCATGGAACTGCATCAAAAAGTTCTCTAGACTATGAAGGAGGGAGTCAGATCCATAATTTTCCTGGGACAGAACATGATTCTGTAAGAACTAATGTATCTGATGGTAAGGTAGTCGATACAGCCAGGAATAATGATGAATTTCATGCGTATGGAATCAATGGTAAAGGTCGAATTCTACCTTCGTCAGTTCTAAATGGTAAATCTATTTCCAACTCTCAGCCAAAATCTTTGACAGAGGCCAGAGACATTAGTAATTTTCAGGCAAAATCATCTTTCTCTTTGGGAGCGAATATTGCTGATGGTGCACAAAAGTTTCCATCATTCTCAATTGGACATGAGAAATCTGGTACCAGTACTGCAAAAGCTACAAATGAGAGATGGGGCAAAGGTGATTTTCACATGGAATCTTCTAGCTCTGTCGGAGCTAGTTCAGCTGCTGGTGTGCAGAGAGTTCTACCAATGGCATTCATGAAAGAAAAAAATTTCAATAATACCACTCTGAAAACTTCAACGGAGTACAGAGGTGATTTATTTTTCAAGGCAAATTTACTCACTATGCAGGAGTAAGCGATGTTCACAAGTTAGTAAAGACATTCTTTTTTTTTTTTTGTGTGTGTGTGGCAGACGATGGTCATACATTTGGTAATGCTGGTAACGTTAGGGTCCTACCTTCATCATTGATGCATGGAAAGTCTATTAACAGTTTTCAGTCAGGTGGTGTTAGTGATGCACAAAATCACTTAAGCATAGGAGAAGATAGGAGAATCGAGCATGATGAGAGGGTAATATATCAAGAAGCATTGCAGGTAGTTCTAAACCTAATATAGCTTCATGTCATCTTCTTTTACTTGTGCTAGGAGAAATTTTGGTGACTCCATCATATGTTTTTGTTATATTCTGAAGCATTTTCATGAGTTGTGGAACATTTTTTCCTTTGTCAATGGCTAGTGAACCACTGGGTTGTGAAACATTCTTTCCTTTGTCAATGGCTAGGGAACCACAGGCATCAAGCAAACCTTTGAGCAGAGAGTAAATTAATTGAATATGTTGATGTATTCCAAGAGGATATATTCATCATATTGATAATTATTTTATTAGTGAAGCTTTCCTTTTTAAGTTTTTAACAAACATCACATAATAAGCTATATGGTTTATGGTTCTCTGGCTCAGCAATCAATTTGAGGTGTATGCTTCACTTTATGGAAGTATAAGCTTTAAAGAATGACCTTGACATGGTTTCCTTTAAGTTTTTCTATTGCCTTTCTTTAAGGCATAGATCTTTTCAATCCTCGAGGAATCATGATTTATGTCTTCATTTCTTTATGTTAAAGACATTTTATTGATATCGTTGAGATAATAGAGCTTCATGAAACTTCTCATAGAGTTCTCTTTTGTGCTATGCTTTTTGGTGAGATTTAAATGCAAAGGTTTGTTGTTGTTGCTTTTCTAGTTCCATTTTGATGTCTATATGCCAGGTTGATTTTTCTTTCCAAACCTGTTACTTTTTGGCATTTTTGTTTTTTTTTTTTATAAGTCTTTTAAAAAAGAAGACAAGGTCTAGAGATGTATAAATAAACTTATTTAATGCTCTACTTTTTATATTCTTTTTGTTACACCATCTGCTTCCTGACTTTCATCTCGTATCACAGTATCCTTAATCATAATTATGTAATCAAGGAATATAAGTTTCGATAGCCAGTGTATTTGACTTAGGGACATGCTAAAGTGATTGTTGACACCTGTAAATTCAGAGAGAAGTGATACCGTCTGGTTCAAGGGATCATTTTCCTATGAAGTTGATTTTACTAACAAGAAAGAAAAATCGCAACTGAGGTTTCTATTATTGTTTTGTGCAGAATCTTGGTCAGCCAAAATTAGAAGATGATCTGCCTGAGGGGCTTTTGGCTGTTTCCCTTTTAAAGCACCAGGTATGGTACCTGCTCAAAAGTGTTTTTTTCCCCTTTAATTATGTCAATGTGTGACTTTGGGTAAAACCTTCATGTCCACAGAAAATAGCCTTAGCTTGGATGATTCAGAAAGAGAAAAGTGTGCTGTGTGCAGGTGGAATTCTTGCAGATGATCAGGTTACCTTATAATAATGACTCTGAGATTTTGGAATATGTGGTATGTTTCTTCGTTCAATCGTCATTCTTTAAAGGCTAAGCATGCTGTTATGTGACAGGGCCTTGGTAAGACAGTGTCGATGATAGCTCTAATACAAAAGCAGATGACTCAGCAATCTGAGTTCACATCTGGTGATTCAAGCCACATAAAATCTGTAGCCTTAAACTTAGATGAGGATGATGATGGAGTCACTGAAGTGGATAAGGCAAAGCAGATTGCAACGGATGAATTAAAACAGGAACCTGTGGCCAGTACATCAATGCGTGCATCTCACAAGTCAAGGCCAGCAGCAGGTACTTTGGTGGTCTGCCCTGCAAGTGTTCTGAGGCAGTGGGCTCGGGAGCTGGATGAGAAAGTGACAAACAGTGCTAAGCTATCTGTTTTAGTCTATCATGGAGGTGCACGGACGAAAAATCCTAGTGATTTGGCGAAATATGATGTTGTTCTAACGACATATTCTATTGTAACTAATGAAGTGCCAAAGCAGTCTACAGCAGATGATGATGATGGAGAACAAAGAAACCTTGATAGATGTGGATTAATGTCAGAGTTTTCTTCTAACAAGAAAAGGAAGCAGACATCAAACAGACAGAACAAGGTGAAGAAAAAAGGGAAAGGACTCAAGGATTCCCACTTTGACTTGGGCAGTGGCCCACTTGCTAGAGTTCGATGGTTTAGGGTTGTACTAGATGAAGCTCAAACAATAAAGAATCACAGAACCCAAGTGGCTAGAGCCTGCTGTGGTCTTCGAGCCAAAAGAAGGTGGTGTTTATCGGGAACACCTATGCAGAATGCAATTGATGATCTTTACAGCTACTTTCGGTTCCTCAAATATGATCCATATGCTGTCTATAGTTCCTTCTGTGCCTCAATAAAATACCCCATATCCAGAAATGCTAGCCAGGGGTATAAAAAACTTCAAGCAGTCTTGAGGACTGTGCTGCTCCGTCGCACAAAAGGTACTTCCAATATCTGATTATAAGCTAGATATTGTGTTGGTTTGGCCCTCTGGTTGGAGGTATTTCTTAGGTTCTAACTGTGATACAGCATGCTTTGTTCCTCCATTACCATTCATAACATGTTGCTGTTTCTTACTTCATTGGAGACTTTGGGGATAATCACAGTTTAATGCTTGTTTGATTGGGAAAATGTGCTCATATCTCATGGCAAATGAAAATCATTAAAGCAAGCTTGCGAAATAGGGACATAAATAATGTCATTATTTATGTCATTAATGTAGCTTATTTATGTACATAAGTAAGCTAATTGGAAAATTGTGCATTTGTTGCAGGAGCATGATGTACATCACTGTCTCAATGAGGGAAAGGCTGAGAAATAATGTAGTTATAAGGGAACATAAATCTCAATTAGCTTCCTTCTAGGGCTCATAATTAAGATGAAGCAAGACACAATTAGGAGTACGTGTCATATACTTTTGTGGCTTCATTTCATCTTCAGGAAACCATCTATGTTTACTTTTCATGATGATTCCCACAATCCTTCAAACTTTGCAGTTTTCATTTGGCTTGTAAGGCTGCAGTAGCTTTTTGGTAGTCTTAAATGTGGATTTTAAAGACTGTAACGTGACACCAAATGACTCTGGGGATTATTATTGTTGATTATATCAATGTTTTCTGTATAGACTTGTTTTAGCTGGTACTGAGCTACTACAAGATCAGTGTACAGGGGTCTGATATGGTGCAGTACCCACATGTTATAGCTGTTCTCTTGTTTCAAGTAGTATGCAGTGTATTTTATCAGTTGCACCAGTTATCCACTGGGGTAGGGTCTCTACTGAGATTGAAAAAAACTTGGATTGAATCACCTTTAGGGGCTTTTGGTTGCTTGTGGTTCTAGCTGCTTATAACTTAAGTTGTAGGTCAACCGTTAATATGGCAGCCATTCTTTTTTGGTCTGCATGGAGTTGTATATCTACTTGTAGGAACTACTGTTTTCTGTATAAATGCCTGCAACTGAAACCTGTAACTACGAATTCTTTGTTGGTTACCTGCTGCTAGAAAATGTATGGTTATGCATCAGCTGAGCTGGTGAGGTTACCTTCCCACCAACCCACATCAAAAATTGTGAACTCCTCTATTCTAATAATTTGACCGGTTGTTGATTGTGTTTGAAACTAATAAGCACTAGGATGTCTACCATGAAATCAAACAATTTACCATGCACATTATGTGAATGATAATAGGATCAGTGACTGAAAATGATCAAGAGCATGACAATGTCATAAAATAATTGTCACCATTAATAACTCGACAAAATAGAAATTTGTACAATAAGTTTGAATCACATCAGACTACAAAAATGCAGTAATTACTTCCATGTGTAACTCTACCAATTCCTGTATTGAGTGCATGATTACTTGATAGATTCATTGCTGCTTATGCATCTGCAAGTAAAACCAAAGTGCAAAATTTGCTTGGATGGCATAATGCACAATAGTTTGCCACTGCATGTGCCATTTGACGACAAGAGAGCAGATAGACTCCTGATTGGGCATAACAGTTTTCTGCTCTGATGAGCGGCCCATCCTTCTTGTGATCCTCAAGAATAATCTAAAATCATCACAGCTATTAACTAACCTCAGGGAAGCACCTATTAGGGAATACATCCATCCATAGGAAAAAAAACATAAGTGAACAAGATATAACATCTATGAAAGATAAATTGAGAGGATAATGGAACATTCATAAACAGAACTGGCAAAATGGAGCATAAGCATCTACTACATGACATAATTAGCATACAGTAAAGAAATGCAACTCTTGATCTATAAGAAACAGACCAACTTCACGATGAGTAAAGTGGCCAAACAAGTAGGATTTGGGCCACAACTTGGTGTTGGCAGGAATTATCATCATCATTCTTCTATGATCAAGTTTGATAGATCACACAAACTTTATAATAAATGGCCAGCGTTATCAGGTTGTATAATTTCATTACTCCCTTTGCTTTGGTACATTTTGATGCAAGCATGTCTTCTCTCCTCAAGGGGTGGAAATAGATTTATGTTGTTGATGAAATTCTCTTCACAAATAATTAGCAGCATTTTACGTACTATAAATAGCTCACGCTGCCAGCATTATTTTGTTATATGCTAGTTATGCTATCCACAAATTACCTTTCTAGATTTTTATATTTTAAAGACAACAAGGAGAGAAAAAGGCTAACAAATTGTTATATGGGAACAATGAATAGATGCATGAAGAATGGGGTGTTACTGCTACTGGAACATTAGATTTGAGGAGGTGATAATTCATGGATAACTTTAGGAATTTTGATGTATAGGAGTTTGCAAATTGGTTGAGGCAAGATAATCAAGCCACATGATTCATTGAAAGAATGAAGGGTGGACTTGTGCTTTCAATAAATTACTTGGTGCAGACAACTAGCAATCAAAAGAAGATTATGCTTAATATTATTAGAAAACAAATTTGGAGTTATGTTTAGCCTAGACCAAGGATCTCTGTGCTGGTAGTGAGGCCGGGCTGGTTTCCTGGCAGCATGGTTCAGTATGCCTCCATGCCGTTCTATGCTGGGCCTGTATTGACAGTTGAGAGGTTGGGGGAAGGGGAGAACAGGAGAGAGAAAGAGAGAGAGAGAGAGGAGGGGGGAGGGAGGAAGAGGGAGGGAGAGAGGGAGGAAGGGAGAGGGAGAAGACTGGCGGAGGCCGGTGGAGCACATCCCAACATGGTAGAGAGGGAGGGGGAGAGGGACAATGGGAGAGAGGAAAAGGAGAGAGAGAGAGGTGGGAGGGAGAGGGAGAGGAAGGAGGGAGAGAGGAGGAGGGTGGTGGACGTTCGGGGGAGGGCTGCGGAGCTGTGTCACAGGGACCAGTGGTATCCAATTCTAGTTGAGATATCAATCAGGGGCATCACTTGATATTGACTAGTACTAAATGGTGCCTTTTCTTGCTTGCTGATACTACCTATTTTCAATCAAAATCAAGGCAAAAGGGGTCTTCTTTTTTTCTTTTTTCTTTCCTCTTCCCATTTCACCTACTTTATCTTCATTTTAAGCGAGTGATTGATGCAGGAGCATAGGGATAAATTTTAAATAGATTATTTATTTTAATTGCTATTTTACTATAGCGAATTACTGTTCATGAGTTATTATAGTGCCAATATTGTAAACAAATATTGTAGCTTAGGATTTATTTTAATAGTTTTCAATGTCTAAGATTTAAAGGAGTTAATCTAGGGTTGGGATTAAAAGAAACATTTGTAATCCTAGTATTTAAGTGCTGTAATATAGGTTTGCAACCGTTTTTTGTCATTTTTTTATCAATAAATTTCAGAATCTTGAGCTTTTTCTAAAATCCTAATTATTCCTTCTTTAATCCTAACATTTTTTTCTAGCCTATAATCTGTCAATACCTGTTGTCCTCTCCTTTTACTATATCAATTTTGGTATCAGAGCAAGGATCCTATTAGATCATATTAGGATTTTTGTTCTTAAGTCATGGTTGGACGTGCTAGAGGTCGCGGAAGAGGAAATCAATGTTAGCAAGCAGATATGGCTAAGATGTGGCATATGATTGAAGATTTGTTGCGAGTTGTTCCAGCTTTATAGCGACAGGAACCTATGGCAGCCCGTGTGGAGAATTCGGAAGGTGACCATGACCCAATAGACATGCCAGAAGGTGGTCTAGAAGATGAAATTGATCCAAGAGATTTTGACAATCCCTTTCATGATGCTGGAGCCATAGATAATGTGGTGCGAGCTAGATTGGAGGAGCGAATGGTTCATGCCCTAGATCTAAATCATGGCAGAATCAAGATTGAAGTTGCTGATTTCTACAGAAAGATGCATGTCGAAGATTATTTAGATTGGAAAACTAGTTTGGAGAATTATTTTGAGTGGAAGCCCATGGTTGAAAATAGAAAGCTGTTGTTTGTGAAGCTTAAATTGAAGGGCACTGCACTTCAATGGTGGAAGAGAGTTGAAAAGCAACGTGTGCGATAGGGTAAACCAAAGTCAGCACTTGGGAACACGTGAAAACGTTGCTACAGAAATAATTTTTGTCGGTTGATTATACGATGGAGTTGTATAAGAAGTTTCATTCCTTGAAGCAACGAAGTATGACGGTCGAAGAATATACTTCAAAGTTCTATAGCTTGTCCATTCGAGTAGGGTTGGTTGAAACTAATGAATAGATAATTTCTCGTTATCTTGTTGGATTAAACCAATCTATTAGAGATGAGATGGGGGTTGTTCGTTTGTTTAGTCTTGAAGATGCTCGGCAACATGTTTTGTTAGCAGAAAAATGAGTGTGGAGATATGGTGCAAGGAAGCCCTTAGGCAGAAAATTCAATGATACAATGCAAAAGGATCTAGGGTCTGTTTGAAGTACTAAAAGTAAGCAAACTGCTTAGCGAACCAGTCAAGAGATCTATGCAAACAATCGGCCAAGTTAAGGAGGCTCAAGTACTTTTGGCCCGAGTGATAAGGGGAAGGCTGTAGTATGTTATGGTGGACAAAACAATTCTGCCCTTACTACTTTAAAAGGGAACAACAGCTCACAAAGTCGATACTTCACTTGTGGAGAAAAGAATCATAACTCTTATGTATGTCCCAAATGACGAATGAATCTAGCAGAGCCAGAAAACGATAAATATGATGAGCTAGAGTCGGTTTATGATATGATTGTGTAGAAGAAGGTGAAGAAGTAGATGTCCATCCTGTTCAAGGGGAATCGTTGGTGGTTCAAAGAGTGATGACAACCACAAATAAGGAAGAAAAGGAAGATTGGAGGCGATGCAGCATTTTTCGGACATGCGTGCTTTGCGGTGGGAAGGTGTGTGATTTAGTTATTGATGGAGGTAGTATGGAGAATGTTATTTCGAAAGATGAAAAATTAAAGCTGTTTATTGAAAAACATCCTCATCCCTACAAGATTTGTTGGCTCATGAAGGGTAATGAAATACCGGTTACTTCTCGGTCCTTGGTAAAGTTTATGATGGGGGGGTAATTTGGATGATGAAATATTGTGTGATGTTGTGTCTATGGACATTGGCCATATCCTTATAGGAAGACCTTGGTTATATGATCATGACATGGAGCATTGTGCTAAGCCAAATCTTTATTCCTTCTATAGAGGTAATGAGAAGTATATCTTGCATCCACTAAAGGAGGAAACAAAAGTGGCAGCAAACCTATATTACAGCACTTAAATATTAGGGTTATAAATGTTTCTTTTAATCTCTACCCTAAATTAACTCCTTTAAATTCTAGCTATTAAAAACTATTAAAATAAATCCTGAGCTACAGTATCCGTAAACAATAACGGCATTACAATAACCCATGAACAATAATTCGCAGCAGTAAAACAGCAGTTAGAATAAATAATTTATTTAAAGTTTAACCCTATGCTTCTGCATCAATGATGGAGGGACTTTTGCTCCAATTTAGAGGATTTAGTAAAGTTTAGGTTGATCTAGAGACACATCCACCCAAGGTGACTCCACTTCTTTTATTGGATTCTTGTGTAGATAAGCTCAAAAAGTCACCAAATATGGAAAAACACTGGCAAAAAGTTTGACCTTTTGGGTTGTTTAAGAATTGCTGAGTTTTTCCTTTTTTTCTGAGAAGACCAAATTTTTTTATTTTTGGCTGTAAACTAAGCCTTATAACATGTGTAGAACAATAGCGAAAACTGTCGGCTGCTGTGTTGACACCAGTTCATGTAGTGTGGCTCAGTTAGCATGTTTTAGACCACCAACCACCTAATACCAGTACCCCATGAACCTTGGTAGCTTGTTTTTTAAGAAACAAGGATTTATGTTAATTCATATATGGTGACTATTATATTGGCTAACGGAGACCCCCATGGTGTTACAATGTGTAGACTGCTATCCCATATTTGACCTTGGATTTAAGTGCAAAGCAATACAATATAGCATGACATGTTATGTACCACACTTGTGCTTTACCATTGTATTCGCAATTTGACAGTACTTGGCATATTACCATGCCAATGTTTGGCATGCTATTGTCTGAGTGTGTGCAAAGAGTACCAAGCATTTGATATAACCCCCATCCCCCAACCACAGAAATAGATAGATAGCTAGATGTTAAATAAATGAAGGAGTACCAAGCATGAGCCAAGCTTCAAATGGTACGGTACATTCAATTCCATTGCTAAGATGGCATGCCTTTGGCATGCGATGCTTATCCAAACAACATGGTGCACATCATCCAACATAAACTGGATTATACAAGCATCTAAATGCATATGAAATGTTTTTTCTGGGTAATCTTGGTTAATCGTCTTGGTGGTAAGGACATACTAAGGTTTACTTCTAAGCTTGGCAAACTAGGCGAGTCCTTGGTAGTAGAAATCTTCTGCTTAGGGTGGCATACATGCTTCAAATTCTCATCAAAACCTTCTCCTCGCATTGGCTTCCTATGCATTTTCTTATTGATTTTTCAAAGGACCTGTTTCCCCATACCTGCACCCAGCTCCACTTGCACACGCCCACACACATTTCTGGTAATAAGGGCCACTTCTGAGGATGTAGACAAACTTGCAAGATATTTCTATCAATATCATGCTAAATGGATAATGGTATATATCGTATAATAGTCTTGTTTTTGGAGTCAGTGGGTCCTCTAAACTTCAAAAGGTTGGATCAGCAATGTAAATATGTATATTGTTATACAACATGCACCATAACCACAGGGCACTCATGTGCTTACATATGTATGTAGGTGTAATGAACATTGTCAAATAATCAGGTCGTTGATATGCTTCTTACAAAATAGTATTAATGATAATTAAAAGATGTGTACGTCTGCTCATATTTACCACTAAATTGCAATAAAATGTTACTGATCCCACAAAGAAGCATATCTTATGAAGAGATTGATCTGACATTATAAATCCATAAAAGCCCAATGTTAAGTTATTTATGTTGACCATGTGTAACAACTGAATTGTATCTTAAAAACTATCTGATGTTGCTATCAAAGATTGTGAAATATAAAGAGGTTATCAAATTTCTTTAGATTGGTATAGAACTACATAAGATAAGAATAATTTAGGAACATTCTGTCTGTATTGGTGCCCACACATGACTTGGTGTGCATCTGAAATTGGCACATCATCCAGCAATGTAGCTGTAAGTAAATGTGGTGATGGGGCTGATAACACCCCTAACCTGATCTGACCTGACTTGAGGTCTTGGATTTGGATCTGAGAAGGGTTGACATAACCTATCACATTGGGTTTGGGTCCAAAACTTAAATCTGAAATGTCATCATGTTAACTTTGGGTTTAGGCTGATCTGTCTATCCATCCATCCACCCATCCTTCCATCTGTACGCACTCATCTTCCTGTACATCTAGTCCTCGGGTTACTGCTGCATGATATTAATGATGTGTTCATGAAACAACATATTGGGTAACTTCAAAAAACAGTCTAAAAGTACACAGACCTAAATACTAGGTATACATACAGAGATACTCATCCTCCCTTACCTCTAGTCCTAGGTTTACTGCTGCATGATGTTAATGATGTTTATTGTTCATGAAGTAACATGTTGGGTGTGTTGTGTAGCTTCAACAAACTGTCTAAAAGTACACAGATAGTAAGTATTAGTTATACAAATATAGATACTCATCTTCCCTTGTCTTTATCCTAATGTTACTATGGTGTGATGTTAATGATGCTTATTGTTAACAAAATAACTTATGAGGTGTGTTGAGTAGCTTGTAAAAACAGTCTAAAAGTAAACAAGATAATAAGTACCAGATTGTTCTCAGATACCCAACTCAAACCTGATTCCTGTTGGGTTCATTATTTGTACTTTGGGTTTGGATGTCAATGAGCCAATCTGATCCAAACCGGACATGGCACCATCCCTACCTACAAAACTAGGTGACACATAAGATACTGTGATGAGTGGACTCACCATTTTCTTCTCAAGATGCCAGTGCATGTGCAGCCTAATAGGACATATAACAAGTTGGTACAATGTCACATAATGTGGCATGCTTATGGACTCTTGACTAAGGTTACTCGTATTTGCAATGAAACATATTGAAGTGTATGAACAGCAGAGCTGAGATGTGTCATGAGTTTTAGATGTTTGAATCAACGGAAACTTCAGCTTTTCATGAGAAAATAGAACGTAAGTTTGATAATATAATTGTGAAATCAGTGTTTACAAGGTGAAGCAGAGTAACATAGAATAGATGGTGGTAGAGGGGGTCTATTTGCGTGAGTCCATATGAGGAACACCACAAGCTGGATAATGGCACATCAGCAAATGCATCTAACAAGCAAGTGCAACCATGAAACACTCTCCAAGTCACTGTAAAGTGCTCTGCCTCTAGGTATAGCATTCTAGAAATGGAACCCTTTAATGAGCTTGTGGAGGATAGGACATGTTGTGGATGAAGTGCTTCCATCTATATTTTCCTCTGCAATCAGTATAATGTTGTCAAATCAAAAGGCTAGCTTTCCTCAAGAACCAAACCAAGTAGGAAATGAATGGGCCTGCTAACAAGAGGCTAGAAAGTGTTTCTTTCCAAGTTACCAATCGGTGCTTGATGCCTCAATAGCCCAAGTTCATTAAATATTACTTAAAAGGAGTGCTAATTTTCCAAATAAAAGTGATGATAGGAAATGTGAAAGGGATGCCAAAGTAGATTTGCAAAGCTTACATGAAAGTACCATCCAGAAACTTGATGTAGCATGGATTTAAATATCTTCTAAATCAAATGAATGAAATGTGCTGCTTTTTACTTGGAACCAATAAGCTCTGGGAACAGTGACCTTTTGCGTTACTATTAGGTTCCGATGATCTTGAACTTATCAGAAAGGCCACCTCAAATTCTATAATATATCATGGTGGCTGAGGATTTCAGTCTGTAATTTGTTGGTGTTTTCATTACAAAATTTACTTATGTTAAGAGTCCTTTAGTTAGATGTAGAGTCTAGATTACAAATTCTTGAATGTTATCGTAATTGAAGTTTTATTTATGCAGCTAAGACAAGATTGTGAGGACTTCTGATATTTGAATATGATATGATATTGACCTGTAGTTGTAGATTCTACAGTTCGTTCTTCTGGTCCTTGTAACACCCTCCTCAGGGTTCACTGAACCAGTCCCATGACCCATAGATGGTACAGTACAAGTCTGTACTGTGTCGTGCTGGAGCTTACTGAAACAGGGAGAGGGAGGGTGAGGGACGAGCTACAGGAAGAGTAAGAGAGGGGGAGGAAGAGGCAGAGGAAGGAGGGGAAGGGAGAGAAAAGGCCCGGGGGCGGGGGGGGGGGGTGTCGAGGCCCCTGCTCACCTAAGAGATAGAGAGAGTGACCGATGCTGTCGAGGAGCAGGTGGAGGTGAGGGTGGCGATGTTGTCTACAAGGATGAGGCAGGGAACAATCAAGCATGGATTGATGTGGAGATGAGACCTGAGATGAGGGATTGATTGCCGACGGTGAGTAGGATGCAGCGGAAGAGGGATTGCAGGGTGAAGATTGGGGAGAGCCACAGAGAAAGCCTTGAAGGTTTTCGAAGAGGTGCGAATGTCTTAGCAGAAAAGCATTGGAGCGATTTATAACTCGAATTTGCATGTCTCAACTGTCCCAGGTCAGTGTTGGTTTGGTAAGGCCCAAGCTGCCTGGTTTGGGTTAGTTCAGCATTCCTTGACTCGACTGATTCTTCTATTATCTATATATCAAGGATTTGGATCAGGGTGCATCCCGACGGGCCGTGGGATGCATCTGGGACACTAGTTCTTTCATAAACAGGGACATCTGGTCCCTCCTGGTTGGTATCAGCTCAAACAGACACGAATGGTTATCTCCACACTTAGGCAGCCTACTATCTCAAGGCACATTTTTTCTTTTTTAATTTTTTTTTGTCTTCATTCTTGCTAATAATGGTTGTTCTGGTCCAACCTGATCTGTCCATTACTGTAATGGGACTTTAATCCTTGATCTCCATCTTAAGTATTTCCTTCTCTTGTGTATTTGACAAGGTCATCTACATTCCGTCTGATGCAGTCATAACTTCATGAGGTTCTAGAAGCATCTGTGACAATCCAAATTCCCATCCCATCCAATGAATATATTGAATAGGGTGATGTTAATGGTTTGGATGGTCGGAGTGTCTTCATGCCTTTTTGGAAAGAAAACTTGATTAGAGGAAGACAATGCTCCTGAAATTAAGGATATTTGAAAAAAATAAAGACTAGTTGTGCTGACCTGTATGCTAAAGGAATGAATTAGTCTTAAGGTTAATCAGGTGTCATGAAAGTGGTAGAGGGAACTCTTTGATTTAGAAAACCCATTAAAGATTTTGGTAAAGTTATGTATCTAGAAGATGACCTGTGAGTTGGGATGTTGGCTGTATATTGGAAAATTGTGTGTCTATGCTGTTTTTTTGAGCTATTTTTTTGTCCTTTGTTTTAGCTTATTAAATATATGATGTGGACAATATAATGTGGTCCTGCTTTAGCCTTCAAGTTGATAGAGCAAAGCAAACAAGAAAGAAAAATGAAAGAATTTAAGACAGATCATTAACATTGATCAATGTACATCTATTTGTGGTATAACAAGTTTTCAATTGCTTTGATCTCTCATGTTGTACCATGATTTCCTATATTTGGCCTTGATCTAAATATGCCGTCTTTGTCAAGAAGTTTTATCTTTAATTTGCATTTTTTTTTTCATGAATATCTCCTTCATGCTTGGTAGGAGAGGCACTTTGATATAATTGTCCTCTAATAGTTCTGTTGATTTGGATATTTAGGTTTTTTTTTTTTTTTTGGTCATCATAATACGACACTAAAGTGTGGTGTTTATCCTGTGCCTTTGTGCACTGGATCACATCTGTGTGCTGTGAGTGTTGACCTACCATTAACTGTTTGGCTACAGGCACACTGATAGAGGGAGAGCCAATTCTTAAATTGCCTCCAAAATCAATATCAATGAAAAGAGTAGAGTTCTCTACAGAGGAACGAGCTTTTTATTTGAGGCTGGAATCAGATTCACGCCAACAGTTCAAGGTATGTAATTCATACAAGTTCCGATGAATGGTTCTTCGATTCTGTAGCAAGGAAATCTCAGCATTTATAAGTTGCTTGAATATTCTATTAAAAAGGCATCCCGATAAGCTTATCATTAACTTGTGTCAAACTTGCAGATTTTTCAGTTGTGTAAGTTTGATTCCTGCTTTTAAAGTTAATAGTCTAAGATATTATTTATTTTAACAAAAAAATCAATTTTCATTTTGTTTAACTAAGATGATGATGATTACTATATTGCTTATGTCATCTATATGGTTAAACAATTGGTTTTGCTCAATTCTAATGACTTCTAGTGCTGAATCTGGTAGGTAAACAATAAATTTTTAGATATTTTGCGATAGTTTAAGATGTATAAGATCAGGATCAATCTTGAGTACAGTCCATAACATTTTTATGTATTATAATAAGTATAGATTTTTCTAAGTGGAAAGAAGCCGGATAGTTGCAATGTCACTCCCAGTTCGATTTTAATTCAATCAGATTTTTATCCTTACCAAGAAACACTATTATATATCATTTTAGGCAAAGATTCAGATTCTAGCGGGATGTCCTAGAATGTCCCATGGGACGCTAGGATGGGGTACCATCCTATGTGTTGGGACAGGCCGTCCCGCTAGCATTCCGATTGGGACGCTTTGGGACATCTTCTGTCCCAAGTGTCAGGATAGAACGGGACGGCGACACGTCCCATTTTATGAAAAAATTGGGACAACCCTGTCCGACAGGATTTGAAACCTTGATTTCAGGTCTTTCATATGTTACATTTTAGTGGCTGATATACAGGAATTTAGTGCAAACCCCTATAACTCTGAAATTGTTTAGGAATGCTGGCTAGTTGCAGACTAGCCAAAGTCAGTTTCCAGCTTTAATGTAGTCTGGTTCCCTGATAGCCTGTAGCCATAAGTCAGCTCTATTTAGACTGTCTTGGTATCTAGATTCTGAAATAAAAAACAAAGAATCAATCAACAAGTAATACTTATTTTTTTTATAATTCCTAATATATTTATAAATATAAAAGAAATATGACATTGGGGGGCTTGGAAATTAAGGACGCATCTGGAGTTATTTGCATACATTTATTTTATTTCTTTATTTAATCCATGATATCAGAGGTGATCCTAAACAGGAATTGGTGAACAAGCATTTATAAAGCTGACCCCAAACCATTGACGCAGTGCCTGATGGTGATGGTTACGAGTTTAGATATTTGTCTCCTTTTACAGCCAAGAAATATCTAAAACCCATAACCATCACTGTCGGGTACTGTCTCAATGGTTTGGGGTCAGCTTTATAAATGCTTGTTTGCATATGTTTGAGTGCACAAATCTGAAGATCAACTCTAATATAATTAACACCCTTGAATAAATTTAGCCTGATAAAAGTTAAATGCTAGTTTTCTTGTGCTTAACAAAAAAGTTATAGTGACTGATGTTGAATTTTCTTGTTAGCAAGTTCAAAAAAAAAATGTTAAGTTGCGTTGATTGCAGGAATATGCTGCTGCTGGGACTGTGAAACAAAACTATGCAAATATTTTGTTGATGCTTTTGCGTCTACGGCAGGCCTGTGACCATCCACTCCTTGTTAAAGGATATCACTCAGATACTGTTGGAAAAGACTCCTTAGATATGGCTAGGCAACTTCCTAGGGAGATGCTGATCAATTTACTGAATCAGTTGGAAGGTTCATTGGCAATTTGTGGCATATGTAGTGTAAGCCATCTCATCTCGCATGCTTCTTACTTCCCTTCCAATACAATCCCAAATATTCATACATTATCAATTACATCAAGTTATTCATCCAGTCACTTGTAATGTGGATTCATGTATGCAGGAAAAAAAAAATCAGGAGTTGAGCTTGGCATGCACTTGATTTATGCTTTGTAATTATATCAATAAAGTGCTTGGATTCATCAAAGCACTAGTTGTACTGCAGATTATGCATAGATTTTTGCTAAAAGATATAATGATTCAAAAACCAATGACAGGGCATCCAAATTGAAGATCCATGTCATCGATGCTGAGATCAAAAAATGCCTAGAAACGGAAAATCGTACGTTGTTGCATATCGCTAACATTTGCATCAAGTGGATATAAAAACAGATTACGTTAATAGATATTTTCATGTTTTTCTATGATTTAAGCATCAAGTGGGTTGAGAGGTAGATTGTCTGCTAACACACTGCTGGAGATGTCACACACGTGTGCAAAAAGACTGCTCACATTTGGGTGGGGAGCTGGTGAGGTGCTTGATTGGATTCCTCTCCTGGGTAACTTCAATGGCCTAGTTGAGTGTCCACACTGCAACAGTTTGACCTGAAGGTTTTGAGTTGGGCCAAAAGTTGTACTCAACTCCAAGAGCTCAGCTAATTATATGCTCCCAAACATGTACAACTACCTTGTTTTTGAAACTGAACCTGCCCCTTGTTTGCTTACATCTAACTAATACAGGTTCATAGTGCACCACTACCGAGTTATGTGGCAATAAGTTTCTGAATCATGACATCTCTTAAAAAGATGTTGCAGCATTATGTTAAATATCAATTTTACCTTAGTTTTCTATTAGTTACTTAGTTGCATGTTTGTATTTAGTTGCTTACTTTTTTTATGTTGGAATAGTATGGCAGTCGTTACTAAGTTTGTCTGTTTATTGTAGTGAACATCAATTTGATATTTTGATTTATGAATTGATTCTACCTCTAATAAAGTTGTCAAAATCCTCAAATCATCATCACTAATAAATCTTGTTCTTAAGTCTTAATGAAACTCGTAATGTAACTTCTAGTTCCTTGTAAGGTCTTTGATGCCATTTTCTTCAGCTTGCTTAATTTAAATAGCTCCATTATTTCCCTTCTGCATTTTGTAACAACTTCATTTTGTTAGGTGAGGCTAGAATTTTCTTTAGTAACAATTCCTTCCATTTTATTTCTGCAATCCCCCCAGGTTTTCCTTTCTTGTACGAGTCCCTCTACCCAGAATTTTGAGTGGTGGGAGGATGCCTTTGAAACTTTTCTCCTTTGACTCAGGTACCCTTCGTTTAAGTTGTTCTGCGTATCCTTCCCTTAAGTTGATCTATGTGCAACAGTCTATCCAATTTTCATGAGACGTCTTAGTTGTCTTTGATTTTGTTGTTTTATCTTCTATAGCCCACATAACATGGTGAAAGTTCCATGGATGAAAAGGTAGGAAGAAGTTGTTAGATACCTTGTTAGTGGTAGATTTTCTAAATGCTTAATATATTCGAATCTCATATAAAATCATCTGTCAGTTTATGCAAAGGATATGCCGATCCCACCCTCCTTGTTCACCTGTACACCTTCAGCCACCTTGTAATAGTCAGTTGTTTCTATTAACATCTACATGGTGGAAATGGATGAGATATGCATGCTGTGAGATGGATACTTTACATCCATCACATGTAAGTTTGCTCTCCTTCGACAAAAGTTGATCTTTGACTTCATACTGAAGCACTCAAATATTTGTTCCTTGAGTCATCATTTCCTGACTCATTTGGCTGTATATTATTAAAGTAGTTATTAGGAAACATTCTATTTTGTATGAAACGTTCCATTACCAGCAATAAGCCCTGCATTTCAGTTTGTGTTTGGTCTTCTTCTTCTTCTTCTTATTATTATTATTATTTTGTCATGAGTTCCAATCAAAGACTACATTCTCTTGCAAGGACAGTCTTTCCATATTCTTTTTCACAACTTCTATGCAAATTTTGGTTACTTTCCATGGTTTTTATGTGCTTTCCTTGTATCAAACTAGTGCCTAATCACTTTGTCTACAAATGGTGGGTGAAGTTTTAGTGCTTTCATTGAAAGTCTGATGTGTGTTGCTGTTAGCTTTCGTCTTGTTATGTGAAGCATTCCTTTATCTTCTAAAGGGTGCATATAGCCATCTTAGCTTTGTCTTAGTTGTTTATCTTTTCAGCAAATGGTTAGAAGTTTCTTTCTTTGGATGGATCCCGATAAAGGGACAGTTATCTTTTTACCTCTTCAAATTTATAAAGTTCTGTTGAGCTAACAATGTGATACTTTCCCAGGACCCACCTGAGGATCCCGTCGTGACAATGTGTGGTCATGTTTTCTGCTATCAGTGTGTATCTGATCGTTTGACTGGAGATGATAATTTGTGTCCTGCAGCTGGTTGCAGAGACATACTTGGCACTGATTCAGTTTTCTCACGAGCTACACTGAGAAGTTGTATTTCTGATGAATTTGAAAATGGTACTTCATCGCGTTCTTCTGCAAATGATGAGGAGTCTTCAATCACCCAAAGTAGTTACATCTCTTCGAAAATTAGGGCAGCTCTTGATATCCTGAATTCAGTTTGCAAGCCAAAAGTTGGTCTGGAACTGTGCAGTGAAAATGGTTGCTATCTAGCTGGAACTGACAATCTCATTACAGATGGTTTTGGCTCCGGCACAAATGTTGTAACTCACACATCCACACAGTTGAACTCAAACCCAGAGATTCCAGTCAAGGCTATCATTTTCTCCCAGTGGACAAGCATGCTGGACTTACTAGAATTTTCATTGAATCAGTCTCTTATGCAATATAGGAGGCTAGATGGGACAATGTCTCTCAATTCAAGAGACAGAGCTGTGAAAGATTTCAACACTGACCCAGAGGTTTGATACTTGAACATCATGCATTACATTTATTTAGTGGTGCTTGTTTTTCATCTGTCATATTCTCTGCTCTACTGTTTCTGGCCTGATGTGCATTTATCCTCAGATGATAATTATGACAAGTTTCATCTCAGGTGAGGGTTATGCTCATGTCACTGAAAGCCGGAAATCTTGGCTTGAACATGGTTGCAGCTTGCCATGTTATTCTTCTAGATCTTTGGTGGAATCCAACCACTGAAGATCAAGCTGTCGATCGAGCACACAGAATTGGGCAAACTCGTCCCGTGACTGTTTCTCGATTAACAATCAAGGATACAGTTGAAGACCGCATTTTAGCTCTTCAGGTAAAGTTCTGTGATAGCACATTATGTTGGCATCCATTTGTTGGACCCTAATATGATATTTGTTGTCATCGGAATGGAATCATAAATGACAACCAATGAGAGAAGATTTTAAGTGGTGAAAGGCTAAGGGAAGATAATCTAATCATGCATGAAGATGCATTAATATAGTCTAAATCAGAATAAGATTATTGGCTAGTGATATCAATCATCTTTCTGAGTCATGTCATTTGCTCTATCCTTTGCCTAATTATGAGTGCTAGTTACTGCCTAACGTTTGACGATTACCACCGGCTATCAGAGAGAATGGGAGAGTGCACTTCTAAGTGCAACAAGGACTTGAATTTTCTAGAGCTGTTTCATGGTTAGCATTCCAGTTTCATGTTTCAGGTTAATCTGCAAGCCTACGAGTAGTCCAAAATATATAATGGAACATACATGATGGTTCACCGGGCTTTTTAAGTGGACACAAATAGACTTAAAAGGTCCCTTGTCCATAGTCTGTACCCTATTATCTGAATGTTACCTTGGGTATCATCTACTGCATCTTCCGGACGTGCTAGTTACCATTTCCATATAAACCTTGCTCATTTGAATTATCAGCTTTCTTATGCTGTAATACCCATGCTGTTAGTGGTTCATCCATTTCATGATGCTTTGTTGTCATCACATTCCAACCTAAAATGTAAATGACCTTCTCAGCTAGTTCACAAAGGAATGTATGTCGGTTGAGAAGGTACGTAGATATCTGTTTGAAGATTGTGATGCCTGTATTAGGGGACAGATTGGCAGCAAGATCAATGCCCTTCTGACTCATTAATTGGATTAATATCTTACCAGAGATTTCAAGGTTCCAATTGAGGACAGGCGTGTCAACCAAGACATCAATCATATATTTCACAATGTTGGCACCTCTTCGCAGGTAAAGAAGGGTGCCTCCGCAGCCTGAAAGTTTTAAAGAATGTCCAGAAATCTATCATAATCTGGATGTACCAAGTTTTACTTGGAATATGCGTCTGTTCCTGCAACCTCCCATATGATCCAAATTTTCAGCATGATCTCTATATCCACATCAAGATAATCATGCAAATTTAAAATTGCTGCCTGTCTTACATATGCACTGAAAATGCTGTATTGCAGGAAGAGAAGAGAAAGATGGTTTCATCTGCTTTTGGAGAAGACCAAACTGGTGGTCATGCTACTCGTCTTACGGTGGAAGATCTCAGATACCTATTTATGGGTTGAGTGCCAGCCTTGAGGCCGATGAGTTTTGAAAGTGGCTCATTATAATCTGTTCAATTCTTTTTGCATCTAAGTCTGGGGTTTATGGTCATATGGTTCTATTGTCCCTGGTAATTGAAACCTAGAGGTTTTGAGGTGTGCTTCATGCGAACCATTTAACCCAGTCGGCTTAGATTTAGATTATACCTTGCTAACTTACGTAAATATTTACTTCATTGGAACTGGTCATATGACTGTAAGTGATTGTAAATATATATTTTGGTACTGGCCCTGGAATAGAATGTGGAGCATTTATCCAAGCTTATTGGCGCTCTCTTTTCTTTTCGTTAGTTTCGGCAGTTGTTATTTGCGTTATTAGTGGTTTGTGAATGTTGGAAATTATGACCCAGGGATTAATTACCATTCAAGTTAGGTTGGCCTTGGTACACTGAAAGGAAGAAGGGGTCATCTTTATGCTTATGAAGAACTAGTAATAATGTACATCCAATTGCACGCCATGGTCAAGACTGTAGCACAACGTGGTGAATTGCAAAAAATGAGATTATTGTACAATTTTCCAATTGCATGCTAGTTATAATTAAAAGGAAATCCTCGATACATTTTAGGAATTTCTGAACTTTTGAAAGCTTGATTTTTCTGAACAAAATATTTTAGCCATCCTAAATTGGTTACTTTTAGGAATCAAAGATATGCTTTCCAGCAATGACGCGCCATTGCGCGGCTCATCTTAATTGTTAAGGCTTGCATAACTTCATAACTTCTTGTTTATGTACCCAATTAATTCCTTTCAAAACCTCCATGGAGGTTGAACTTTAAGAATGGATGAATAGGGGGTACCCAATGAAACAAGAGGGGGAAAGACTCGGCAATTCTCAAGAGATCCCAGGAGCCAATTCATTCCAGCTCCTTAGAACAGGAATCACCAAATCAAGACATGTTATTCTGGCCATGTTTTGCCACAGCAACATCCATATATCCACACAAAGAAGGATAACCATGTTTTATGAGGAAAAAAGGTTTATCCATGCAGTTTTTTAAGAATAAAAGTCATTTTTTGAGCCATGTTTGGATGCAAGGAGTTGCTAGATTCTGATAAAAAGCTGTTTTACATTATCCTTAAAGTTTAGAGACTTATAAGTTATGTGGGCTCCCTTCAGTCTGGCATCTGGCAGCACAAAAACAATGGATAATCTACGCCGGCATGCCGAAAGCTCCTCCTATCCCTCCAAATCCCCCATAAACATGGGATAATTTCTATGTTCGCTCCATCAAATTCAATCTGTATGCGGGTTCTAATCAAGCTTAAACATCATGAACAGGAACCAGGAAGGATTACCAAAATCCACCCACAGTATCAGTATCAAGTATCAAGTTAGGTTTGGGCTACCAAAATCGAGTTCCATGTGGGCATCTAAAACTCAAAAGTAAGAATCACAGTATGGGTCATTAAATACACATAAATAACCTTGGCACATGTATCACTTATAAACTGTTTCACTCACACGTAATTATTCAACATCATCTATTTGAATTGGCCTGCTCTCTGCATCAAAAGGACTGGGACCCTCCATTTTGTCAAAAGTGGGAACGCGACTCCATATCACACTCCCCTATATCCTTCCTTTAAGCGCAGCTTTGTACTGTAGGAATTAAAAGCCTCGCACCGAACCCTTTCTATATTGCTCCATTAGCTGTTCATATTGCATTCACATCCAGTCATCTCCTAGTGCTCCACCCAGCCAAGTTTGAATTAGACTTCTCTTGTCGTTAACCAGGAAGCAGGCCACACAACTGCAAAAGCCAACAGCACAACCAATAAAATACGCATACTTAAAAGAGTAGAACTCCTTACCAAAAAAAAAAAAAGAGTAGAACTAAAGCTTCCAGCATCACTATAAGTTTGCACAACCAATCAACTTCTCACCAACACTAATTAAGCACCCACTTCTCATCCCAACTCCTCCCACCACCAAATCAACCATCAAAACCCAAGCAAGCAAGAGTAATGCAAGAGCTCCTCCTCATGGTGGTGTCCCAAGTTCTACTCTTGCTACCGGCAAATATGGCCTTGGCTACTCCTACCATAGATTTCCAGTACCTCAATGTGCATGAACTACTGATCCAGACCTCCAACCTTCACCAGCTTTCTAAGACCCACGTCCACAAGGCCAACAAATGGGCTCTTAACTTGGTCCATCGTGATACCATCTCCAGCCGGAACTACTCCAGCCACCATCACCGCTTCCAAGAGCTAATGAACCGGGACGCCCGCAGGGTCGCCGGTCTAACCCGCCGACTCGCCGCTTCGACCGGGCTGGCCTACTCCTCGGAGGATTTCGGTTCAGAGGTGGTCTCCGGTTTGGAGGAAGGGAGTGGCGAGTACTTCGTCCGAGTAGGCGTTGGGAGCCCGCCAAGAGAGCAGTACATGGTGATCGATTCGGGTAGTGATATAACTTGGGTCCAATGCCAGCCTTGTAGCCAGTGCTACCATCAGGCCGACCCAGTCTTTGACCCGGCCCAGTCGGCCTCTTTCTACAGCATCGGATGTGATTCGGCAGTTTGCGGTTTACTGGACCGGGCCGCCAGTTGCCAAGCAGGGTGGTGCCGCTACGAGGTCTCATATGGCGATGGATCCTACACCAAGGGTGCCATGGCCATGGAGATGCTGACTTTTGGCCCTACCGAGGTCCGGAATGTGGCCATCGGATGTGGTCACCACAACCGTGGGCTCTTTGTTGGGGCCGCAGGCTTATTGGGCCTTGGGGGAGGCCCAATGTCCTTCATGGGCCAGCTCGGTGGGCAAACCGGCGGTGCCTTTAGCTACTGTCTGGCTAGCCGGGGGATGGAGATGCCAGGGTCATTGGTCTTCGGCCGGGGTGCAGCGGTTCCGACCGGTGCAACGTGGGTTCAACTTATAAGAACCCACGGGCCCCTAGTTTCTACTACATTGGGCTTGCGGGCCTCGGCGTCGGGGAATTCGCTTGCCGGTGCCGGAGGAGGTGTTTCGCCTGTCAGAGATGGGGGATGGGGGTGTCATCATGGACACGGGACAGCAGTGACAAGGCTGCCGATGTTAGCCTACGAGGCGATGAGGAATGGATTTGTGCAGGGCACCATGGGCCTCCCACGGGCCCCCACAACCTCCATCTTCGACACATGCTATGATCTATCTGGGTTCGGGACCGTGCAAGTGCCGACGGTGTCATTCTACTTCTCTAGTGGAACGGTGCTGACACTTCCGGCGAGGAATTATATGATCCCAGTGGATGGACTGGGGACATTCTGTTTGGCCTTTGCTCCCTCCTCCTCAAGCCTATCTATTGTGGGGAACATACAGCAGGAGGGGATTCAGATAACATTTGATCTTTTTAATGGGTTTGTGGGCTTTGGGCCTAACACTTGCTAGTTGCATTGTAACAATTAGAAACTACTAAACTATTTGCACCTACAAAAACCTGCCATCTAAATTTAAACTAGTTTAATTCTCTCAGTGTCCCTCATCATGGTAACGGTTGGATCACATTGAAACGAGAGATTCCTTTTTGCAAGTAAAGGACCAGCCAAAATTTCTTTACAACTTAAAAACATGGAGACTAAAGCCTCCGTCAGAGCAAATATAGAAGAGCTAACAGAGATTGGTGAACAGTATTTAAATTCTCAAGATTCTTTCTCAAAAACCATGGCATTCCATGATAGCCAGTGGAATTTAGTATATGATGTCCTCACCTTGGGTCTAATGCCCTTGACCAGAGGTAGTTGTTCAAACAAAAATGACCCTCCTTTTGGTCCTACCTCTTTGGGGGGATAGTGATCAAAATACGGAGGCCCCAGCTATCATAATTTGCTTTTGAATACGAACTCTTGACTGAAGCACTTACTTCAGCTTTCTGAACCCTCGAGGCCAAGGAAAGGTGAGTGGGAACTCTGAACAAAGTAAAGAATCTCCTTTTGAGAAGCAGACCAATAACTTTGGCAGAACATTTTTTTCGAATTGGGATCGCTTGATAAAAAAAAAAAAAAAAATCATGTCCATGGTTATGATATTCTCTAGAGCATTGAAAATTTTCAAATCATTCTCCAGTTTTTATCTTGATTAAGTGATTTCCTGAATAGTTTTCCAAAAATGAATCAATCTAGAACTATTCAATTATTCATGGCTTATACATGATTTTATCATTCACGACTAGTTTAAGCAGTTTTTATCTCATAAAGAAATATTACTATATACCATCAGATGATATTTCTTGCTATCATTTGTTAGTTTTACCTCTTCTATGCTTATGTTAATTAAACAAACTTACAAGTATTTTAGAAATTCATATTTTTAAATTTTATTTTTTCTTTCTTTGTTACCCAAAATTTTGATGAATTTTAGGATTTTCCAACTTCTGAATCATTACTTCCAGTCAAATTGTTCTCCAATGCCAAATTTAGCATTATGTTCATATCTTTGTAAGTTGTAATCCAAGAAGATCATAGAATTTAAAGGCAAGGTTGCAATAGGTGAGGTTCATGAAGTCATAAAATCTTCAATTTGAACCCACCCATTTACAATCAAGTTAGTTTTATATATTCCAAAACTAAATGGATTGTAGAAAACATTATCCAATATGACTCATCGTATAAGGCCAAGTGAGATGCTGCAGCTGTTGTCCGGGTCATCTATAAATAAAGGCTATAACTTGAGATACTACAATTGAAATTGCAGTTACAAAAATTGTTGCTATTTGGTCATTTGTAATTGAAAATACAAATGCAATGACAGCTAGTTCGTCGTATTACATCGAAAGATATAAGATGACAAGTAATCTACTACGATCATCTCTTTGAAAACAGCAAACTATTAATTTCTCTAATATAGTATAAGAATTATCCTTTTTTGCAATTATAATAGAAAATATAGTATTATTTTAAGTTATAACAACTATAATTACTATAGTAGTTATATCACTATAAAATAATTTGATGTCATAGTAGATATAGTATAATCATAAGTATATATCTATTATATGGATTATTCGAGTATAAAATAACTATATAATACTTTATTTAATATAATAATCATTATATTATTATAATAGTCATTATAGTATTGTACTTTTCTATTGTAACATTACTATTTTCATAATTATAATAGAAATATAATATTATATATTATTATATCTCTTAATTTATTATTATAATAAATAATTTAATATATTATATGACATAAAATAATTTGACATTATAAAACTTGGAGATGCTATTACAACCATATATATATATATATATATATATATATATATATATATATATATATATATATATATATAGATAGATAGATATATAATTTATATTATATAATAATTAGTTAGTATAGTGTCATTATACTAACTAATTATTATATAATATAAATTATATATATATATATATATGATTCTAATTAGTTCCCTTTAGCCTTTAGATTTATAAATCCTAATTGCTTTTCTACTTCTAGGTTCATGCATCAAACAAAATATTTTTTTTTTTTGGTTGAGTTCATCTAGTGCAAATTAAAATATGGTATACGTAGATACTTCTACATCGACACCTAAATTCTTTATCTGTTTGTTGATAAATTTTCCAACAGTTGAGCAAGAACACATTGGCATGTGAAAATGAGAGGATGACTAAGTGGCTGCATAGAAATTGGAGATTGTATAAGAACAACATGGGAATACATGATGCAACTTGATCATCTATTGAAATTATTTTGCAAGTGGGGGTTACAAGTGTATGTGCAGTGAGTGGTCCATGCTTCTATCCTCTAGACATGTTATGGAGCCTGCTATAACAGTGCCATGGATGCAGCTATAGCTTATGACCCACTCAAACTCAAACTCATATGTTCAATATACTATAAAAAGTTACTTTAGCTTAGGGTTTACTTTTGACTTGATCCACTTGTTTGTGGAAAATTGAGACATAGACATGCATATCCATTTTCAAGTGATCTATTTGAGAGAATTTTGTGTAATAGATCATAGTATAAAATATAATTTTGGTGGAAATTAATTTACATACTTTACCATATTTCTTTGATTGGATCCATTAGAACAAATGATTGATCAATTATGGTGAGAATTACTCAATAGATCAAGTAAACCATCAACCGATGAGGGTCCTTGGCCTTGCAATCTAGTATGATTAGTCAGTAATAATTTATTGGCTGACATTTAATCAGAACATGATTGATCAATTTGCCCGGTGAATTGACTAATTATCGATCAAACCAATGAGGAAAGCCTGACATTAGCTTTAAAGTGAAGAAATGGAAGATTAAATTATTGAAATATAAATCAAATATTCTTTGAGTTTGAGTGGGCCATAATCTAGCTGCATCCATGCACCATTGTACTATATAGCAGGCTCTGACTTATATAGAGAATAGAAGAATGGAAAATTACTCAGGACCACTATAAGCATCTTTTGTTCACATCTCAAAGTCCTGTTCTTGATTGACAAGGGATTTTTTGCAATGGCACTGCATGGGAGTAAGTTATTGATTGGCAAGGTACCTTCTGTAGACTGTTAAGACATGAGAAGACTTAACCTAACCACCATTATTACAATAGCCGCTAGCACATTTCAGGAATTAGGAGGCCCCAGGCAGCAACATGACTGTATAACCACTAAGATTGAAATTTTAGTAGTCGACCAGCTAGCAAGTTCTATTGATGTAATTTATTACTATTTTATCAATATTATTGTTAGTAGTGTTATAATCTATCTTGATTTCAGAATTTATGTAGAAATTCATAGCAAGAGAAGATTTTTTCTAAAAGACCAAGATTGGTAATCATATGAATATGGCAATACTGCTCCTAGGGTTGCTTCAGTGCCAAAATGCATGATGTCAGCTACATAAGTCAATCCATGCTGTTTTCTGTGCTTCCTAAAACATACATGGACCAAAATTCGTATGGTTTGAATATTCCACTCCCATATATCAATCACAATATTTGTTATGTTACCAAGATTTTCATGTAGTGATCACAAATTCCTCCATTATAGGTACCCAAAACTTTTCAATTCTTGATTTTAGGCATTTTTAGCTAAGTTCATGGCACCGGACAAAAGTACATTAATTGTATGCATTATCCTGTTATGTTGCTTGACATAAATCAAATTGGACAACACTTTGAACTTCTACAGAAAGGAGATTTTCGATATGGTAGAAAACTCAGTTAATTCGCTGCAGACTCCTGTGATCTTGTGCTTAATGAAGATAAGATGAGAGAGAATTTACATTTCGCAGAAAACTGGAACCAAAATGCAGAAATGATGGAATTCTTCCAATAATGCATCTCAGAAATTACATTCTCATGACTAAAAAATATACCTGTTTCAAGAAATTACTTGCTGAAACTCTTTTCTAATTATAAAAGCAACAGTTTATTACATATAAACTTCTTTCAATCATGCACACATACTATCTACCGGCCATCCATCATCTTAATTGTGTCAACAACTTTCTCCATCTGCATCCCTCGACTGCCTTTCACCAAAACAACATCACCTGTGGTCAACATTTCTGCAATTCTAGGAACAAGGGAAGCTGAGTCCCGGGCGCAAAGAAAATTAGAATTGCCCAAGAAATTTAATTTTTCAGCAGCTGCAGTGAATCTTTTCCCAGCAAGCATAACCAACGCAATGCAGGCATCAAAGCAAAGTTTCAGCGCAAGCTCGTGTGCCCCAGCCTCTGCTGCACCAAGTTCCAGCATATCTCCAAGTATGGCAACTCTTTTTCCTTCACAATCCATAGACTTCAATAACTTGATCGCAGCCATCATGCTTGCAAGATTAGCATTGTATGTGTCATTGATGATTTTGATGCCATGTTTAGTGATTTCCATTTCTGACCTCATATGAACAGGCCTAAACCTTGACAAGGCTTCTCCTATTTGGGGTAGACGTACCCCCAACAACACGGCAACTGCAGCAGCAGCACATGCATCCATTGCTAAATGCAAGCCAGGACCATGAATCTTAAACTCAACCCTGAATAAGCAAACAAGTTTAATCATGTGAAATATAGAATATGTTGAGAAAGTATAACAAACATAGTATATGACCATATATTGAGAACGGATATGAAATAGGAATCACTGGTTTAGATGATATATAGCTGCCGTCAATCAAAAGAACAAATCTTATATTGACAACTATGAAGTTTTGGTTTTGATGTAAGATAAACTGACTTGGATTATTTCATTGAAAAAAAGAGCTTGGAATGAGTTTAAGTGGAGAATGCACCATCTAGCTTCTCTCTAATACCTAGCTCTGTGTTTCTGAAAAAAAGAAACTGGTTTGCTTATGATCTACTTGAGATCCTAGACAAAAGAATAAAAGAGAGCCATCAACACAAAGCACAAGAAGAGAAAACCTATTCAAGATTAGAAGAAAGCTGCAATAGCAATTTTCAAGATTCAGCTTGACCTGATCTCGCTTGTAATCACAAAAAGGGTGACATGACGCATTAAATAAAGAAATATTTGCATGAAACCCAACCAAAAGCAATTGATGTTTCCATGTTGGCCAATGGGACCTTGGTCCACCAGTTGCCACCCCTAAGTGCATGTGCTGGGGATAGGTTCTGGATTAGAACCCAAAAGGTAGCACTCTCACCATACTTCTCCGCCCGTGTGTACTCTTGCTTAGTAGTTGTCTTCTAGGCTCAAAAGTGTTTTTATTCCACAGTTTCCATTTGATGACAGCTAATGGTAATAGTACATAAAGCAAAATAACAATCTACCCATTGAGGCTCCTTTCAAGATTCAAACATGAGGAATATCAGAAGGTTGTATTTCTGTTGCTATGTCGAAGACTGTAAGGTTAAAGAAATGATGTGATAGCTTGTTATGTCATGAAGCCTAGGCAAAAGAAGTCTACTTCAGATCATCCCACATATCCTAAACAACTAGTTGGTCCACAAAAGTGCATTCCCCACAAGATTTGACCTTTATCTTTCCCTTGGATCATCCAGTTTACCTTCAATTTAAGAACATCAAAATCTTTGAAAATGTTCAGGAACAGCATATCTTATAGATGAGTATGAAGGACCCAACAAAGTTTGAACCTCCATTTTGAGCCTAAGATGAATTCTTGTTCTTCTAAGTTCAGACAATGAAAAAATCAGTCAAGATTCAACAAACAGCAGAATTTGATGGCCTTTTCTGGCTCAGGGACACTCAGAAAGGTACAGATACAAATGCCTTGGTTAATCCTTCATTGTATCAGGTGGATGGATAGACTGCCACATAGTTGACTTGTGTTTCAATTTTGTATTGGGCCTCAGAGGAGGATTTGATGAATGCATGCTAAATAACTGTGACTAAATTGTTGTAACATAATATCTTTGGCAGAAGTAGGTGCAGAAGACAAAGTTCTAGTTGTTCTTGCAAATTTTAAACACCCATGGCTATGCTTTTGGACTAATAAGCATCAATGATAACCAAATATGAGGACCTACAGATTCCATGTCACAAAATTTCATTTGATTTGAACCACCTCAAGGGGTTTTAAAGAGGAACATTGTTTAACAAAGGAAGAAGCAAGGGAGACTGAGTGAAGAGGAGATTCTGTTGAAGCTGGTTATTAAAATACATATCCACCTAATGATTGCAGCCCAATATATGTATTAGTAATTCAACATTGAGAAAGGAGAAGAAGTAATGCTGGCTTTGTGGTGAGAGCACGGTCCGAATGGATCAGGGTGCCAGAGCTCGATTTCAAAACAACATTTTGTAAGGAAAATGTGTATTATTCAGCTATTTTTCTAAAGTTCCTTTTGTTGTTTTTGATCATGATGGGATACATGTTTAGTGATTGATGAGGAAGGGGCTTTTTGCATCAATATTTTGAGGAACAAGCTGCATTAATTAGACCATATACATACATATATATATATATATATATATATATATATATATTAAGGTGTAATGTAAATCTCATGTCATCATTATACTATTTATTTAGACAAACAAGACAAGGCAGGGTTCTGCACACACAGGATATCTTTTGAAGAGAAGGTCGTGGATGACAGGAGTGGGTAAATTCTTTGCAAATCCAAGGGAGAATTGTTTCTATTCAGCTAAGAAGAAATTTCTGTTGGAGTCTTTGCTGAGGTTAGCTTGCAAGACTAATTTGGCTCCACCTTAAAATATCAGGATTTGTTCAGTTAAGAACACCTAACTATGAGACAAATGGTCAATATAAGTGGGAAGTAATCCATCAACAGTTTATAGAAAGTCAGGAATGAGATAAATCCACAACCATCAACCTTTAGGCAACTTGTTATTGGATTTAGATTTAGCTTGGTAATTCTTGGATTGCATTGACTTTTGGAATGGCCAGCATTTATGTAGCTGAAATTGGTTGAAGTTACTTTGAGATCTTGATTAGGTTAGGCATATACTCTTACATCATCGCCTCGTTTTTTCTTTCTTTCAGTTTCTTTTTATGGAGATTACCAACTCGTTGTCAGCTCAATAGTGGAATGTGTCTTCTCACATTTCCATGTTTGCTACGAGTAAATATAACTACCAGTTTTATTTCAGATTTTTGGATGCTATATTTAGAAAATTAGCATTTTAAAAAAAATCAAGATTATACAGCAATTACAGCAACATAAACAGTTACTCATATATCACATCACAGATGGGAATGATAAAAGTAACTTACATTTCTGAAGTCTTTTCACTTGGGAATGAAAACAGCTTATGATATGTGCCAATTTTACTTTCTAAGATTACACGAACTGCACAACCTCCATCTATACTTTCAGCCAAAACCAACCTGACATCACATCCTATTTTCCTGCCAAAAAGCACCTAAAGCAAAGAAGAAAACATGGAGCATCATCAGCAAATTCAAAGCTCATTTGAGCTGTCGAATACCTTATTATGAACTGGAGAAAACCACGAAGTATGATGATTTCTTAAATAGATATGAGCATAAAGAAAGTAAAAGGATACAGGCAAACCCAATTTTTATTGCAGAAAAGGAGTATATGCTTTTTCATCAGCCTAGCTTGCAGCATCATTTTGTGACTTTAACAGATGATCAAGAAGTTTAACTATAAAATACAGCTAATTTGTATTCCAACTGTTAGGTTAGTCTGACAAGTACTGCAGAATCATAAATGCACATGATGAACAGTGACTATGGGTGCAACTTGCACCAAACCACCAGCTATGCACAATGAAATGGTTGCATAAGTTTCCAAGATGGATATAAGTTTAACAACAGTGCATTAATTTAAAATAAATGGTGCAAGTATACTCAGAGCTTTGGAGATTCTGTAGTTATTAGCCAAACTCTTCAAGTTTAATGCTCTTCGACGTTGTTATCTAATGTGTAAAAAATTGAAATGCTTCTGATACAAGTCTTGAAACAGATGAAAACTGCGGAGAGTTGACATCAAGTAATCAGCTCATGGTAAAAAGAGATCAAGTATGAGAAATCATGTGTTACCCTCCAAAGTGAACAATTTTTGTGTCCTCATCCGACAGCCACAAATTTAATGAAAATGTACCCCTTGAGTTCAGTTTATGCACAAATGGAGGTATGGCATGAGAATGAAGCACAAGTTCCACAATGTGCACATAGAATAGATGAAAATGCTAAGGTAGGCATATAGTAAACTTATGAAGGATAACTGCTTTAAACAAGCTCTAAGACTTTCGTTTTTCTTGTTAGAGAAAAGTTAGCCATGCAAATAAAAAGGTACACTCATGCTCAACCAAAGGCAAGTTTGATAAGTAAAGGAGGATTGGATTCATGCAGAATTGGTCCAATGGTCAAGAAAGGAGGGGAAGGTCTAATAAAAGATAGTTAAGACTATAACAAAGAAAGTGAAAGAGAACTTGCACTATGTTAAGGATATAACCCTCAATAGGAGTGATTAGGACAGCACTCTTAAAACCAATCCACAAGGTATGAAGTTTCAAGGCGATTGTTAAATGACATTAAATTTTAAAGCAACACTAAACATGATTGCAGTGAATTCCATGTCATTCACTATATTTAAAATGAAACATATGACATTTTAACAGAATTTTGGTAAAACAATTACATTGAGAAAGCTGCCAATCCACATCTATCAACCATAAAAACAATGCTCCAAAGACAATAGGGAAGTGAAAGGCTGACATTATCCATGATTCAGGCTACAGAAGCATGTTAAAGTGTTGGAGAGATTAACTGGATTTTGCACATAAAATTAAGATTTTAGTTACAAGCATGAGAGACATTCTATGAGTAACCAAATTAAAAAAACTGCATAAAATTGAAAACATGATCCATCAGTCAAAGCTCAATGATATTAGTTCCAAAGCATTGGATTTTACTCATTCAGCGGTCAATTAATTGAGTATATTTTAAATGAAGAAAAATAACATATTCAAAACTGAGAAAGAAAGAAAATGACCGATAGCCTTGATTATGTTTCTGATTAAGTAACTCCCTATAGAGATATGATTTTATTTTGATATTTTATTCTTTTTGTTCTCATTAACTAGGTAGAATATTTTATAGATTTCCTTACACTCTGAGATGGAGAAGAATCAACAACATGTTTTATATACAATTTAAATAACTTAAGAAAACAAACCAGCAGATGCATTTTTGGATTCTATAGAAGTTGGACAGTTTTGTCAGGTTCAGGCTCAAGTCTCTAAGACTCAAGCTTCAAGTCACTGCATGGCTTAATTAAATCAGACAAACCTATGCATAAAATTAAGTTTTACTTGGAAGAAACCTGCCATGAAACAGTGGGTATTACAAACCTATTTCTTCAACTATGTTATAAAGCCTTCTTGATATGACTGGATACATGATAGGATAGTGCCACATATCGTGTTATGGCTATGTCACCATGTAATCCTATCCTACAAATTTGTCAAGAATCCTGTCCTACATCTTTGATTGAACTATATAGATAAGACCAAGATGGCCCATACCATACCGAACCAGATGGTACTAGGTGTACCAAACAGATAGTACTAGATGTATCGTACCATACCAGTTTGATATCAATATTTGGAATGGGGGGCATATTGATAGTCAGTATGCCGAAGCAGTCCTCATACTAAGTATACCAACACAGTGACAAGGTGACACTAGTATGGGGCAAAGTACCGAGATGACGTACTTTAGATAGGATAATAATAGTTGAGGTTTACCATGTTTTGACATATCTATGTTTGTAGATGATTAGAGCAACCATCACTGAATCCACAATTTTGTTTTGTCAAAAGTCTAATAATTAATTCACAAGAACTATCATTGCAAAATAAAAGCATTCCTGTTACATTTTTTTTTCTTTTGGGTTATATAGTTGATCTGCAACCCATTCTCACCAGAAGCAAGGTACCACCTTAAATAACAGCTATGTTTAAGAACAGAATAACTGATTTGACCATAGAAACATCTTTTATAGCTTAAAACAAACTAAAAGCAAAGTCCAAAACATAATAACTGATTCTGGTATCCAGGCATTTTTATAGCTCAAATGAACTCGAACAAAGGCAGCACCAATCTTAAATATTTCCCTGTTCAAAACAGAGCATTGAATGGCCAGTGACATCTTACAATTGATTTTGCCATGACAATATCAACACATGCATTTCCTTAGGCAGGAAAGTGGGGTGATTGTGTGTTTGTATGCCACATACTTGAGATCAGGTTTCAGTAACCTCGTACCAGAAGAAAGGGTCATTACTTCTTTTAGACTTTAGAACTCAGTTGCTTGTGCTTTTGTCTCCATATGATATTAACAAATTGAGAAAACATGGTAACAATTTAAGCTTTCATTACTTTATCAATCTTTATTAACCTAATCCTATTAACTCTTAAGATCAGGAGGGGCTAATCCTCACCTTTCTACTCCATACCACCTAACCTCTTGAGGATGGGCTCCAACTAGAACCAAACTGTCGTCCCTTTGCCTAAGTGGAAAGGATGATACCATCCAAGCAAGCACTTGGTGATACTAATCCAGTCAACTCGAAGTCCATAACTAATTAGTTGACCCAACAACTATGGTTACTTATCAGATGCTAAAGGAGAAAGCAAGAAAAAAATCTTTTGGAGCCTCATAAAGCTGGATGAAAAATTTGAGGAGGGTTGGTCTCTTATAATTACTAGTGCTTAATGACCATAATTACAAACGTGTACTTTTTGGACAGCATTTTGTGCCATAAGGCCTTATTCATGACCTAGCAAGGACATTTAGATGCATCACTTCCAAAAACCCTCTTTATGATTAATCTTATGTTTTAGTTGTTCATAGTACTAAAATGTTGAATTTGTGGTATAACTAATACCACCAAATATCAAGCTTGACTGATACATCAATGTGTATATGACTTTTTGGAAAAAGAAATACATATTCACTAACAGAATCAAGATGCAGAAAATAGTAGCCAATGCATGATTCTGACATTTACAATTACACTAACATGATATATATTTATCAATATAAATATAATAACCAACAGAATGACCATAAGATAAATTTAAAGAATTATGTAAAAGTGGAGAGAAAAGAAGAGTATATAGATAATTGATAAGAATCAGACCTTCTTAACTCCAACCGGAACTGGAATGCTCATAACTAGTGGATCATCAGCATTCAACACACAGATATCCCCTGGCTTAGCCTCTGTCATAATCTCCCCTTTGGCTTTGGCAACCTCCTTTAAACTCCTGAAATGCTCCATATGACCATGACCTACATTCAAAATCACTCTCACAGATGGCTGGCACATTCGTGCCATTCCAAAATCTCTCCCTCTTTCCCACCCATCCCAAGTTCCACAACTGAAGCCTTCGCATCCATGGGAATCCCAGTCAGCGTCAAAGCAACTCCGACCATATAATTCAAGTTCCCATGGGTCTGGTAGACACGACCAAGGCTCTCAAGTGCAAGAGCTATCATGGTTCTTGTGGTGGTCTTTCCGACACTGCCTGTTAAACCCACCACAACACCATGAAACCTATTCCTAGCATACCTTGCCATCTTCTCAAGGCCAAACAAGGTATCACCTTCCACCTTAATGAACCCCCCATGCCAGTGCTTGCAAATCCTATTCCCTATGACACCTACACACCCCTTATCAGCCAATTCCTGAGTGACAAAATCATGGCCATCAAAATTCTTGCCAGCAATGGCGAAGAACCATTGCCCGGGCATCAGCTTTCGGGTGTCTGTCGTGATGGTTCCTGAAGGACCCCATCTGACGATCTCCCCATCGACAGCTTCTGCGATCTCTAAAGCACTCCACAAATGATCATTTTCAAGCCTCAAATGTGGAAAGGGCTGAGAAGCAGAACCAGGGAAGGGAATCAACACTTCTTTAGCAGTAGGACTTTCCAGAACTGCTAGATCCCTTGCAGTAGAACGAACAACAGAAGATCCAGAAGTCCTTGAGTTAGAACAGTGGTAGTTAAGACAAATAGGTGCACCCAAATTTGACAACACAGCATTCTTGCATGGATTAAAGCAATTTTCCCGAGCCAAAACCCTAAATCTATAAGACCAGCAAAGGGATTCCATTAGAAACTCACCAAACAGTTCAAAGGAGATATAGCAGAATTCTAGCTCCGACAAAATCGACTAGGAAAAGCATCAAGCTCACTGAACTGGAATTGTTTCCTCCTTAAACCCTAAACCCATCAGGCTCATCAAAGGACATACCTTGCTACTTAAAAAAAAATCAAAAAAGAAGAAGTGCAGAAATAACTCCTCTCAGGAAAATTAAAAAAAAAAAAAAAACGGTTGATATTTCTATCAAAAAGACAAATACTCAATAATACCAAATGGAGCACTCTCTCATCAACTGCTCTCCCATAAGAATTATATGTTTTTATATATTTTTTTTTCCCTCCTCTTCAAAACATCATAATAGCCTCCCAAATTTGGGAAAAGGCTCTGTGGATTTGAGTTGGACTCGAATCATGTTATAGCTGGAGCTTGGTTGCTGCTGCGTCACAACATCAGGGAAGAGGTAACGGTCGGGAGATGAAGTCGTGGAGAGGGTGAAACACGAGGGCTTCTGCACCGGAATCATGTTTTTGACGCCAGGCAGATGGCAGCCGTTGGATCTTAAGGTCTTATTAAACAGATGGTGCGGATGCAGAGATGTACACTGTACCAGCGGAGTACATCAGTGGTTTTTCCCGCGAGTGGGCCGTAACAGCAGCACGGTGCAAAACTGTTACTATCGTACATTTTGTCCATCGTCCATTTTCCGTTCAGTTTTAGATCGAACGGGTGGTGAATGGTTATATGGTTGAGTCGCATCCTATGCGGTTGCAAGTGTGGTTAGACTCAAACCCAAGTCTGCCTAAATCTGATGCACGCCTGACATCCAGGTCCATGGCTCAAATAGACTGCTCTCAGCCAATTTATGGGATGGCTAACGTGAGGACACAACCAGACATATATTTAATCTCATATTAATTATATATTAAATAAATTTTAAAAATTTATAATTAATTAAAAATTTTATATAATATTTTTTACTTAGTTACTTTGTTTAGATTGTTTGTATACACTTAAGCATACTCAGAGTTAAATTTTTTTAAAAAATAAAAATATATAATTAATTTTATGCAACTAGGATTAGAAAAAAAGTAATCTTTTTTTACCAATAGAAGGAAAAGCACCTGTCCTCGGCAATATGGTGTACTCTCCTCTTCCATCCGTGTGTACGTATAACATAATTAAACATCCTTCCAGCATGAATTTTAGAAACACATAAAAGTTTATTCCTGAATTTTAGGCCTAGTTTCCCAAGAAATTCAGCATAAATTTTGAGCATTATTAGAAAGTTGTCGAAATTTTGCTGCACTATTGGAGCATTGTTGGCTAAGCTAGCACATTTATGCCATACGTGAAAGGGGAGGTCAGAGTCTTCCCATAACGCCATGTGTTGTGACAGGTGTCGGCTTTTTGAAGGGGCTCTGAACTGTCCCGTATAAGAGGAGTGCAGCACACAGAAAGAGGAAAAAAAAGCTGTCCTTGCTTTGCTGTCTTACAATGTATAGAGGGAAGAGAAAAAAAGCATTTGATCGGAAGGATTTTTGAAACCCAGTGTACATAAACATCAGGGGAATACACAACCCATTTATTTGATGGGGACAGAATGGGTTTTACATTCTCTTTACTACGGTGCTCTCGCTTCTGCTGATGGTGCTGAGTCAACATGGATGGTAAGTTGGCTGTTAAAAGGCATGCACCATGTTAATCATCTATTCTCTCCTATGCTGAGTTGTCATCCATATCAGCAAGCTGTCACATTCGTCATAGAAGAGGGAGAAGGGTTTCGGCTTCTGACTGAGCAAGTAAAGGATTGGACAGAACCTCACTTTACCCCTTTAAGAGGTGAGATATTTGGCCTTAATTGGAGCAAAAACATTTCACATTAACAAGACATCAGAGAATGGAGAAAATCTAATAGATGGAGAAAGAAGGAATGGACCAAATGGATCAGTCTAATTAGTGGTCCTCTATATATAGGGAGTGGTATAGTAAATCAAACTTATAGAATTGGGGAGGTTCTATTGGAGTGGTTGAGTTTTTCATTTTTAGTAATTTTATTCCCTCATCGGTATATTAGGAGATTGCTATCAGACATCCGACAACTTTTTGATCCTTTAAAATATGATGTGAGGAAAATAATTTCTCATTGGTGTGTATAGGCATCATGTGAGGGAATTGGTTAGGAAGGATGCTGTAGTGGATACAGTAGCCTTCTATCTCCATTTTATTTATCATCAAAAAAGAAAGGAGGGTTAGGATTAGGGTTAGAGTTAGGGCTAGGAGAGTCATTATTGCGAATGCAGTTGTCGTCCACTTCAAAGAATGAGGCCTCCTATTATGGATGCATGGTGGAGGGCCGAAGAGGAGCATAGATAGAAGAGAGAAAAGAATTGTGAGGAAAAAAGAATAGTATTGTAGATTGAAAAGAGAAAAGAAAAGGGGTTGGCCAATCTGGCAATAGGTTGCTGAATTGCAAGGGAAAAAAACTTGTTGATATGGATGAGTTCAGGTTGATATATTAATGAATCCGAGTGCATCGGTTCTGGATTCAATTTAGCGGGTTAAAGAGTTAGTTGTTGATTGGGTATGGGTTTTGGATTATGGGTTACTAGATTGTGGGTTAATGGGTAAGAAGGATCATGGATTTGATTTGTTAGGTTGTGGGTTGTCACATTGGTGGTTCTGGATCATGGGTTAATGAGTTAGTAGACTTATGGGTCTCGTTGTATGATTTTGGGTGGGGTTAGGTCTGTTAGATGTGTGTCTTGGGAGCCAATTGTTAGCTGACTTTATTGTAATTCCAAGACATAAATTTATACTTGTAAATTTTATTTACGAATAAAAAGACTATTTTTACTCCAATTATATTTTTATATGTCCATGATTCGTCCAAGAGATTAACAGATGATAAGATATATTCTCAAAGTATTGAAAATTTAGGAGATATATTATTGATGATTAATTCTTAAAGGCTCCCGATCGAGGGATCATCATAAAGGACGGTGATCGATCCAATTAGATCAGTGCACGGATTACTTCTCTTCCGGACAGATGAGTCTCGAATCTTCGATGTGGAGACACTAGGATGAGAGTACAGGTGGTTGTTAAAGTAATTTATACTAAGCATAATCAATATAAGAAATCACTTGGATGTCTATTCACTCGTCAGTGGTTTACTCGATACTACAGTGGTGTGAGTGATCATTTGACCTATGGTATCTCGACTACTCACAGTGAGGCTACTGTAGTTTGACTACATATAAACTTGATCTCCTAGCCATTTGGGTTCTTACAGTATATGTTGGCTATAGTAGGTTCAGGTTCACTATTAGGAGTAAGATGTACCTAGATAGAATCTATCGATCTTGGTAGATAAGAAAAGTCCTATGCAATTCACAAAATTGAGTTCAAAAAATTTTTGACTGAAAAAAGTGTGAATACTGAAAAAGAATTTTTATAAAAATTTACAAATGAACTCGAGTCGAACCATTCTTGTATATGACTGACAATGAGATTTGACGAGTTCTCCATGATCTCCGTCTAGTCGAAACTCATGATAGAATGACTGAATCACACGATAACTACACCTAGAGATTCAATATTTTTATTTTACTGAATTGCCACTATATACTGCTAGGTGTCACAGGTAGATTATGAGACTCATCGAGTATCATCTTGATGATCGATGATTCTTGATGGATAGAGTTGGAATCATTCTAATCTATTGAAAAATTTTTAAATGATATTGTAATAGAGATCACGATATATCTTACTATCAGATAGAATAGAATATATGAGGTCATATACAATAGAGATTCTTAACTGATCAGAAGGTTGAGTTATGATTATGAATTATAATTGAATCTAATTATCAATATGATTGATGATTAATCTGATACAAAATTATAAATAAAATAATTCACTAAGAGTTAGTGAGTTGTAGGAGGATTAATTAGCAATTGGATTGTAATTTAGCTCAATTTGATTGAGCAATGGGATTAAGATCAAGTCTAATTGAATTGCATTCAATTTGATTTGGTTTGAGTTTAATTAGATCAAACCTAATTGAGTTATGAGATAACTCAATTGCAAAGGAGACTAATTTCTGATTTGATTGGGACTTGATTGAACTAATTTTCTAATTAGATTAGGATCCAATTAGTTAGGATTAGATTCCTAGTTGGACTAGTACTTTTTCTCTCCTTGAAGCAACCAAATCCTAATTAATTAGGATTTAATTGAGTACCTTGAGAATCTCATTGGACTGGAACTCTTTTTCTCTCTAGCACCCGCCCCATGAGAATAAGCCATGCTCCATATCCACACCAATCTTCTTCATGCAAATTTTGTTTTTTGCATAGAGAATGCTCATGCCAACCCTTCTCAATGCCTCCCTCTTTTCTTAAGTGGATAAGGATGAGTTCAAACTGAATTCGAATCCTTATTTGATAAGGATTGAACCTTATCTCCCTATTGGATGCCTAATAAAAGGAGAGAAATAAAGGGGGCATGTGAGTTAGTAGGTGATCAGATTTCTACATGAAAAATCTGAAGGGAAAAGAAGTTGGGCGTGAGACATCTAGGCATGGTCCTCTTTGTGGCATGGGGTCCTAGGAAGAGAGAAAAGAAAGGGTTCTTCTTCCTATTTTTCTTCCTCCAACACCTTTTCATCTCTGAGAGGGTCTGAGAGATTGAAGAAGATCTTCAATCAACTATCAGGAAGTGATCTTCACAAGAAAGCTAGCACCTCAAGAGATTAAGAAGCTTTTCATCAGATCAAGATCTTGTATGGATATCTGTAAAGATCGGATGCTTGTGCCGCTCAAAGAATCCAAACATCCACGATCATAGACTGCGGTGTAGATCAATTCGTGCAAAGATATGGAGATTGGATCTCCACTTAGTAGATTAAAATTTTAGATCATATTTCAAAGGCATGAACATGTTAGTATCATAGATCCATTTTAGATGGTTTAGTAGATTAGATCTAATGCATGTTTAGATTAAAAAGTTTAATCTATTTTTATTTTCACTGCATATGAAAAAAATTTTAAAACTACATGCATGAAACAGTCTAATCCAATAGTGGTATCAGAGCTATGGTTCTGATATGAATATGATTGCATGTGATCTGAAATCTGATATGCAAAAATTAGATCTGAATTTAATTAATTGGTTCGACATCATTTTGACATAAGATTGCTCTAGCATAACTCAATTATGCTATATCATTGTCCTAGAATGATGTTGAACATTATAAATTATGAGATCTAAAATTTTTGCATTATATATGATGTGATTATGTGTTTGTTTCAGATCTAAAATTTTTTGAGATATGAAATAAATTTATTTTCTTTCAGATCTGAAAAAGTTTGGTATTGTTTTGTTTAGATCTAAAATCCATTTCAGATCTGAATTCAGATTTGAAATTTTATGTTAAGATTTGAAATTTCTACGCATTGGGTTTACAGGTAGATTAATTTGGATCTCTAATTTGATTAGAGTCTAAGAATTTTTGATTGGCACATGATGGGCTTAATCGAGATGGGCAATTAATCTAATCGAATCAAGGAGTTGATTGCGATTAGGTTGAGACTGCTCGAGATCGAATCAATAGTTGTAGATCAAATTGATTAAGTTGCATGTGTTAAAAATCTTGACCCAAAATTTGATCTTGGCTCAGTGGCTCGAGCCTCAATCACTTAGGTTAACCCAATTTGAAATTGATCAGGATCAATTGATGTCTAAGACAAATAATTGAACAATGGTTATTTAATTAGGATTGTTGCCATTGACAGCGGAACCTATTAATCTTTTACTTACATAGCCAACTGTGATCATTGAACTTGGGTGCCTAGTGATTTGAGCTGAACCCATGCCCTAATCAATTAAAGATTTGCATAAGATGTAAATGGTTAAAAGAGACCTTAATAAATCTTCTCATATGGATTAAGTCTAGTAATCTTCCACCATTGTAGAGATGGGGGCGTCTTTCTGACGTTGATTGTTCTCAACATACTAGTCATAGTGGTTCAGTTGCATTGAGAAGGTGCAACCACTCTATTAGCATTAGATGCTCCAAGATAGAGATAGGGTTAGGTCTAATAACTATTAGGTGAGAGACCTAATAATGACTTTACACCTATTGATGAACAGTGGGTCTGACTTAACTAAAAAATATAATCAATAACTGTTAGATAAGGCCACAGGATTTAGAAACCGATGTCGCTGTAATTTACTTAGAGAAGCAATGGACAAAGAGTTATACACTCATTGGTTTGCACGTCACCAATAATTGTTAGGTGAGATGCACGAAGATTAGTGGGACCACAGTATCCACTTGAAATCCTAGTCGCATAAGAATTTTCGTTTCTCTATTCGAAGAGTATGAGAGATTCGAAAAAATAGCGAGAGTTATGTTTGTTTTTAAAGTCTCTAAAGTAAATTAAAATCAAGTACAAATATCTAATTAGAAAATTTTACTCTCCGCAGTTAATCATATCGACTTCCAACCAACTAGCTCATATTCTAGAGACTAACAAGTTGATCAGAATCAACTATAAGGATTGGCTGAGGAACCTGAGAATAGTTCTCAATTTTAAGAAGTTGACTCATGTTCTCGATCAAGAAATGCCTGTGTTGCTAGCTCATCCATCTCCTGATCAGCGAGCTGCACTTGACAAGTGGGTAGATGATGATAATCAGACTAGGTGCTACATCTTAGCATCTATGTCAAATAAATTACAGTGCCAGCATGAAGATATGAAGACTGTCAAAGAAATACTGACTCATCTGCAGGAGTTATATGGTGAGCAGAGTTACATAGCTCGCTTTGAGGTCTTCAGGATACTCTACAGAGTGAAGATACATGATGGGCAGTCGATGATTATTTTTGATAATGATCAAGAATATTGAAAAGCTTCAGAAGCTCAAAATGATCATGCATAGGGATTTGTAAGTGGATCCGATCCTGTAATCCCTTCCTAATTCATATGGACAGTTTATTGCAAACTATCATATGAATAAGATTGAAAGCACCCTATCCGAATTACTCAATATGTTGGTGATAGCTGAAGTGACCTTGAAGAGTTCAAGAAGTTCTGTTCTTACTGTGGAACAGGCTTTATACCTGACGAGTTTGAAGAACAGGAAGAAGGACATACCTTTTGAAGGTATGTTTGACTTGCTTATTATAGAAACTAATCTTACAATTTTTTTTTCTTCCAGTTGAATTTTAGATTCTGATTCTTGTGCATATTTGTGTATTTTAATGCAGGATTTAAAAAAAATAGAAGTTGAGAGAAGGTGAAGTTACTCTTCGAGTCGACAATGGGGCAAGAGTTGCTACTGTCATCTTAGACACCTATCTTCTGTGATTACCATTAGGATATAGTTTAGAACTTAGAGATTATTTTTATATATCTGTAGCTAGCAGAAATTTGATTTCTATATCTGTGCTATCACAGGATGATTACATATTTAATTTTAATAAGAACTTATATATAATTTATTTTAAAAATAAAATTATTGTACATGCCTTTATGATTGATGATCTCTATCATTTGCATATTGATGTGCGTATCAATGTTAATAAGTAAGTAGTGAATACTATAGGATCTAAGAGATCAAGAAATAAGCTAAACTAAAGATATCTATGGTACCTTAGGCTAGGCCATATAGATAGGGATGGCAACAAAACACAAACCCGTGGGTACCCAATCCAACCCGACCCGATTGGTCGGGTGGTTAACGCATTGATTGGGTTTGGGCCAAGTTTAGGTAAAACCCGAATGCTTAATTTTGTGTTCGGATCGGGATTAGATAGTTATGCACCCAACTCGATACCGACTCGAATCCGATCTGAACTATTTTAGTATTTTAAAATATATATATTATATTAAATATATTTTATAAATTATCACCTACTAGTTGCTAAATCTTAACTTATTCATGTAAAATATTTTAGCCAAATAAAGACTAAAAAATATTCATGCAATTACAAGATACATCAATATGATTACTATTTTTAGTATATTTTAAATTTGAACTTGAATTTCAAATATCGGCTATTGATAGTAGGTTTAATTATTGTTGAAGTTTTTTTGAAACTTAAAACTTAGATGTGCTTTTTTTAAATTATATTTATAATTTTATTTACTTCAGAGATATTGAAACTAAGTATTGTTATTGATTGTCTTGGTCTATTAAATTTATATTACATTTGAATTTTATTTAATTGAACGTGGAATTAAGTATTGTTGAACTAAGTATTGTTGAATTTTATTTACTTAAGACAGTTTTAATTTTATTTTGATTGAACATGGAACTAAGTGTTCTTTAATTTTATTTGTTTAAGGCAGGTATGATTTGTGGAATGATAGTATGACTTTAGAGTTGATAGAAATGAAAAAAAATACTCAATGTGACTCAAGTGGGTTCGGACTGGATAAATCCAAATTATTCGATACTCGATTGAGATGGATTTAGGCAAAAAAAATTTAGTCACGATAGTATTTGGGTAGATTATTGGGTATTTGGGTTTGAATTTGGATAGTTAGAAATCTATCCCGATCCTGACCCGATGCCATCTCTACATATGAAGAGGATAGAATTAATAAATTGGAGAAAGATGACCTTTTCGAGCCATTGACTTTTAAGTCGTATCCAGTTTGTGAGTCCTGACTTCAAAGAAAGATGGTCAAGCTATCCTTTATGGGATGTGGAGAAAGGATCACTAAAATATTAGCTCTAATACATACTAATATGTGTGACTCATTTGATGTGTAGGTGATGTGTCTTAAAAGTAACCGTAAGCGTACGGTATGCAATGTAGCACGCTCGACGAATACAGATCGATCTTATGAAAAATTGAGTGTTTTTGTGTTTGTGTTAGATTGCTGCTCAGGTGAGCTTTGACAAGAAGATGATGATTTATATTAAAAACTAAAGATGTAGAAAAAGAAATAAATATAGAAAGGCAATATCTAGAAATCTAGGATTTTTGAATCCACTGGACCCTTGATTTAGGTATTTACTTGGTTGGTTTCTCTTTTTATGCTCAATTTCTCTTTTTAGTACATGACACAACTAAGCATAGGCTATGAATAGCTAGAAAATAATAGCCTATCAAGTTTGTTCCCATGCACTAAATAAATTACTAATCTTTCTTTATACTAAAATAATCATAGATTTTGAAAGAACTTAACCTAACTATGATCTATCAAATCCTTGTTGCACAAAGAAAAGGATGATGATAAATCTCTACTTTAGTCACCTATCTTTGATCATTACCTTAAGCATGGACTATGAAGAGATTTTGATCCAACTATAATCCATCCAGATTGATTAAAAGAGAAAGAAAAATTGAGATTTATGGAAGGAGAGATCTCTTTAAGAAATAACAATTATCCACATAAATACTAAAACCAAAAAGGGTTCTAGCTTTATCACAAATCCTAGAGGGTTGCTTAGCTAGACATAATTTTGGTAGAGGTGTAGAAAAGATTAAAAATATTAAAAGAAACTAATTCTAGTACTGAAAAGTAATTATAAAAAATAAATAAAACTATCCTAATACTAAAATTAAATGTTGTAGAATTTAACTTACATAAAAGAAAAGAAGATTTATTGATGGAATATTAAAATCTTGATTACAATAAACTTCCAACTCCTAAGCCATTAAAGAGCCTTGGAGTTGGATTCAAAATAGAAAATAAACAAAAGAAAGAAATCACCTAAGCTAAGATCTCCTATCTAGCTCTTTCTCTCCCTCCTTTGGCTTTGGGCCGATCTTCTCCTGATTGACTTTTCTTCTTATGTGTTGGAAGGATGGAAGAAAGTGAGAACAAGGTGGCTAAAGAACCTAAGGGAGGCGTGAGAAAGAAAGGGAGAGATGGATTCTCTAGAATCACCCCACATCTCTTTATATAGCTTTAAAAGGTCACAAAACCTAGCAACCCATGTCCCCTCTTAAAAGAAAATCCAAAAAGAAACAAATTTTTTTCAATAATACCATGTATACTCTCTTCTTTTGCTCCTAGCGCACGTTCCGTGTTCAATACCACACCCAGCACTTTTTCCTCTAAGGAATTTTCAGAACAATCCTTCATGATTTACTAAACCCGCATGAGTCCTCCTTTTTGTGCCTAGCACCCAAGCCTGATGCCGCTTTTCTTTTGCGCATCCACGTGCGTGGGTCCTCAGTAGTGTTGTCTTGTATAGCTCCAATGTCTCGCAAAGCCCACGTATAGCACCGTTAACCACTTGGTACATCCTGCCACACCAAAGCCTATGGGCCTTCACAAAGCCCACTTTCAGATACACGTGACACATCTTTTAGTCCTTGATTTGAGTTTGAGTTGCTGATTGGTCCATAATTTCTGAAACAATCATAAAAAGTATTAAATTCTAAATAACATAGAATAATTATCAAAGATTTTAATATTTTTTATATTATATTATTGTATTTATCAGTAGGTCAGGAGTGGTTATCTCTACTTCATAACCTTTACTGATGATTATTCATGGTATGGATATATGTACTTGATGCGACACAAATCTGAGGTCTTTGAAAAATTCTAGAAGTTTAGATATAAAGTAAAAAAGCAAACAAAAAAATTCATAAAGGTTCTTCGATCAGATTGAGAAGGTGAATACCTTAATAAAGAATTCTAAAGCTATCTCAAGGACAATGGCATAGTCTCATAGTAGATGCCTCTGAAAATACCTCAGCTTAATTGGATATACGAAAGGAGGAATATGATCCTATTGGATATGGTCCGATCCATGATAAGCTTCATAGATCTTCTATTGTTTCTTTAGGAACATGCGTTACTTTCTATGATTTATCTTTTAAATAGGATTCCTTCTAAATCCGTTCCTACCACGTCGTATGAGATATGGCATGTTAAGAATCCAAGTTTTGGTTACCTCAAGATTTGGAGATGTCTAATCCATATCAAGCGACAGCAGGTGGATAAGTTAGAGGCAGATCTATTAAGGCTCGATTCATACGGTATCCCAAGAAATCTATAGGATAGTATTTTTACCCTTTAGAGGATCATAATGTGATTGTGAGCCATCATATTGTCTTCTTGAAAAAATAGTTTATTCAGGATGGAGATAGTAGGAGAAAAATTTAGCTCGAAGAGAGGGTCTCTGAAGAGCCATGAGTCCTAGAGACAGAACCTATTTATAGTGAGTCAGTAGATATAGTATCTCCTCCATCTCATCTAGTAGGATTTTTCATCCTTCTAAAAAGTACTTAGGTATATTTGTAGAAGACGTAGAGAAAGTATTCCTAATGGAAGTAGGGATCATAGAGATGATCCCAAAATCTATAAGGCGATATTAGATGTTGACTTTAAAAAATAGAAGTAATGAAGTCAAAAATTAACTTCATGCATTTCAACCATATCTGGACTTCAGTAGATCCATCCGAAGGTATAGTATCTACTGGATGTACATGGATCTATAAAAAAAAAAATAGATTCGGATGGTAAGGTAGAGATCTATAAGGCAAGACTGGTAGTGAAAGATTATAGTCAATGCAAAGGTATTGGCTATCAAAAAATTTTTTCACCAGTTGCCATGCTGAAATCCATCTGGACACTGCTTGCTATTGCAGCATATTATGATTATAAAATCTGATTGATGGATGTGAAAACTACCTTCTTAAATGGATATCTTGAGGAAGATATTTATATGGAGTAGCCTATGAATTTTATTTTTAGTGATAGTGATCACAATGTCTGCAAGTTATAAAGTTTCATATACAGATTTAAGCAAATATCTTAGAGTTGGAATACTCACTTTAATGATATAATCAAATCATTTGATTTCATCAAAAGTGAGGAGAAATCGTATGTGTTTAAAAAGATCAGTGAAAATGTTGTCACATTTCTCGTATTGTATGTGGATGGCATCCTCCTGATTGAAAATGACATTCTCTTGCTAATCTTAGTCAAGGTATGGTTGTCAAAAGAATTATCCATGAAAGACCTAGGGAAGCATCATACATTTTTGAAATAAAGATCTATAAGGATGATCTAAAAGGATGCTAGATTTTTTATAAAAATATATATAGAGAAGATGCTGAAGAGGTTCAGTATGAAAAACTTCAAGAGAAAACTTTTACCTCTTAGGCATGGGATCTATCTCTTCAAGAAGATGTGTCTTGATACACTTGAGGAGGTCCAGTGCATGAGCAAGATCCCTTATGGTTCGGCTATAGGAAGCTTCATGTATGCCATGCTATGTATTCGACTTGATATAGCCCTTACCATGAGTGTCACAAGCAGATATCAGTTGAATCTAGATAAAAAATACTGGATTGCTATGAAAAACATCCTTAAGTACTTGAGAAGGACTAAGAATTTATTTTGATCTTTGGAGGAGGATCTAAGCTGAAAGTGGAGGGATACACTGATTCAAACTTTATGTCTGATGTCGATGATAGAAGATTTACATAGGGGTGTATATTCTTATGTAATGAAGGTTTGGTTAGTTGGAAGAGTTCCAAATAACCGATTATTATGGATTCAATCATAGAAGCTGAATACATCATCATCTTTGAAGCTACTAAGGAAGTATTTTGCTTCAAAAAGTTTATTATGGAGCTCGATGTCATGTCATCGGATGTCATTATACGGCACTATGATAACAATGGTGCCATAGCCCTCGCTAAGGAGCCAAGGTTCCACCAGAAGTCTAAGCACATAGAGCAGCGTTCTACATCATACGCGAATACCTCAAAAAAAAATTCATTGAGGTGTAGAGAGTAGACTCCACAGAGAATGTGGTGGATCTACTGATGAAGCCTCTCAGCCAGCAGAAGACTGAAGTTAACCTTGAGAAGATGGGACAGATTTATGGCCAATTGGCTTTAGTACAAGTGGGAGTTTATTAGATATGTGCCCTATAAGCCAATTGTTGGCTGACGCATATTATAATTTCAGGACATAAATTTATACTTGTAAATTTTATTCATTAATAAAGGATAATTTTATTTCAATCATATTTTTATGTGTCAATGATTCGTTTAAGGGATTAGCAGATGATAATATATATTCTCAAAATATTAAAAAATTGAGATATATATTATTGATGGTTAATTTCTAAAGGCTCCCGATCGAGGGATCAATATGAAGGATGGTGATCGATCCAATTAGATCGATGTACAGATCATTTTTCTTCTGAACAAATGAGTCTCAAGTCTGCAGTATGAAGATACTGAGATAAGAGTGTAGATGGTTGTTAGAGAATAACTTGCACTGAGTGTAATTAACACAAGAAACTTCTTGGATGTCTACTCACTCGTTAGTAGTTTACTCGATATTGTAGTGGTGTGAGTGATCTTTTGACCTATGATATCTCAGCTATTTGTAATGAGGCTACTGTAGTTTGACTGCATATAAACTTGATCTCTTAGCTATTTAGATCCTTGCGGTGTTGTTGGCTATAATAGATTTAGATTCACTGTTAGAAGTAGGATGTACCTAGATAGAATCTATTGACCTTGATAGATAAGGAGAAGTCCTATGTAATTCATAAGACTGAGTTCAGAAAGTCTTTGATCGAAGCAAATGTGAATATTGAAAAAAAATTTTTATGAAAATTTATAAATGAATTCGAGTTGAGCCAATCTTGCATATGACTGATGAAGAGATTTGACAAGTTCTCTATGACCTCTATCTAGTCAGAACTCATGATAGAAGGACTGAATCATATGGTAACTACATCTAGAGATTCAATACTTTCATTCTACTGTATTACCACTATATACTATTAGGTGTCACTAGTGGATTGTGAGACTCATCGAGCATTATCTTGATGATCGATGATCCTTGATGGATAGAGTTAAAATTATTCTAACCTATTGAAATAAGTTTCAATGATACTGTGATAAGGATCATGGTATATCTCACTATCAGGTAGAATAGAACCTATAGGGTCATACACAACGAAAGTTCTTGACTGATCAGATGGTTGAGTTATGCTTATGAATCATAATTAGATCTAATTATCAATGTGATTGATGATTAATCTGATACAAAAGTTGCAAATAAAGTAATCCACTATGAGTTAGTGAGTTGTAGGAGGATTAATTAGCAATTGGATTGCAAGTTGACTCAATTTGATTGAGCAATGGGGTTAATATCAAGTCTAATTGAATTAGATTTAATTTGATTTGGTTTGGATTTGATTAGATCAAGCCTAATTAAGTTATGAGATAATCTAATTGTAAGAAAGATCAATTTCTAATTTGATTGGAAATTTGATGTAACTAATTTTCTAATTGGATTAGAATCCAATTAGTTAGAATTGGGTTCCTAGTTGGACTTAGACTTTTTCTCTCCTTGGGTGCAACCAAATCCTAATTGGTTAGGGTTTAATTGAGCACCTTGAGAATCCCATTGGATTGGGACTCTCTTTCTCCCTAGCACCGGCCCCCTTGAGAATAAGCCATGCTCCATATGCACGCCAATCTTCTTCATGCAAATTTTATTTTTTGCATGGAGAATGCTCACGCCAACCCTTCTCAATGCCTCCCTCTTTCCTTAAGTGGATAAGGATGAGTTCAAATTGAATTCGAATCCTTATTTGATAAGGATTGGATCTTATCTCCCTATTGGATGCCTAATAAAAGGAGAGAAATAAAGGGGGCATGTGAGTTAGCGGGTGATCAGATTTTTACATGAAAAATCTGAAGGGAAAGGAAGTTGGGTGTGAGACATCTAGGCGTGGTCCTCTTTATCACGTGGGGTTTTAGGAAGAGAGAAAAGAAAAGGTTCTTCTTCCTCTTCTTCTTCTTTCAATACTTCTTCTCTGAGAGGGTCTGAGAGATTGAAGAAAATCTTCAATCAATCATTAGGAAGCAATTTCTATAAGGGAGCTAGCACCTCGAGGAGATCAAGAAGGGTCAGATCAGATGAAGATCTACGTGGATATCTGTAGAGGTCAGATGCTTGTGCGGCTTAAGAAATCCAGACATCCACAATCATCAGCTACGGCGTAGATCGATCTATGCAATGGTATGAAGATCGGACCTCTACTTGGTAGATTAGAATTTTAGGTCAGATTTTAGATGCATGATTATGTTAGTATTGTAGATCCATTTTAGGTGGTTTAATAGATCAGATCTAATACATGTTTAAATTAAAAAGTTTAACCTATATTTATTTCCACTGCATATGACCAAAATTTTAAAACTACATGCATGAAACCACCTAATCCAACAAGGTTGGTGTTAGGTCTAGGGTTGGGTTAGGTTGAGGGTTAGTGTTATGGTTAACAATGGGATAAGGGTTAGGGTTAGGGTGGTGCTATGATTAGATTAGAACTAGGGTTAGAGTTAAGGGTTAGGTTAGGATTCAGTTTAGGTTAGCAATGGGATTGGGTTAGGGTTAGGGTTAGGGGAAGAGTTGTAGAGAGAGGTGAGTGGAGGAAATGGGAAAAGGGTCAGAATAAAGGAAAAAAGAACCAAGAAAGAAGTAGCTGGATGGATTCGGGCTTGGACTAGGGTTAGAATTAGGGTTTGGTGGAGGTGATGCAGAAGAAAGAAAAGTAGAAGACATGTTAGAAGAAGTAGATCGAGAGTCATGAAATCAGAGAAAGAAACACAAAATTAAAGAAGTAAAAAAAATTTTGGAAGGAGATCAAGAGATGGTGTGGTGCATGGTGTCGGTCATGATGGATTAGAGCTTGGATTAGGGTTGGAGTAAGGGTTTGGTGGAGGTGGTGGAAGAAAAAAGGTAAAAGATATGTTAGAAGAAGTAGATCAAGAGTGGAATCAAATAAAGAAATAAAAAATACTTGGAAGGAGATCAGGAGCTAGTATGGTGCACTGTGTTGGCCATGAAAGAGATCAGCAAGAGATAATAGGTTGACATGGAGAGATGTGGTGGGGGAGGAGAGCATAGATAATCCCAAGAAATATCGTGGAGGACTAGAGAGTAGGAATGAAGAGCCAAAGAGGTGGTAGAATTGGGGGAAAGATGGGGAGAGGGGATCTAAAAATAGGTAGTATGGTTGGTGTTAATTTGGGGGGGGGGGCGTGGTTGGAGGGAGCTAGAGAAGAGGAAGAAGGGTGGGAGAGGGAAGAAGAAGAAGAAGGGTGTTGGTAGGATTAGGGGGATTGATGAGGAGTGGGAAATTGGAGAAGAAAGGGCCTGGGGGAGGGGGTGGGGGGGGAGAGATGGGTTGGGAAATAAGAGGTGGACGGTGGTAGGAGAAAGATAGAAGAGGGTATGTGGGAAAATTAGTGATTATGATTTTTTTTATTATATAGATCCACATTAAAAAAAAAATATGAGGATGCCTATATGGAAGGAAGTCCCTTGCTTTTCATGCAGATGTTCTCATATTTCTTTTATGGGAATGACCACACAAGAATAATATGAGGATAACCATATGAAAAAATTCTTTGATAATTGTGTGGGTATCCTCATAATTTTCTTTTATGAGTGCAATCGTATAGAATCGAATTCGATTTTTTATGTAGACATACTCATAATTTTTTTATGAGTGAATTGTAGCTACAAAATTTTAAAAATTATTTATTTTATCATTTTTTTAAAATATTTTAATGGAAAATATGTATTATCCTACTTTTTTTCAATAATTTTTATGACTTTGCATGATAAATAATTTAATATATGATTTAATATTTTCTTGCTTTTTAGGAGAAAATATATTGGCAATACTGCTGATTCTTGCATGGGGCTTTGGAGATAGGACAAATTAATATTGTTATTTATAAATTAATGAAGAAATATTTTTTATTATATATTTTTGTTGCAATTGCAAATATCATTATTCTGAAAAAATGCTCGATACCATTGTATATATTTTTTTAATAGGTATATTACGTTGTCATCTAATTGAAAAAAAATGTTCTTCAATATTATGGTGCTGATTTAATATTGATCTTAAATTATTGATGATGATTTAACCATTATTTTGTTAGACATTAAATATATAATTTAATTTATTTTTCCATGGATATTTTAAAATCATATCTAAATATGCTATTATGACAAGCATTATTCGCCAGTTGTTTATGAATTTTTTTCATTGTTTATTTTGATTGATTTTATTTTGTTTAAAAAAATCAAATATAATATATTATGTTATAATATTGATTCAACAATTTATTATCACTACAGAAATGAATCTAATTAAAATTTCTCTAAAAATTGTGCTACAAGAAATCACTGTTAACTAACTTAGGGCTTATGCCACTGGTTTATGGTTTAGAGGTTTGAGGTTGTAGTTTATTTAAAGTCTATGTGGAAATTGCTCTGGAATTAGGTGAGGAGCAAGAAGATGATCCCTTTGAGTGTACAGTGATATGGGGATGAACATGAAGAGTGCAAATTGAATTTGAAGAAAGTGCGGTGAGATATACAATAAATATTTTAAAAGATCACTTTAGATTTGAGGTTGATGACTATAATTATGTGGATAAAAAATATTATGAATATCAATACTGGAGAATTAATATGGCTTATGATGATCTTGAGTAGAGGTATATGACCTTGCAGTAGAACTATGATATGTCTATCGAAAAAAATAGAGAACTGAAAAATGATTAGGTAGATATTTTGATGTATAGGGTTAAATTTATAGAAAAAACTTTTGTTATATATAAGGAGCTTTTCTAAAAGTTTTTGAATTCTTGATGAGGAGAATGATTTTGTATATTTTTTTGCATTTCTTTGAAAAAAAATGAAGGAAACAAAATTAGTTTTTGATAGTTGTATAATATATAGCAGTGCATACACATGTATGTGTGCAAAAAAAATATGAAATTTTTTATGAAAAACATGTAAATTGTTATCCATAAAACTGATTATTAATTCATTTGGACCTCATTTCTTCTACCATTTTAGTCTAATTTTGAGTTAAACATATCTAATTATAAATCAATTAGTTATGAAAACAGATATGCCCATTATTTTAGCATGTCAAAGTACATAATAGATTATTTAAATTGAGAAATTATTTTGTTAATCATAATCTACATCTCTTATAATTTAAAAAGGTTCAAATCTTTTTGGATATTTAAGTTTGTAAGAAATTATATCATATCATCAAAGCTTTCAATTTGGTACAAATTTGATGCTTAGATGATATAGTTTTGTGATAATTAATTATATTGTCTACTGCATTTTGTGTTACTTAATTTATATTATGTTAAATCTATTTTTCACTATAAACTTTTGTATAAAAACTATTTATTATGCTTTAACATATTTTTTATTATATATCTAATTTCATGGTTGATTGTGTTTGCAGAAATGGAATTAGTGAAAATATAGTCAAAAATGATCATGGGGAAAATTGATAAAATAAGACTTGCAAAACCAATCCATGGAGTTGAGTTCGAGAAATGACTGGTTAAAGTCCTATATAGAAATTATGGTAGAGTAGGGAGGTGATTCACCTGAAGTTCTTAAGATCTATGAGCATATGATGAGTTGGAGCAAGTTTGATAAGAGTGCTATAGAATTTCCAATAAACAAGTTTAAGAAGATATTCAAATTTTAAATTGAGAATCATAATTTTGAAGATAAGAAATACTATAAATATATGTACAAAAAAATTAACAATGCTTATGAAGATCAGGAGCATGAGCGTAGGCAACTGCAGTAGGAGCATCATATACTAGTAGATAGATACAAAAGGTTGATGGATTATTTTAGTGAATTGGAGAAAGAGGTTGAAAAATGTAAAAAAAATATTTTGGCCAGATTTAGAATCATTGATCGGTGAAAATATAATTTAGGATTGTTTGGTCTATGCCTTTTTTGCTGAATGTTTACATATAGGGGCATCTATAAGAGGTCATCATTCTCTTTGTGGTATTTTGTAGCCTTTTCTTTGTTATGAGAAAGTGTATTTTGTTTATTTTGAATCTTTGAGCTTGCTGCATTATCTGTATTATCCAGCTAACATAACTTTGTAATATTTTACTAATATATAGAAAATCTATTACTTCTTTTTGTTGGAGGTTCTTGAAGTATAATAATTTCTTTTTATTTTTTATTATACTATTTGCTTTTTGCGCATTATGGTAGTTGGTGGAATTTATAAAAAAAGAAAGAGAAGAAATGGAAAAGAAGAAGGAACACAAGGAGAGGGAGAAGAAAAATAAAAAAACCCTGCCTTTTAAAAATCTTCCCTTTAAAGAAAAAGACCCTTATCCATACCTAAAAAAGATTTAAACTAAAAAAAAATGAAAATGAGTTATTTGCTCCCTTTAAATGATTTAGTGTAGTAGTTTACTAATTAAAACTAATAGCACTTTAGTAAAAATAGTAAGATCGATAATATATTAATAATACTAATAGTATTTTTAAAAAAATAATAAGTTTTGATAAACATCATAATATTTTTATTAATAATATTTTAGAATATTAATAATATTTAATATTAATATAATAATAATAATATATTTTATGAAAAATCCATAAATGTAAATCATATACGATATCTTTTTTGATTGTTATAAATGTAAATTTTTTTACCTTGCATCCTACACAGCTCCGTTGCAAAGCATGGGTCCCATGCTAGTGAGAATTGAAGATATATATTCTCAATAACGAAAAATCACATTCATTAGCACAGTTGGTTAAAGCATTGTGCTTACTTGTTTGTTTAAAATTTAATCTCATGTTAGAATATTAAACACAAGTGGAGTTGTACATAATACTTTTCTAACCAGTAAAATCTTCTTAAATATACAAATCTTTGGATCTTCGATCAACAATGCTAGTGTTGTTGCTTGGTTTGAATCAACAAATTATGCCATACTTGTGTGTGATTCATCATTACTGCTCCTGCTATATCATCATGATCTTAGCTATTTGGGCCAAAGTTTGGGAGGCTTCTCGAGCAACTATTGAGTTTCTAGCTCGAAGCTCACTCAACTTGTTTCCATCCTAAATATCTTGATTGCTTAATATTATGGCAACTTTAGGGAACTAGAAACAAGATGCGACCATGGAAGATTGGCAAGAGTAGAATGTGCAGTTTGTTTGTGGTGAAACCCATTTGTTGATAGAAAACTTAGAGATTTAGTGGCAAAAATCTTAGAGATTTGCTTATGGTGCATAGTTATAACTATCTTGCATATTGTCACAGCTACAAGCCATGCACTGGAGTATTTCATCTATCTGATAAGAGGTGATCAAGTGTAACAATTCAGGATCTCATTCAAAAATACTAATTTAAAGGTATTATTCAGATTCCTTCACAGTATATAAGCATTTAAGATCTACCTAGTGCATAAACGATGTAAGACTAGACATACATCATAAGTATTACAAATCCAATCATAAATTCTATGATTGGCTTGTGGCTAAAGATCCATACTGCAGTGCTTCTTGGTCTACGAAGGCTATAGACTGGGTTTGCTTTAATATGATTGATAATAACCTAAGATCTCACCCAAAAGACTAGTTAGGTGTTATTTGAATCCTTGGCCTTGCATAAGTGTCAAGGTTCTATCCATTTCATAGTTGATGTGGAATTAAATATATGTCTGTATGGTCCTCACATCAAGCGTTCATGACATCACCAAAATGGGCAATGGGGATATATCTGCACATCCAGGGCCAATCCTGGGTCAAAACAAATGTGCCCACAACAATTGCAGTCATCTGGGCAATCTCCTCAGCCATCAGCTAGTCCTCGTGGGTGGGTGTTATGGGACTACCATCCTAGTGGGGGCCTCTTGTTTCTGTAGTTCCCACTCCAGTCAAATTTCTCATTGCTTCCACACCACATATGCCATATGGTTTGGGTGTGCCAGTTACTCGAAATGTAATCCCTGGAGCTCCAGTGAATCTTTTTGCTCCCATGCCCTATCCAGTGCCCCCCACATATACTCATTTTTAATGCACAAAACATTAAAGGCTGTTCTGATGTTTGGTTCTTATAATCTTGCTTTCTATATTTTTGGGAAAATGGTGCAATTGCACCATGAATTTATTGAAAGTATGAATTGAGCAGACTTGCTTTTCTATTCCCACTATCAGTTTGTGGCAGTTAGCAATAGAGCTTTTGTCCATATGTTGCATCATCTACAAAGCAGTCTCTACCAATAGAAAGATAGATCCATGCCAATGCTATTTTTTGGTGAAGAAATTCTAATTGTTTCTTTTCTCAGTATCATATATTCACCTGCTTCATAACTTCAGAATCAGAGAAGCTAGCTAGATGTAATAAAAGAACACAGATTATGTTAACATAACTAGCAATTCTGCACAGCTCCGCAAATTGATTCCTTTTATTTTGTATTTTATGAAATGCCTCCGGTTTATGTAATCCAAAGTATGTGGAGGAATTTTTTAAAAATTCTCTAGTTTGTTATGGTTGAATCCAAGTTCTGTTAATTTTCAACATGCAGTTGTGAAAGGTCTGTAGCGGAGTGCAGGTGGCTGATTCAGCTGTCTGCTGAAAGGTGAGTCAAATCCACTCCAACTTATTGGTTTCTTTTCCTTGAGAAGTTCAAGAGTTGTAGATGAAGGTTATGCCTTAACTACTCCATGGTGGAGGTTATTGTTTAATGGTTCATTCTCCAGTTCTGTTGCAACATGTGATGCTGCTCACAATTGTGTGGGCCATTTCCAGAGGTAGGTTTGTATATAAAAGTTCATGATAAAAGTAGTAGCATCTTGCATTATCTCTGATGTACTTCCACCACAGAATGAAGAAAAAAGGAGAAAGCATATCTTACAGATAAGCATAAGGGTATATGCATCTTTCTTTTTCTCTTGTGTCCCATAAGGTTAGCCTTCCTTGTATAGGTTTTGATTCCTGGAGTAAAGCAAGGAAAATGTTTCTGACATTTGTAAAAGAGCTTGCTTTTGTTGGTTCATATAAGCCTTGTAAAATGGAATCTCCATTATCATCTACTCCTTAAATTCAATTCCATGTCTCCTCTGAGATCAGAAGGCTATATGATACAAGTAATCAGAGAGTGCTGGAGTATTTCACCATACACAACAATTGACTTGAACCTCTTTGTTTCTTATCTCATTCTTTCTCCTCTTTAGATGAAAAAGTTTGTGCACTCCAAGTTGACTATGTTGTTTCTCTGAAACTCTTTGAGGAAATATATGTCAGTTCATGTATCATTATATTTTTGTTACAATGCAAGCATAATATCATTACTATACAACAAGATGCAAAAGACATTTGGCCGAATGACAGTTGTTGAATTAAGAAAAGGAGTTAGAATATGCAGTTTTTCCATCTCAAAAATAAGCATGAAGATGAAGTTAAATTCAGAAATGCGAAGTAGATTAAAGTGCTTAATGGCAAACTTCAATGTCAGTTATCCCTCTGTTTGCTGGACTCCTATCTATTTTTTGATTACTTCAGACAAAGGCATTCCAGCCACAATATCCAGCTCAAAGAAGCTTCTCTTGTCAACACCACACACCCGAACGCATAATGACATGCTGACTCAAAGCTGCGTATGATGAGAGGATGACTCATTGCTGTGTCAACCCATGTCGGTGTAACCGGCACAAAGCTTCAACAGAAGGAAAGAATAGAATAGCAAAAGGGAGGAAGATTATCAGTTTCTTAATTCCATCCTATTGAAGGATGGTGTTACACATCAGAAGGGTCCAATTACATGCCAGCCGTAGACTTCTATAAGCATTAGCTATCCACCTGAAGGGCAAAATCCAGTGCATAACCTTAAACTAATCTGAGAAAACGACCCTTCTTGTGGGGGTTGTAACAAACAGCTCGACTCTTTATCAGGATACATGTCAGCACCTTCTCCTTTTAGAAGATAAGCACATAAATTGTCTTAAAGAAATAAAAAGGCAAGAACTTTACACCTAATGATTTGGTTAATATAAAGTAATCTTATCAAGTAAAATTTTAAAAATATTAACACCTGTTATAGAAAGAGCGGGAATATTTTGCAAAGGTGGATGGATGGCGCAAAACCATTGAGTGACTTTATTCCGGATGAGCTGATGATGACCCAACAGAATAAAGTGCTGATTCAGAAAGCCACATTAAGTTGAACATATTCACCACCTTTTAGGTTGCTTCACCTTATAAAAGAACTCCCTACTGGTCGCTTGGAGCAGGGAACAGCTCTCAGAGAAACAATCTCAAGAGTGGTTGAAGAATTAGTAGGTTACAAGAGCTTCATCTCAAAATGAAGAGCCCAAACCATGGCCATGTCATTGGAATTCCTGTCAGCTCTGTCACATATGCAGCAGAGGAATTACCAAGTGAGCCTGCTGGCCTATACCCTCAATCTGATTCATATGGGTCCACATACTGCAAACAAAGTAATAATGATCATCTTTCTTATATTCTTTGTGAATTATTATTACTTTTTGATTTTATCAGAAAATTAAAAGAAATCTTTGATCTGTATATAAATGGGAATTTTCTGGAATTGCAGATAAAAAAGATTCAATGGTTGATTGGATAAGCAAGATCAGCAAAGGAGTAGACAATTACGTGCAAGGAATCCGAGAGCATGGTAATCATCCACCCACACCCTCCATCCAAATTTCAGTACAATGTGATATCATGCTTCCTAACAAAAGTGAGATAGAAGCAGATGTGAATGAAGAGAACATCCATTTATTCCTAAGAATGCTTACAAGCATATGCTTTTATCACATTTAGTGCTTAGCCTCTGGAAAATGTAATCCATCAGATATATGTTGTTAATTGATAATATTTATTGGCACTGATGAGCAGTCTTGTTATCATACCAAATTGCAGTAACCTTGGGGCCTAGATCTCTGAAACTATGAAGGGCAAGTTGAGCTTAGGGGCAAGGATTCTTCAAGCAGGTGGCATGGAGAGAGTTTTCAGGCGAGCTTTCTCTGTTGAAAAAGGAGAGAAATTGCTGAAGGCCTTCCAGTGCTATCTGTCAACCACAGCCGGCCCTATTGCAGGGATGCTCTTTATTTCAACTGAGAAAATTGCATTTCACAGTGATAGATCCCTTGCACTGACTTCTTCTAAAGCAGATTTGGTCAGAGTGCCTTACAAGGTATTTCAAATCTAAAGGCTCTTTTCTCTATTTTTCTTGGCACAGACACCCTTAGATAATAATAAAAAAAAAAAAAGAAAGAAAAAAGAAAAGATAAGAAAAAAATCTGGATGCTTTTGTGAACAAAATTAGAGAATAATATTCTTAATCCTATTACAAAGTTATTTCAATGTGACAGAACACTCATATATATTAGCTTCTAACTGAATGTGGTGCCTTCTGTAGGTTTTGATTCCATTGGGAAGGATAAAGAAAGCCATCTCAAGTGAGAACATGAACAAGCCAAACCAGAAATATATCCAGATACTTACTATCGACGACTTCGAATTTTGGTTTATGGGATTTATTAGATATCAAAGATCTTTCAGATACCTACAAAAGGCAATCTCAGAATTACAATGAACTTTCTGCAGTGTATACTCATCATATGACTTGTGTACATGAAATAAAAAGAAACCACAATTTAAATGTCTTGTTGTAATTATCACAAAAAATGCTCCACATTTTTCCATCATAGCAAGGTCCAGAAGAAGGGGTGTTGACTTTGTTTATCTCGTATGTATGATATCATGCGAAGACCAATTCATTTATAGTATAGTAGGGTTGTATACTAAATTTGACAAGCCTGTGATGTATTAATCAACCAACCAGTTGTCTGTGGGCTAATCCTTCTTCGGAAAAGCCAAGTAACATGAGCTAACTGTAGAAAATACTCTGTCAGCGCTGAATGCTACAAAATATGACTACTTTCCTCTTCAGGTGACAATGGATGGCTTTCCTACTTCCAAATTTCACTCAATGTGCAAAGTAGCAAGCAAAATTGCAAATACATGGTAGAATCAGGCCTTGAGCAGAAATTTTTTATAGTGTAATTGGAGTGGGGAAGGACGAGTGAAAAAAGAACAGAAACCTATGAAGAAAGTTAAGGCCTTGATTAACTCCTATCTACCCCCTTGTTGTTGCCTTTTTTTTTTTTTTAGTAGTGGAGGAAGTGAGACACTTCCCCTAACTTTATTGATAGAAATGGAGGAATATTTGTGGAGTTGTATTTAGAGTAATAGATACGGATGCAGATTTTTTATTTTTTTTAAATATAAGTATTAAATAATATTGGAGTGAAAAGAAATTACTATTTAGTAAAAAAACTAACAAGACTGGCGGCTCCTATCACTAGTTGTTCCTGGTTCAAGTTGAAACCAGGGGCACGGTCCACTCTCCGAGGAGCGAATATACCAAACCAAGACTGACTAACGTAGAGAAGCACAGCACTCTTGGATGGGGTGCTAGAATAGAGTGCTGTTATTTCCTAGAGGAATAACAGTAACACGAATGATGCTTGTGGGATGCGCCGGGAGATAAAAATAATGTAAACTTAAATTTATGTAATAAAATAATAATAATTTTTTTTGAAAAATAGAATGAAAAAGTAGTTTATAAATGGAATGTATTTAATAATTAATGATCATTTTGGTTCTAACATCTTATGAACTAATAAAAATATTAGTACTCATGGAAAGGATAAATTAGTTGACTAAATGTTTGTGGCAGGATAAATAAATGTTTGCGGACGTCGAGATATCTAATCCTTAGTAAGCACGTCAATATTGCAAGAAGAAACAAGGCTGAGGACATTTTTTTTTCATTCTATTTTTTTTTTTTTTTGATTGCACACTTACTCGACTAGAATAAGAAGATAATTAACAACAAAAGTAGGACTCACAATGATTGTCTTGAAGAAGTTTTAGTACAACCAAACTAACCCAGTCCAGTCTATTAACTAACATAATAATTGTATATTTTTCAAGAAACAATACTTGAGTTATTACGCAAATTACCTTTTTCTTTGCCATCGCCCTTGCCATACAATTACTCTAATGCTGTTGGCTTAAGAATTTCTTTGCGGAAGATATCCTTCACCCTTTCCCACTCTACATAAACATTGTGAGCATGCCATTTGGTCTAAGCACTTTATCTGAGTATTTGGCAAATATAATGGATTTTCTCTCATTATGGATAGGGCTGAATGCTGCATATGAAATGGGGTTTCAGACAATTATGGCACCCAGATATTTGTAAGTCCTCAATCCAAATCACCCAATTTATGGATTCCTCCAACCACATATATCAACTTAGAAATATGAAATAGAAGGAGAGACATTATAACAAACAAGATCCACAAAATCCAAAGAAAATCATAGCTTTTGTCAGAATTAGTTGACTTGAGAATTCTATTGCTGCGCGGACTAGTCCATCTAGAATTTATTAAATAATATAGGCAGATTAGGATAAGCATATTGGTAAATTAAGCTTAGAAAATTGCTCTGGGCTTCCTGTTATGACTTTCAACATGACTGATTTACTTCCAGGAAATGAGTAGATACGATCGGTACATTTCGTTGGGTAGCAGGTTAATATCTTGCTAGTCAATAAGAATACTTGGTCTTTGTTTCTGAAGTTTGGAAACAATTAGAAGCAAAAATTATGAAATAATTCAAACTGCTAATGACCTATTTGGCATCATCCTTGGATCTTCATTTCTGATATTGTTGTTATTTTCCCTTTCTGTTTCCTTGCAAATTAGTGAAATACCATGTAGATTTTAATATCAAAAATAGCATTTGCACAAAATTCTGTTGTTTAAATATTTTATTTTGACTCTTTTGGAGACCATAGAACATTGCTATGAAAAGATTGGAAAACTAAAGCAATTTAGAAAACAGACGGCTTAAAATTAGGGAAATTTTAACCAAATTAAAATACATAAAATCATTGAAATTTATATCTGTTTCATGTGAAAACAAGCATGAAAAACATAAGAATTATAAACGATAAAATGACAAATTTAACAATATTATATGGCATAAAAAATCCCAATTAATTTTTATTTCAACATACAAACCTATATAAGTTTTCTTAATTAGTTGCCAATAAATTGTGCATGAGAAAATAATTCTTGATTAATTCCTCTATGGAACAATTCGACGATTCACTTGGCCAAGGAAAACTTCAGGAAATAATTAAATTCCAATAACTCAAACACAAGTAAGACGAACGCCACACTTCGAAATATCAGGTAAGAATGGGAGCGGGGACACATCCCTGAAATTATTCCAGCTCTCATTGCGTTGCGGAAAAACCGCCGGAAGTGCGAGGCAAAAAGTATGCTAAAAGAGTCATTCCTTGGAATTATCCCTTCCCCCATTCATACGTTGGAATAGTTCGACTCCGGGCGCGTCGACTTGTACCACAAACAGCAGTTTTTTTTTTTAAATTTTTTTTTTATTTCATATTTCAAAGCCACCCCCTCTCGTAACTTATTTCCAAAACTACCATCCACCTCAAAATCGCTGGTTGATTTCACGGCCACCTTGGCACTGAGGGGCCGGCGATTTCAGAGATCCCAGGCTACACCGGCGATTTCAGAGATCTCTGGCTCAACCGACGATTTCTTTTCTCCTTTTTTTTTTTTTTTTTTTGTGGGGGGCAGATGGAGGGCGAAGGGGGAGGGGGTGGGGTTTGGGGTCTGGTGGGGGTGGCACGGGGGCGGTGGGGGGTGGCATGGGCGGGGAGATGGGGGGTGGCAGGGTTGGGGTGCGCAGCCGGGGACAACATGAGTGGCACGGGGGGCCGGGGAGGGGTGCATGCCTGGGGGAAGGCAGAGGGGTTTGTGGGGGGTGGGGGTGCGCGGCCGGGGGTAGCGTGGGCGGCGTGGGGGGCTGGGGGTCGGGGGCAGAGGCGGGTCAGCGGGGGTTTGGGAGGAAGGGAAGGGAGGAACGAAGGAGAAAAAAAAAAAAAAAAATTAATTTAAAAAATTTAAAAAAATATTAATTTTAAAATACTAAAAAAATTTTAATTTTAAAAAAATAATTTTGATCTTTTTAATAATAATAAAATAATATTAATTTTAAATAAATTTTTAAATAATAAGAAAATATTAATGTTTAAAAATAAGAAAATAATAAGAAAATATTAATTTTATAATAAATTTTTAAATACTTAAAAATTTTAATTTTAAAAATAATTTGAAATCACATTCGACTGGATAATTAGTAATTAAATATTATTATTTTATTAATAAAAATATTATTATATGATTAATAAAAATATTAATTTTATTTAGTGATAAATATTATTATTTGATTAATAATTAATTATTATTATTTGATTAAAATTAATTAGAGGGCGGTGGTGGTGTCGCGTGGGCGGCTGCCGCAGAGAGAGGTCAGTCCGAGGGGTCGGAGAAGGGAAGGAGAAAAAATAATTTAAAAATAAAATATTATCAATTATTAATAATCGTAGGTTTTTAAAATAAAATATTTAAAAATATTTATAAATAAATTATTTTTTGTAATAAAAATAATATAAACGGTACCCTGTGTAGTCCTAAAAAAATTGAGATTTCTATTTTCAAAACTAAAAAAATTTTAATTTTTTTTTTAGGTTTTGACTTGATGGTAAGTGGGTTTTAAATTTCATTAGAATCTGAAATCATTTGATCCTCAAAATCTATCTGGAAGAACCTTACATGTTCTGACTTTCTGCATCAAAACCTGCAAATAGGTATCCTGCCAGTTCTTAGAGAAACTGCAATTTCTATTTTCAGAGATTTCAAAAAATTTTCAATTTTTTTGTGTGGGTTTTTAACTTAACTGGTAAATAAGATTTTAAATTTTATAGGAATCTAAAATCATTTGACTCTCAAAAATCCATCTAGAAGAACTTTATACGTCCTGACTTCCTGCATCAAAACCTGCAAATAGATATCCTGCACAGTCCTCAGATAAACTGTGATTCCTATTTTTAAAGACTTCAAAAAATTCTTAAATTTTTTGTGTAGGTTTTTGAGTTGATTAGTAAGTAATATTTTAAATTTTGTAGGAATCTAAAATTATTTGTCTCGTAAAAACCCATCTGGAAGAACCTTATACGTCCTGACTTCCTGCATCAAAACTGCAAACAGTATCCAGTGCAGTCCTCAGAGAAACTACGATTCCTATTTTTAGAGACTTCAAAAAATTTCAAATTTTTTGTGTAGATTCTTAATTTGAAGTAGAGTTTTAAATTTCATAAAAATTTGAAACTATTTGACTCTCGAATATCCATCTGAAAAAATCTTACATGTCCTAACTTCTGTACCTAAAAATGGAGTAGTATCAAACCAGCAATTTGATTAAATATTATTATTTTATTAATAAAATATTATTATTATTATTTTATGAATAATAATATTTTATTTTTTGAATAATAAAAATATTATTAATTGATTAATAATAAATTATTATTTTTGTTATTTGATTAATAATAAAGTAATATTATTTTCTTATTATTTTTTAATTTTTAAAATTAATATTTTTTTATTATTTAAAATTTTATTTTAAAATTAATATTATTTTATTATTTTTAAAATAATAAAAAAATATTTTTTATTTTATTATTATTTTAATATTATTAATAATATTTTATAATATTTTCTACCCATAGTATTGCCACCTCTCATTTTGCTGGAGGCCTGGGTCCATGGTGCATCCATATGAGGATGGATTGGGGAGGAAAGAGAGGTCAAATGTGGCACCGGAGGGGGGTAGGTGTTCAGCATGAAGCCATGAGAGAAGAGATTAGTGGGTGTTCGAAATAGATTTTATTTTTGACTGCATACAGCTTGCTAATACTGAGGCTGAAGCAAAATCAGATATTAACAGAAATATGTCGACTATGTTTGATAGCTTGAGAAAGAAAAAAGTGTAAGATTTGAAAATCTAATGCTGAATAGAACATCTTTTGCACAAAGCTATCGTGATCACTACAGATTAAATCACTGCACTATGACAAACCAAACATACTGATCTTAGATCACCTCAGGATTTGGATCACCAGTGATCTTAGATCACGGTGGTGATCCAAATTGGGTCACCAAATGCCTCCATAGTGCTCTAGGTATGCATTTACAAACATAGATAAGAGACTACTATTGCTGCTACTGTAGAAAAGCCTATGAAAATGTGTTCTAATGCTGTAGTGATCTTTTGTTTAGTGTATATTTCTTCATCTTTGCATCTTTACAAAAATAATTCTTTTATTTTTTTTCCTTCCTTTCCTTCCCCTGCACGCCACAACCCATAGCAGGGGTCACTGAAATCGTCACATGAAGGAATTTTAATGAGAATTAAATCAAGTTAAGAAGGCAAGTCTAGCCTAGAATCAAATTAGAGAAGAAAAATTGTCTAAGAATCCATGACAGAAAAAATATTTAATACCTATGTGTGGCTTGTCATTCTGACATCACTAAGGTGCAACGGGCTGACCAATGCTTAATGAGAATGAGGGCGAAAAAAAGCTCCAGATTGGTATAAAAGAGCTTGAAAATAGAAGTAGTATCAAACTAATAATTTAATTAATAATAAATTATTATTATTTGATTAATGATAATTTGATATTGTCAAGGTACAGTGGCAACCATAGTTCCGAGTCAACTTTCTGACCTGCATCAAGGGGGATGATGGTGCATGCTTGGCACAGAGTTGCAGGGAGAGAAGAAAGAAACAAAAAAATAAAATAAAAATATAAATAAATAAATAATATTTTTAAAAATTATTTTAAAAATTATTTTTTAAAAAATTATTTATTAATAAATAAATAAATAAAATATAAAAATATTTTTTCCTAGAAAGTCGCCCTTTGAAAGGTCGGCTCACTACAAATATTTTAAAAATATAAATAAATAAGTAAATAAATAAAATATTATTATTATTGTTTAATACTTATTATTATTATATTATTTAATACTTATTATTTTTATTTAAATTAATTATTATTTAAATATTTCATTACAAAAGAATATTCAATCAAATAATAATAATTAATTATTAATCAAATAATAATATTTAATTAATAAAATAATTAATTTTTATTCATTTATTTTTTTAAAAAATAATAATATTTTCTTATTATTTTAAAATTTATTTCAAAATTAATATTATTTTATTATTATTAAAAAGATCAAAATTATTTTTTAAAATTAAAATTTTCTTGGTATTTTAAAAATTTATTTTAAAATTAGTATTTTTTGATTTTAAAAATTAATATTTTATTTTTTTAATTTTTTTCTATTTTCCCCCTTCGTTTCTCCATTCCCTTCCTCCCACCTCCCCGGTCGACGCACCTCCGCCCTCCACCATCCCCTGGCCGTGCGCCCGCCCGGACCCCGTGCCGGGCCCCCGACGTGCACCTTCACCCCCCCCGCAACCTCCTCTTCCCTCCCTCGGCCATGCACCCCCCGGCCCCCCATGCCACCTGTGCTACCTTTGGCCGTGCATCTCCACTCCCTGCAACCCCCTCTGCCCTCCCCTGACGCGCACCTTCTAACCTCACGACCCCCGCACCGTCCGTGCCGTCTCCGACCGCGCACCCCCACCCCCTGCAACCCTATCGTGCCCTCTCTTCTCCGCTTGTACCACCTCTCCCTCTCGGCCCCCATGCCATCCCTAATTAAAAAAAAAAAGAAGAAAATAAATCACCAGTGCAGTCGGTGATTTTATTCCGACCACGTTAGCATCGAGGTGGCCGTGAAATTGTCAGTTGAATCGGTGATTTCGTGATGGGCGATAATTTTAGAAATAAATTGAGAAAGAGGATATTTTTAGAATTAAAAAATAAAATAATAATAATAAAAAAAAAAATCCCACAAACAGCGGGCTTCACGTGAAATCTTATCCCCTATTTTTTTTAACTGGCCGCTCCAAGTTACACATCCACATCCATGACATCTGACATCTGCTCAAATCCAAGTCCTAATCATCCTCTTGCTATAAATATTAACAATAAACGTCATTGTTTACACTCCAAGGACAAAAAAAACCTCACGTACCGAGAAGCGTTAGACCATGAAGCTTTTGCTTCTCTTGCTTTCAGTTTTCTTACTCTCCACCCTTCCATCGCAGGCATCAATCCAGTTGCTGTCTGGGACATTGCCGGTGAGAAGCTCCGCCGGAAAGTTGAGTACTATATCCTGCCCGTCATCCAAGTGGGGGTGGTCTATCGCTAGTTAACCGGAGCAGCACCTGCTCACTCAATGTTGCACGAGAGATCAGCACGGAAACCAGCAATGGACTGCCAGTTACCTTCTCGCCGGTAAGCCCTGGGAACAAGATTGTGCGGCTGTCGACTGATCTGAATTTGCAATTCTCTGCAGTGAGTATCTGCGCGCAGTCGACGGTGTGGAGGCTCGGAGATGCAACTGGTGGAGCGACGGGGAACCCGGGCTTGGAGACGGTAAGCAACTGGTTTAAGATAGAGAGTTATGGGAGGAGGGACAACAAGCTTGTGTTCTGTCCCAGTGTTTAGGTTTTGCAAGGTGGTGTGTGGGGATGTTGGTGTGTTTATGGAGGGTGGGAAGAGGTGGTTGGGGTTGAGTGATGTGCCCCCTTCCCGGTTATGTTTAAGAAGGTGTCCTATTAAAGCCATATAAGGGATTTTTCAGTGAACAGGCTCTTTATTCTTGATTACTGTTTCTGATATTTTTGGAGAGGCTAATAGTGTTATTGATTGGATCACATCTCACGTAGCCTATCATATGAAATCAATTTTGTAGACTTCTACGATTGATCTTCTAGTTCAATTTTTAAATATTTTATTTTTGATTCCACAGATGTATTTATTCATGTTTAGTTTAATTTAATGCGTCCAATTTTACAAAAAAATGAAAGACAATGTATGGTGGGTTTCGCATTGTAGGATCCTGTGATGCCCTTTCCATTTTCATCTTGTTTTATGGCTATTTGAGGAAAATGCATCTAATTATAGATGGCAATCATCATTTAGATCAAAATCATTTATAATAAATTTAATTAATAATCTACCCTTTAATCTCAATCTAGTTTTTTCTTCTTTCTTAGTCATTATAAATTGAAAGGATGCATTTGTTATGTAAAAGTAGGGGTGGCAAAATATGATCCGATCCGCTAATCCAATCCATATTCGACCCATCATAAATAGGTTTGGGTTTGGGCTAAACAAGTTCGGATCATAAATAAGTCGATCCATTTGATCTGTTTAATAAATGGATCGGATTTAAGTTTCAGATAGTTGATCTGTTTAAGCCGTTTAATAAATGGATTGGAATAGGTTGGGTTGGGTAGGGTTATGACCCGTAAACCCATGTAGCTTAAACCCTTTAGGCTCCCACATATATTTGATATTTTTTTTTTCTCTTTCGGTTTTAGTCTCTCAGGCAATTTTTTTTGGCCTTTCGACTGTTTTGGTCTTTCCTTCTCTCATCCTTCATTCTGTCTTCTAGGATTTGGTTTCTTGATTTTTTCCTTCACTCCTCCACAACTCCACTCCTTCTTCGGTGCTTCCAGCTTCCTCTCAACGACGATCGAGGCTCCTCTACTACTCTTTGGCTCCTTCGGTAGCCACCTAGTCGGTGCTCCCAATTTCCTCCCAAAGATGGCTGGTTTCCTCTTTCAGTCCTCCTTTGTTGCCCATCCTTAAGAGAAGGGCTTATCATCACTTGGCCGTCGTCGGTCCTCTTTCATCGTTGATCCTCAAGATCTAGGATTTTTTCTCTTTTCCCCTTTTCCTCTTTCGATGGCCGACGCATTCTTCTCCAATCAAAAATGGTGAGATTTTTTCAAATAAGAATCTTACATGTTGTTGATCTATTTTTTTTTGAATTTTTTTATCATCTTATGTCTTTTTATTTTTTTTCGACCGTTGCTTTATGTAGTTTAATGGTTTGCTTTAAGGTTTGTATATGGAGGCTATGATGATTTTGGGATATCTTTTGGCTGATTTAACTGTTTCTAATAGCAACAATCTTGGATGGCCTTCTTTTGTAGGCAATCGATTATTGTTGTTTTGATTTAGTTACAGATTAATTACTAAATCTGAGCCTCTTCTTTAATTCTTCCTCTTCCCTTCTTTGATGTTGAACTGTCACAACTTGTTTGGTTCAATTCTGTTGCGAAACATTTTGCTACACTCATGGAACTCCATTTTTTGCCACTATACAGAACATTGTAATTTTTTTACATTTTTGGTCCTTGTATTTTCTAATTAACTTGCTGTGTATATTTTGGTTTGCTTTTTGTATAATTTATACTTGGTTCAATGAATGAAATTACAACTTCCTACCAAAAATAATAATATTTAAGTTTATATTTAAGTTTGCCTGATTTTGATGTTTATATTTGAGTTTGTTGTTAAAGTTAAACCAAACAGATCAAAATTTAAATAGTATTGGGTCAAAAACAACCAATTTTCTTCAACAATCAGGTTAAATAGGATGGGCCGGGTTAAATTTTGTAAATAGATTATTTATTTAGTAAATAAGTTAAATGAGTTAGGTCGATCAGTTAAATAGGTTACCTATTTAATAAATAGGTTAAATGAGTCAGATTGGATGATCTGTTTATTAAACAGGTCAGATTCAGGTTTGAAAATTTGACCTGTTTAATAAACAGGTCGGATTTAGATTTGATATTTTCAGACCCGACCCGTATTTGACCCAACCTATTTATGATCCGATCTGACCCGATTGCTACCCCTATGTGAAAGCCTAGTCCAGACCTAGTCCACTTGAACGATCTGAATGAGATTTGGCCCAACTTGGCTAGACCCATGGGAAGGAAGGAAAGAAGACTCCAAGAAGGAGACTGCTTCCCCTCTGGTTTCTCCTGGAAGAATTGGAGTCCTAGGGCCATCGAGACCCTAGGACTCCTTTAGAAAAGGAACCCTCCTCCCCTCAAGAGATCTCCATCACAAGTGGTCCATCCTCTTCTCTCATTTAATTTCTTCCTCCTTTCTTCTTATTTTTGCTAATCTTCCTAACTTTGTATCTGCAGGAAATCAAAGCCAGAGGCACTACTAGAAAAGGAGTCCCCTACTTTATCCTCTATTTTAGCTAAGCCTTTTTCTTCTTTTTTAGCCACCAATGCTACCACCCCTTTATACCAGAGCCCATATCGGGTTGCCTAAGCTCCCTATGACCCTTCCTAGATGCCATGGTCACTGGTGAACAATGAATGATCGGAAAGAACCAAGAAAAGGGCTAGATCCCCTATTTTTTGAGCCTTTTCCTATGCTTTGTGCTGGCCAGTCATTGTTGTCGGTCGACGGCCATGCTTTACTAGCCATGCCTTGCCACTTGGTACTAGATCTCAAGTTATATCGCTGCATCTTGCCAGACCATTGACCATTAATTGCTCCTTCCTCTATTTTGCTAAGAAAGAAGAATAAGACAACAAAAAAAAGAAAACAGAGAGAGAGAGAAGAGTTGTCTTTCTTCGCTCTCTAGTATTTCTCTCTCTAAGTATGTCTAGGGATCCTAGTTGGAACTCATGTCTCCCTTTGCTATTGCAAAAGAGGTCCTTGAAACATCCTGGTGCTTGAGCAACTTGTCAGACTGATCATGCCAACCTATTGAGCATCTTTCAAATCCATTAATATCGATGATCCTTGGCAAACGATTTGAGCCATGATCGAGTCTATGCTTTCTAGTTGATTGATAGGATCACTTAGATTCGAACCATTTGAAGCTATCAAATGTCATCACTTGACCCAGCATGTCCTTTTCTTATTATTTAATTTTATTGAATTTATCGGATAAAATTAATTATATATTTAATATTTTAAATAGGATTAGCAGATTCATTTAGCATAATTTGAAGTTCTAAGATGGACGAAAAAAGTAGATCTTACGTTCCTTATTTATTTTAAAATTATCATATGTTTCATGCAATGGCTTGCCATTATGATATATATCATATTTTCTTAAAATAAAGGATTAGCATATGTAACATTTAAAAGTCATGCTTTGCAATGAAAATTGGTTCAATGAATATTTTTAATGAAAGTAGCATGTTTATGAAGTACGAATCTTATCATACTATTTAGTATTTTTTTACCTACTTATATATATATTTTAAGAAAAAGATATAAAAGTTTAAAAGCTCTCAGATAGCTATAAGAGCCTCATAGAAGTGAGGTCAATCAATAAACGTTTCTTGCCGATGGATATAAAGTTGGTAATGAATATGTCTTATGATATCTTGTCAATTATGATTATAGTTCTATCATGAGTATAAAGTTACCATAGCTCAAATATCTATGGGCAATATTTTGACCTGTGATAAGAATGAACAGCCAAGAATGACTTATGATGTTATTTACAATTATGTTCATGAAATATTCATGATTTATGCATGCATTATTGGCTTTATGACTTATCTTTTCTTATGGTACTTTAAAATGCTTAATTTTTACTACAACAAAAATGGTCATTAGTGGCATTTTTAAGTAAGCCAGAAAGAATGCTACAAATATCTTTATCAAAATTTTTATGGTATTTTCTTAGCTACCATCTTAAGAGGGTGTCCATAATTAATTATTAATATTTTTAAAAAAATATTGATAAAATTTTTTATTTTAGTGGCATATGTAAGTGCCTTAGTTTCAATTGCATCATATATAAGTGCCTTTAAAATTTAGAATAAAAAGAGGATTTGAACCAATGATCTCTTATTTGAATGAAAAGCTATTAACCACTAAACAACTTATATTATTAGTATATAAAAATAGTTTATTCAACTTATTAACATACATTCATATTATTAAATAAATAATTCTAAGAATATATATGTATAATAACATATCTTATGAGATTGGTATGACTAAATCAAGCTCTATATAAAAATTAATAATTTAAGATTTAGTAGTAGTTTTTTAAAATTTTATAAATTATGATATTATTTATTAGTAATTAGTTAACTACCATTATAGCAATTTTGCTTTCTAGCACTTTAAGTTATATGCCACAAAAATATAAATTTACAATGATATTTATAATAAAGTATCGCTAATAAAAAAACTTATTGAAAGATTATGGTATTTTTACCAAAATACAGCAAAAAATGAAATTTAGCGGCATATAATGAGAAATGTCACAAGCAATTTGCTACCCAAAATCATTCTTGTTATAGTATTTGTAATGTTTATTATTTTCTTTAAAAAATGCATTGTTCATGTGCAAAGTTTATGCTAGATTCGATAAGGAAGTGTAGGTTTTACTTACTGAGTTTTATAGCTTATATCTGTTTATTTTTTTTTATCCAGACTAATAAGATTAGGAGCAAAGATGATCCTGGCTTGGAGTCTGTACTGGCAGCTTGGAGATTTTATAGCCAAATTTTTTGTTCTTAAATTGACTAAGTGCTTGTTGTTAATGACTTTATGAATTTTGAAGATTATGGATTTTGGTATTTTTTATTTTGAACTTGTATGCTCTGAACTAGTCTTGGTTTAATTACCTAGTGAATAATTGGAACTGAACCTTATTATTATATTTTATTGGATAGATATAATTGTTGGCTTTGTATTATCATGAGCTATGCCCCTCGGTAGCATGGCCATATTATGTCCTAAATTTAGGGCATGACATTTTATGGTATCAGAGAAAATGGTTTGATCATGGGTAGAAAATTAAGCATAGCTCTATAATTTGTTGGGTTAGGTATAGAATGAGTATAAAAGATTTGGTTTAAATCAGAGTTGTGCGGTGGAAGTATGGTGGAGTACTAGATGAAGATTAAGAATCCTCACTTATTTGAGAATGAAAGAATGTCAAGTTTTGAGGATGAAACTCTTTTAGTGGAAAAAAATATGAAAGCCTATGTTAGTCTTAGAATTAATTTTGATGATGTCAAAGATGTTTGAGTTTACAAATTATATCTACTAATGATGTGCTTAAGAGTGATCATAGGTTTCCTTAAAGTGTTTAATCATTTTACTCAAAAAGGCTGTATCCTCAAGAAAATTCAAATTTTCATACTTATGTCCTTCAGATTGGAAGCAAAGAAGTTAATATTTTAAAAGTAAAATCTAGTCTAGATGTACATCTCAACAAGCATAATTAAATTTGAAAAGGCAAGTCTAGCCTATAAATAATTTAGTTCAAGAAAAGCTGTCTGAAACACCTTTTGGCATGCTTGGTACATAGCTGAGTGATTTAGTCTGAAGCTGAGCTGACTTAGTATTAGTTGATAGGAAAGATAAAAATCTTGATAATTTAAAAAATTTCTAATAAGTCGACCCAGTGATCAACTTAGCCAACCAAGTTTGGAGCTGAGCCGACTTAAGAAAAAGGAGAGCTGACTCAATCTCAAAAGAAAATGAATATAAAAAGCCTTATAAATCAGTAAATCTTTTGAACTGATCCAAAAAATTTATTAGCTGATGTAGCATTCAAGTGAGCTCACTAAGATAAGATTGGAATCGACCCAGTCCCAGATAGGCAGAATAAGATAGAATATTGAATTTTTGACATCTGTTGCTAAGCCATCTCAAAATTTTACTTAGCTACCATAGATTGAAGGTTAGCTAACTTAGAGCTTAGATGAGCCAACTCAATAAATTCTGACAGAATAATGACTAATTTTTTAAAATTTTTAAAATATAATTAAATTCATCCTAATGACTATTTTTAAGCTTTCAATAACTAATGTATTAAATGAAGATATTTTTGAGCCAATAAATATAAGGGATTCATGGAGGAAATTAAGTTTTTAAAGTTGTTAAAACTTTTGAAAAAAGAAGAATTCATTGAGTAAATATTGAAGAGGATAGTCTAAGGAACCAAAAAGAGAAACAAGAAAGAATTTAAAAGTGCCATAAATTCAGTCCTTCCTATATTCAATTAGATTGAAAGAGAGGAAGAGTAGTTCAATTCAAGCTAACTGTCATTGAGAAGAAGTATTAAACACTATCTCAACCTCTCAAGCATTCAAAAAAGAAGTTCAAGCATTGAAAGCTCAACTACCTCGACTTTTTCAGATCTAAAAAGAGTTTTTATTATTTTAAACTCTATTTCTTGTATTCTTATATTCATTTTATTTCTAACAAGTTTCTTGGATGTAGAAACTTGGTATTGGTCAAAGCCTAAGAAATTGAATATTGTTTGGCTTTGATTGATATCTCCGAAAAAATCAATCGGGGTTGGCCTCCTTATAGACACATCTTGTACATATGATAGTAGCTCTCCTTTTGTGGGGAGGCCAACACTACTACAGACTGGGTTGCCTCTTTTGTGAAAAAGCACTTGGAGGATATGATTTGTACTGGCATGTCCTCTATGCCAAGTGGTTTACGTTGTATTTTATTTTTTGATATTTTTAGTTGTATTCATACAAGATTATTATGAATGTATTATCGTATCAAAAAAAAAAAATCAATCAGAGTTGCTTGTGAGTCTCAAAAAAAATAATCAATTTTAAGATTTGGTTGGTGAGCTAGTGAAAATTAATTAGATTAGATTATAAATCTATGAAAATAATCGGACTATAATTTTGAAGAGGTTATAGTTGAAATTCTTAAGCAAATTTGCTTGGGGGGTGAACGTAGGTGCTGAGTTTAGCTCCGAATCACTATAAAATTCTCGTATTTGTGATTGTGATTATTTTGCTTTCTTTATTATTTCTATTATAGTTTAAATTTTTTGTTTATCACTTCACTTATACCATTTGAATTATTTTTGGGCACATATTGTTTTAAAATTAAATTTTTATTTTTAAGAAACTCAATTCACTCTCCTTCTTGGGTTGCTGTCTTTGGGAAATAAGTAGTATCAGAGCAAATATTCAATCCAAGTTGATCTAACCATGAAGAGTTAAAGATTAATGACAATCCTAATTGGTACATCCTTAGTTGAGGGCTAATCAATCAATAGACCTTTTTTTTTAATGACATAAACTACACTTACTGAAAAGCTTGCATGAAAATCTTTATTTAAGCACAAGATTATGACATGTAGAATATATAGTTTAAGGTGCTCATATATCTACAGTTATAATTGATGGTGAATCTATTCTCAAACTTGAAAAGAATTGGGATAAACAAGATAAAAGATTAGCTCAATTAAATACCAAAACTATGAATATTTTGTACTATTTTTAGATGTAAATAAATTTAATCATATTTTTTACTTACTCTTCTACTAAGGAAATATGGGATCGACTTGAAGTTATCCATGACGGTATCAATCAAGTCAAAGAATGTAAAATAAATATGCTTGTATATAAATATGAACTATTTAAGATGCAACTAGTGAAAGTATCATGGATATGTTTACTAGATTTATTGATTTTATTAATAGCTTAAAGAGTTTTAGCAAAGACTATATTAATAGTGAGTTGGTGTGCAAAATTTTCAGATCATTGTGAAAAAATTAGGAGGCCTAGGTGATTAATATTCAGGAGGCAAAAGATCATAATAGATTGGTCTTAGAAGAACTCAGTAGGCTCACTCATGACTCATGAGCTGAGCATGAACCTGAATATAGAAGAAGAAGTGAAGAAGAGGAAGACCATTGCACTAAAATCATTTGTCATGGAAGAGCTAGAAAGTGATTCATTTGAAGAATCAGAAAATGATGATGAAATGGCAATGATTACTAGAAGATTTAAGAGGTTTATGAGAAGGAAGAAATTCATCCCCAAAAGAAAGGATACATAACAAGGGAAGGAAGCAAAGAAAAAGAAAAGGAAAAAGAAAAGCAGAAAAAGAAAGAGCAACTGGCCATTTGCTATGAGTGCAAGAAGTTTGGACATTTCAGATCTGATTGCCCTCTACTCAAAAAGAGCTCAAAAAGATTTAGGAAGAAAGCAATAATGGCTACTTGGAGCAATGATGAGGATTCAAGCTCTAAAGAAGAATCAAAAGAAGAAAAAATAAATTTCTGCCGCATGGTTCTTGAGGATGAGGTAACTGAAAATATTCCTAATGAATTTACTTTTGATGAATTGTATGAAGCTTTTAATGAGTTACTTATTGATTTTAAAAGGATTTTTTTCAAAAACAAGAAACTTAGAAAGCTGAATCTTTCATTGGTTGAAAGAAAAAAATTTTTAGAAAGAAAAAAAATATTTTAAAAGAACAAATTGATTTAATTGAAAAGAATAACATTTTACAAAAAGAAGTGAACAAAAAGAAACCTATTATAGATAAATTCACTTTAAGTTCCCAGAATTTTCAAATGCTGTTAGAAAAATAGGAAATAGTTTTTGATAAATCTGGATTAGGATATAATACTTTAAATAAGCAAAGATTTTGAAAAATACCTTTGTTAGACATGCTTTTGAAAAACATATATTTAGATATTTTAGGTATGATAAAATAGGTCGTAAAGCTATGGATTGTAATCTAAATAAAATACATAATTTTGAATCCAGAAGAATCAAAATTAAACATATTTGGATTTCAAAAGAAACTATTCATGCTAACCCCAAAGGGCCTAAGTTAGCTTGGATACTTAAACAAACTCGATAATATTTTTGCATGTGTGCTTAGCATCCTATGGGTCAACAAGAAAGTGGTATCTTGACAACGGATATTCAAGGCATATGACGTATTGACCCTATGATTGATTTTAATGATAAAAAAGTATTGAATAATTAAGATACTAATCATATATTTCAAGATTGGATGTAAAATTTTTCAAGTATCCAAAATGAAGAATTTATCTTAAGAACAAATCCTCTCAAGATACTAAGCCAAAGCACTCCAAAGAATAAGTTCTCATAAATTTGGATAGCTCATTATGAAAAAAATAAAATTAGAAGAAGTAAATATCATTTAAAAATATTAGGGTTAAAAATTCAAGTTTGAGAGGTCAAAATATGAAGAAAAATGATGTTGAAAGATTTGGAGCTGACTTTGAGAGATTTTGAGTCGACTCAAGTACATTGGAAGAACACTGATATAGGTCCAAGTTGATTTGCTTTCAATCTGAGTTGACTCTCTCAAAGAAGACAGAAGATTATATTTTCAAAATTTTATTCGAGCCAGCTCGCTTTCAATCTGAGCTGACTTGCTTGCAGTTTGAGTCGACTCGCCTACAAATGGAGTCGACTCTTTCATGGGACTATACTAATGGTTAGTTTTTTTGTACTTTTTCAATGGTTAGTTTTACTTCTAATGGCTGTTTCAGCCCTTTCAATGATCAAAACTCACTCTCAAGCTACTTTCAAGTTTATAAAAGGCTAGAGAATCAATTGGGATGGTAGCCAAGTGGATCAAAAAGAGAAAAACTTTTAAATAAGTGAGATTCATTGAATATCATTGAAAAAGAAAAAAAAAAGAGAGATTAAGTGCATAGATTTGAGAACCTTCAAAGAGTGATCTTCTTTAACATCATCTATATTCTAGTATCAATTGAAGAGAAGTAAAGCTTCAAAAAAATCATTCTATAGCCACTTCTTTGAGCTTCAAAGAGTTCTTTTTCTATTTTTATTTTATGTTGAAAATTATATCTTATATTTTATTTTTTTTATAAATTATTTTAGAGAAAAGAAACTTGAAGATTAGGCCTATCCAAGCCCAGAATTGGACTTGTTAGATTTTTTGTTGGTGAGCCCATAAAACCAACTGGATTGATTGTGAACTCAAAAAATAATCGATGTAAGGTTTTGGTTGGTGAAATCAAAAAATCAATTGAATTTATTTATGAGTTCGAATAAAATAAATATACTGTAATCGAAAGGATTATAGTAAAATTCTCAAAAAGTTCTTGGAGAGTGGACGTAGGTGCTGGATTGCACCGAACCACTATAAATTTGATCATATTTGTGTTGTGCATTATTGTGCTTGCTTGACTTACTTTTATTTTTACTTACCAATTATTTTAATTCTTTCATATCTTATTTTATCTCTCAATTTTGCTGTTACATATTGATTTCACCTCATAACCACTCAAGTTAAGCTTAAATTGAAGCATATATTTGTTTAGACTTTGATTTAGTTAAAAATTTTAAGCAACCCAATTCATCTCTCCTCTTGGATTACTATCTTTCTAGATAATAATTGATATTAGAGCAGGTGCTTTGTTATTTATTGTTAACCTAGCGGTCTAGAACCAAAGATCTTGTGCCAAATGAAATTTTATTTTAATAAAGGCCATTCTATATATTATCTTTCACTATTAAATGGATTAATTATATATATTGAAAAACTAGAATGAAAATCTTTACACAATCACATGATTATAATTTATGAAAGATTATAGTTAATAGCCTACATACATCCAATGTATTAATAGATAATAAAGAAATAATCCAGCTAAATGCTAAAGTCATGAATATACTCTATTGTTCGTTGGATTTAAATGAATTTAGTATTTCAGCTCGATAAGTTTGGAAAAAACTAAAAATAACTTATGAGTAAGCAATCAAAAAGAAAAATCAAACTCTCAAGAAGATAAGAAAGCCCTCTTCAACTTATGTCTCGTGGCCTGTAAGGATGGAAAGAAGAAAAAGAAGAAGAAGTAAAGGAGATAGAATACAATTATTAAGGGGGAGCAAGGCAAAGATGAGAAACATGAGAAAGAAGAAGAAAGTATTCTAAATTCTTGCCTCATGGCTAATGACGATGAGGTAAATATTAATAACTCTTTCGATTTTACTTTTGATAAATTATTTGAAGCCTTCAATAATTTAATGGATGAATTTAAAAAGTTGAGGCTAAAAAATAAAAAACTCAAAAAGTCTAATTTATTTTTGGTTCAAGAAAAGAATAAAATATTGATTGAAAAAAAATTCTTTTAAAAGAAAATAAAGCTTTAGTTGAAGAGGAAGAAGTTCTTTCTAAATCTAAAAAATTTTTGATTGAAAAAAATGAAAAATTAAGAAAAGAAATCGATTCATTGAAGTATATGCTTGAAAAATTTTCCCTTGGATCACAAAAAGTTCAACCAATATTAAATAATCAAAACACTATTTTCAATAAAGCTAGAATTGGTTACAATTCACTGAGAAAACAAAAATTTGTTAAGAATATGTTTAGCAAACTCTCACATGAAACTAAATCTATAGTTTGTTTTAATTAAAATAAAGTAGAGCATAAAATTTTTGAATATAATATTAAAAAAGTTGGTCATACTTTGATCAAATAAATGTGGGTTCTAAAAGAAATTATGTGCACTAACTCCATTGGACCCAACATAGCTTGGGTATCAAAAATTAAGAAGTGATTTTGCAGGTATGCCAAGCATCCAAAGACATGAAAGGAGTGAATTCTTAAAAAATGGATGCTTAAGACTTAAAGTAGATGGGTGATAATATTTAGTAAAAGCTAAATTTTTTTTACATCATACCATCATTGCTTGTTGAATTTACTTTGTTTGACTGATTGATTTTAATGATCTTTTATGCATACTTATAAAATACATTTTTTTTTACTTGCATTTGTGAATGCCTTATTCGTGCCTTGAATATATTAATGAATACATCATTATAAGCACACATTTTTTTTGGATGCCCTCTCAATTATCCATATCACTTTGATCATTAATTATTTGTGAAATTTAAACAAAAATAAGCTTGATTGCATATGAAAATATTTGAGTACAAAAGTCTCAAAGTTAATTTTTGACATTCTCATAAAACATGTAATCATTGAAATATGTCAAAAATTGTATGATTCAAGAAACATCAAGATAAGTCATCACTTCATAAAAGATTGCATGCTTGATATTGTAGACTTGCGTTGCATATTAATTTGACCCTTAAGGACTTGTAAATCCCCTAGTTGAATCTATTTCCCCTTGATCTAATCTTATTTTATTTGTTTGATTATAATACCCCTAATTGATTAATTTTTGATCCTCCAAATTGATTTGAATATCATTTTTGATCTTTGATTTGATTGTTCATTGATCTCTATTTAATTTGAACTAACTTTTCTTGATTTGAAACTCCTTGATCTGGGATGGATTTTTTTAATTGGAGATGTCTCAAGGCTCTATTCATCCTTTTTCATTTCTTTTGAGCTATAATTCCTTCAAACCCCTCTCCCTTCAAAATTGGACCTCTCCTTTCGATTTCTACCCTATTCTTATGATCTTTGTTCTCAAATGGCACCCTAAAAGTAATTCACCCAAAGGAAGAAGAAGTCTCATGCAAAAATTCAAAAATTTAGGATTTCTTCAAGTCACTTTCTTGTGGAAGAAAGAAGGACCAAGCATCAAAATGATCAAAAGTCTAGTTTTCAAAGTAAAGGACATATAGATTGATATGGATGTTGATCGTATTAGATGCATGCTACATATATAAATCAATGGGAGTAGTTCGGATTATCTTAAACAGTGACACATTTGGAATTAGATTGAGATGATGTCAAACATATCAAGGATATCAGTGCCAGCCAGTTGAGTATGGAGATGTAGCTACTATATTACATAATTAGCAGGATCTTCTTCATGGTTACATGTCACATTCTCCTGAAGATTTCACTTTATATGCCAGCATTCATTCTACAGCGGATGTCAAAACTAAGGAGCTAGTAGTATAGATAGACACAGCTCCACCTCCACAGACCAGTCATCCAGAGAACTTAGATTGATTATTTGTTATACTGGATGAGAATGCATTCATTGCAAGAGTCTCCTTTAGGATTATGACCTCAGTTTGTGGAGAGACCTGATGGATGCTCTAGCACTAGTCAAAGAGGAGTCCGTCAGGCTGATTCAGACTTTCACTACTGTGAGGGATGTTTGGAGACAGTCATTTGAAGACTTTAGACCACTCTTTCCTACCTATCCCAAATCTTCATTTTAGGATTATCCTAACCTATCCTAGCATAGGATACTTGGATTCATTTTTTAGATCTTTAGTCATCCTAGCAATCCATCTTTTGATAGATATAGCACTCATATATTTTGTATATTTTCATGTTTTCATCATATTCCGTATTCATGTTTTGGCTAATCACTAAAAATTTGATCTATTATGAAAATTCGATGTACTTGATTGAATATTTATCTTGTTTATAAAACTAAGGGAGAGAAAAATATGTTCTTGCAAAGCTTATTTTTAAAATGAATGTGCATATTTTGAAAGAAAAAGGGAGAGAACTAAAAAATAAAAAATCACTTTTTGAGATTTATTATGTAAAACAGGGGGAGAAAATACTATTTAAGATCATGAGAGAAATCATTGATGAATAATTGCACTTTTCTTATCTTATAAATTTATTTGAGCATTCTTATGGTTTTGATTGTTTGATTCATTTTGAGCAACTATTCATACTTTGCATGTTTTGGTCATATCATCACTCTTTTTGATAATTAATTAGTATCAAAAAATTATTTTTGATCTTAAAAATAAATTTATTGATGAGTATTCATATATATTTTGATTGATTGATATCAAAAAATAAATTTTAAAATACTCTTTTAATTTTTTGAAATTGATATCAAGCAAAATATTTGAAGAAAGTTGTATTAATCCTTAAAGCTAAATATTTAAAGAAGACTTTACTTTTATTCAATTGGTATCAGATAACTTACTATTTGTCTTATATTTTATTGATTTATTTTTTGATAAAAATAGAAGTATATCTTTATCTCAATCTGATTTTGCAAAGCTATATTCTTGACAAGATATCAATTGAGGCAAATGCAAAAAATAATATCTTTTTTGAATTTAATTACTTAATACTTCTTATAAAAAGGATGAAATGATCTTTTTTGAAGAATAACTAAAAATCTTTTAATTCGAATGATTTGCTGATATCAATTCAGATTGATTTATCATTCTTAAAACTATTTAATTTGAATCAATATTCTTTATCACTTCAAAACTAAAATAATTTGTATCAAAAATTTTTCAAGAAAGTTGCTATTTTAAAATATATGGTATCAAGTTGAATTTGAAATATATTTTTATTTTTTTCTATGATTGATTATTTTCAAGAAATAGATTTAAAATATATATTTTTTAAAATCTCTAATTGGTATCAAGATAATTACTATTTGGTTTGGTTTTCAAAATAATTGGTATCAAAAAAATTAATTTTCATAATTGATATTAGACAACCTAATTTTGCTTTGTACTTCATTATTTTATCTCTTGGTAAAAAAGAAAAAGAATGCCTTATCTCAAGTTTATTTTGTTCTGATACCATATTTTGCTCTAATATATTCTTAGTACAATGTCATTTGAGATAAATTAAGAAAATTGATATCATTTCTAAATTTAAGTGTTTGATACTTTTTAAGAAAAAAATAATTTTTAAAAAACTAAATTTATCCTATAAAAATTTATTATTTTAAAAAGCTCTATCCTTCTTGAATCTTTGAAGTTCAAAGCTTATTTGTAATTAAATTTAAGAAGCCTTTTAATGCATCAACTTTATTCAAAAAGGGGGAGATAGATTTTTAAATCTATATTCATCAAAGAAAGAAAGATAATTCTTTTTGGATTATTGCTGTTTGGATTGAATCTCAAAATATTTGGTAACAAGAAGAATTAAATTGATTATTTTTTTTAAAAAAATAAACTCAAACTTCTTTCAATTAGTATCAAGCAGAATTTTTTTAGAGTATTATCATAATTGGTATCAAATTCTCATAATTGATATCATAATTCTCATAATCGGTATTAAATAGTTTATTCTTCTCTTAAATTTCATCACTTTATTTTTTGATTAAAAAAAGTATGCTATGTCCCAAATCTAAATTTTTATTACTGTATTCTTGCTATTACATCATTTGAGATAAATTTTTATGATATGTTTTTGAGTACTCTGCTTTAGTATCAAAATAAATGTTCCTAAGACTATATTGTTTGAAAAATTCTATCTCTATTGAATCTTTAAAGCTCAAGATATTTTTCTACCTAAAATTGAGAAGTATTTTGGCATCTATATTTTTGAAAAAAGATAGAAGTTCTAAAATTTAAATTTAAAAGTTAAATTCAAGTTAGATTTGAAAGGGAGAGAACTCAAATAAAATTGAATTATATCTTTAGATTTACATCTTTGCTCGATTTTGATGATTTATTTTAAATTCTTCTCTTGTACTTTTTGATGATATCAAAAAGAAAGAGAATTATGTTGAGTATATACTTGAGTTGATTACATACTTGAAATGCTTAGTTATTTTACTTGAAATGATTATATAAAATAAGTATATATTGTGCATATATGCCTTCTTGAACATCATATATAAGATGCATGAGTAAATGAATTTATGATGAATTGAAGATGAGTTGAAACTTTCATGAATTATATGTCTACAGGTGCTTATTTATTCACTTCATAATCATATTGATAAACTAATTAAAATACATTATGTTTTATTATGCATAAACTGAAAATTTTGTGATCATCAAAAAGAAAAAAATGGTTGACCTTATAATTGATTTTGATGATTATAAAATATTAAGTAATTATGGTACTAATCATGTATTTCAAAGTTGGATATAGAATTTTTTAAGTATCCAAAATGAAGAATTTATCTTAAGGATAAATTCTCTCAAGATGCCAAGTCAAAGCACTCAAAAGAATAAATTCTCATAAATTTAGATAGCTCATTATGAAAAAAATAAAATTAAAAAAAATAAATATCATTTAAAAGTATTAAGACTAAAAAATTTAAATTTGAGAGGCCAAAATATGAAGAAAAATGATGTTAGAAGGTTTAGAGTCGGCTTTAGGAGGTTTCGAATTGACTCTGGCATGTTGGAAGAAGATTGGTATAGGTCTGAATCGACTCGCTTTCAATCAGCGCTGACTCTCTCAGAGAAGATAGAAGATCGTATTTTCAAGATCCCTACTCAAGCTAGCTCGTTTTCAATCCAAGCTGACTCACCTGCAATCCGAGCCAACTAGTCTGCAAATGAAGTTGACTCCATTCATGGGACCACTAATAGTTAGTTTTTCTGTACTTCTCTAACGATTAGTTTTTGCTTTTAATAGCTATTTCAGTTCTTCCAATGGTCAAAACTCACTCTCAAGCCACTTTCAGGCTTATAAAATGCTAGAGAATCAATTAGAAAGGTAGCCAAGTGGATCAAAAAGAGAAAAAACTTTCAAATGAGTGAGGTTCATTGAATACCATTGAAAAAAAAAAAAGAATTAAGTGCACAGATTTGAGATTTTTCAAAGAGTGATCTTCTCCAATATCATCTACATCCTCTCTAGTATCAATTGAAGAGAAGTAAAGCTTCAAAAGAGTCATCCCACAGCTACTTCTCCGAGCTTCAAATTTTTTTTTCTATTTTTATTTTATGCTAAAAATTATATCTTGTATTTTATTTTCTTTATAATTTTTTTTTAGAGGAAAAAAATTTAAGGATTAGGCCCATCTAAGCTTAGAATTAGATTTGTTAGATTTTGGTTGATGAGCTCGTGAAACCAACTGGATTGATTGTGAACTCAGAAAATAATCAATGTAGGATTTTAGTTGTTGATCCCAAAAAATTAACTAAATTTATTTGTAAGTCTAGATAAAATAAATATATTATAATCAAGAAGATTATAATAAAATTTTTAAAGAGCTCTTGGGGAGTGGACATAGGTGTGGGGTTGCATCGAACCACTATAAATTTGATCATATTTGTGTTGTACATTATTGTGCTTGCTTGACTTGCTTTTATTTTTCCTTACCAATTATCTTAATTCTACACAGCTTATTTATCTCTCAATTCTACTGTTGCACATTGATTTCATCTCACAACCACTCAAGTTAAGCTTAAATTAAAGCACATTAATTTTTAGACTTTGATTTAGTTAAAAATTTTAAACAATCTAATTCACCCCTGATCTTGGGTTGCCAACTTTCTAGGCAACATGATGGAAAAAAAATCTCAATTTATCTCTCTTAAAGCAGAATATGATGGAGTTGTTACTTTTGGAGACAATGATAAAAATAAAATAATTGATCTCGATAATATCAAGATCACTCCTATCACCTTTATTGAGAATGTATTGCTAGTTGATAGTTTAGTGTATAACCTCTTAATATCAGACAATTATGTGACAAAGATTTTAATATTTTATTTAAATGATCTCTTTACATTATAACTAATTCCAATGACAATGGAATTAAGTTCATAGGAAAGAGATATAAAAATTTTTACTTGGTAGATCTTGATGATTTTAGCAAGGATAACATTGAGTGTCTAGTTGCTATGAATACTAAAGTTAATGAAACTAGTTAAATTTGACATAGTAGATCAGGGCATGCAAGCATGGATTCTGTTGCTAGATTAATCAAAAAAGATTTGGTTAAAGATTTATCTAAAATTAATTTTGAGAAGAATAAAGTTTGTAATGCATGTCAATTAGGTAAGCAAATTAGATCTTTATTTAAATTTAAAAATATAGTTTTAACATCTAAGTCATTAAAACTTCTTCATATGGATTTGTTTGGACTTATAAAGGCTACTAATCTTAGTGGTAAATATTTTGAATTTATTATAATTGATGATTTTTCTTGTTATACATGGGTTTTGTTTCTTGTTCATAAGGATGAAGCTTTTGAATTATTTATAAAACTCTTTAAGAAAATAATAAGTGAAAAAGTTTGTCATGTTTTGAAAATTAGAAGTGACCATAGTGTAGAATTTGAAAATCATGATTTAAAAATTTTTTTCTCTAAAAATGAAATTGACCATATATAATTTTTCTACCTTGAGGACATCTCAATAAAATAGAGTGGTGGAAAGAAAGAATAGGATTTTGCAAGAGATGGCACATACCATACTTTATGAAAGCAACTTACCAAAATACTTTTCAGCAGAAGCTATTAACACTGCATGCCATGTGTTGAATAGAGCATTGGTTAAGCCTATTTTAAAGAAACCCCACATGAGCTTTACAAAGAAAAGAAACCAAACATTTCTTACTTTAAAGTTTTGGGTTACTATTGTTTTATTTTGATAAATGGTAAAGATAGATTAGAAAAGTTTGATGAAAAATCTGATGAAAATATTTTTTTTAGATATTTAGCATCTAGTAAAGCATATAAAGTGTTTAATAGAAGAACATTAGTAGTAGAAGAATCCATCCATATTGTTATATTATTTTTGATGAAACTAACATTTTAAATCAAGAGAAGTAGATATAGATGAAGATGCAGGTTTTCTTGAGAAGGAGATGAAAGAAATGATCTTGAAAAATCCTCCATAAGTGGAAGAAGATAAGATGAAATTAAGATGAAGAAGATGAAATTGAAAAGATGGAAGAGCTTCCTTCATCAAATCATCAAGATACACATGACTTACCAAAAGAATGAATGTATGCTCATAGTCATCTAAAAGAACTTATTATAGGAGATCCATCTCAAGATATTAGAATTAGAGCTTCAATTAGAGATGCACTAAATCACTTTACATTTGTCTCTCATATCGAACCTAAAACCATTCTTGAAGTTGAAAAGGATGCTAACTGGATTATGGCTATACAAGAGGAATTTAATTAATTTGAAAGAAATAATGCATGCAACTTAGTGGAAAGACCAAAAAATCATCCTATAATTAAAACAAAATGGTTTTTCAGAAATAAACTGGATGAGAAAGGCAATGTAATTACAAAAAAGGTTAGATTGGTTGCATAATATTATAATCAAGAGGAAGAAATTGATTTTGATAAAATTTTTGCACTAGTTACTAGACTTGAGGCTATTAGATTACTTTTAGCATTCACATATTTTAGAGATTTTAAGCTTTTTCAAATTGATGTAAAGAGTGCTTTTTAAATAGATGTATTGCAGAGAAAGTTTATGTAGAACAACCTTCAGATTTTGAAAATTATAAATTTTTAAATCATATTTTTAAGTTAAATAAAGCACCCTATGGTTTAAAATAATCACCAAGAGCATGGTATGATAGATTAAGTTTTTACTAAAAAATGATTTTAAAAGAGAAAATATGGACACAACTTTTTTTATCAAAAAAAATCTAATGATCTTTTAATAGTTCAAATTTACATGGATGACATAATATTTGGTGCTACTAATAAACTTTTATATAAAGAATTAGCCAAGTTAATACAGAAAGAGTTCAAAATGAGAATGATAGATGAACTAACCTTCTTTCTTGAACTCCAAATTATGCAAATAAATGAGAGGATTTTCATAAACCAAAGCAAGTATACAAAGAAAATCCTAAAAAAATTTGATATGGGGAATATCAAAAGGTATCGACACCTCTATGAGCTCAAATTATAAGTTTGATCAAGATTTAAAGGATAAAGTAATAGATCCTAAGCTACATCAAGGTATGATTGGATCACTTCTTTACTTAAATGCTAATAGATCTGATATTATGTTTAGCATTTGCATGTATACTTATTATCAATCAAATCCAAAAAAATCACATGTAATAGCTATTCAAAGAACCTTTAGATATTTGATTAATACTCAAAATGCTGGTTTGTAGTTTTTAAAATAATCTTCTTTGGATTTAATTGGTTATTTAGATACTTATTTTATCGGATGCAAACTGGATAGAAAAAGTATAAGTAGTACTTGTCCATTTTTAGGTGTTAATTTGATTTCATAGTTTAGTAAGAAATAAAATTCAGTGACATTGTCTATAGTTAAAGTTAAATATATTACAGCTGAAAGTTGTTGTGTTCAACTTTTGTAGATCAAACAACTAGAAGACTATAGTATAACTTATAGTAAAATTTTTATTAGATGTGATAATATAAGTGCCACTAATCTCCTAAGAATCTGATTTAGCACTCAAGATCTAACATATAGAAATTAGATATCATTTTATTAGAGATCATGTTCAAAATAATGATGTTGTACTTGAATTTGTATCTATAGATAATTAAATTGTTGATATCTTTGTAAAATCTCTAAATAGAGAAAAGTTCTATTCAATTAGAAAAGAATTGAAAATCTATCAGATGTTTAGTTAAATTATCTTACATGCAAATTCTTGATGTTTTTGATTCTTTTTTATGAATGATTCCTTTAATTTATTTTTGTTGAACGATAAGTTTAAATATGAAATAAATTAACTTTGATATGATTTGTGTGTTGGGATCATTTCATAAAAAGCAAAAATTTTTAAAACATTTCTTGTGCCAGACTGAGCTGACTAACTTATAGACTTAATTGACCCTCATCTAAGCTGACTCATCCAAAATCTGAGTCGACTCAGTGTTCGGGACCCAGCCTTTAAATGAAAGCCCTATAGATTCATCTTTCATTGTTTCATCTCTTTTCCTCAACTGTTCCTTTCCAAGCCCTACCCCAAAAAACTATCTATCCCTTGTCTTCATATCTATGGAATTACTATAGTATTTAGCTTGGAAATGGCACTTGTGAAGCTCATCGCTCATCGGATGAAGCACCAAAAGATCTTCAGAGAAAAATTATCGTGCCCTAAATTGGTAGCAGTGGAACTAGAATCAAGCCCTCCAAAAGGGAACTCCATAGCATGGTCCAAAAAGACAAGGATCAACTGTCTCCTCCAAAGGTATCTCTATCAAATAGATCTATTATTCCGGAAAGGAGAATAAACTTTAGATTCTTTATGCAAGAAGGATTTGGTTTCTACCATATTTTTAGAAAGTTTAGTTGGGAGTTTTTCTATTCTTTGAACGAAGCCATTTACCCTCGACTTATTTTGGAGTTTTATGAAAATGCCTCCATGGAATCGAATGCTATCAACTCAAGAGTTAGAGGCAAATAACTGCATGCATCCACCGGTCTTCTCCAATAATTGCCATGGATTCCTTCTACTGAGGGGTCATCCAACCTTATGCTTTCAAGAAAGGATGCATTAGTGCATGTTTTGGGAAGGCCTGATATCAACAACATAAAAGATCTTTTTTGAATCAGCTATCATTGGAAATGAGGCTGCTCCACAGCTTTGTATGCAAAATTTTCATGCCCTAAGTGGGTAGGTTCGATTATGTCATAGACAGGGATCTTTAGTTTATGTATCATATTGTCTGTGAGCATCCGCTAAGCCTCTCCACCTTTATAGTTCATCAAATGCAGAAAGCCATTACCAAAAGTAGATGAAAGTTGACATTTGGTATGGCTCTTACATTGGTCTTCAAACTTGCTGGTATTGAGTTGAAAAATGAACTAAAGAGAGTGCTGCATCATTTTGATGCTTATAATGAGCACTCTCTGAAGAGGATGGCTTATGAGAAAATTGAAGGAGCTTGGATAAGGAAAGGACCTACAGGAAGAGGAAGAACTGAGGGGGTGTTTGGTTTGCAACAGAAAGTAGAATGGGAATGAAAATCGGAATGGCTTGGAATCGAAATCGAAATAGCCAAATCCTTCAAAGCATTCGGTTCATAATGGGAATCGAAATTGGAATCAGAATTGGAATAAAAATTTGAATCCATAGAGGAGAGTAGGGATTGAGTTCTATATAGATTGAGCCATTCCCATTCTATCTCGAAATCAGAATCAAAATGGGTCTCCTCCCAACCAAACGGTGGGAATGAAAGTTGTCCATTCCAATTCTGATTTCAGACCCCCAATCCTCCCAACCAAATACCCTCTGAGAGTTTAGATGAAGGATAAAGGTCAGATGGTCAAGCCGCTCCTAAAGAACATTATGAATCTACTCAACCAGGAGCTTCTTGGTCTGGTAGTGGTTTGCACATGCATCTGCTTTATATAGGCTGATGACAGTCTTGGACTTCAAAATGGTAAATTTACATCAGCTGGTCCAGAACTTGGTTCAAAGGATTGCTAGTGTTGAAGAGGATGTGAAGGTGGTTTGAAAACTTCAAGAACAAGCAATTCTCATTGTGCCTCCACTACAAACCCAACCAAAAGCACCCTCATCCTCTAGACCTTCTACTGCTAGAGCTACTAGGAGACCCTACTCTACTTGATAAGTATAATAATTATCCTAATAAAAGAATCAAAATATATATTAATTGACTTTTATTCTTTAAGAATTGATGCTTTTGTTTGTATTTCGCAAGAAAGATGATCGTCAATATGAAGAGCTCGATTCGTAGGTTAAAATAACTCAACTTGAGAATAAATTAGATCCAAAATTAAGAAAAATTAGCCCACAATCGAAGCCCAAATAGTGTTTGATCCACAATGGACTGGCTGCTCGGTCCACAGTAATGAGGCTCGATCCATAGAATAGTGGATCGTGGTCTTTGTCACGGCACACCGGAGAGAGGTTGGATTTGCACCATCAGATGGCTAAGGTGGTAAGGAACACACGATCGGACAGCTAGCAGCAAGCGTTCCCATATACAATGCTGGTGGCCTACTAGTTTGGCATGATCGGATGATCTAGAACCATCCCATGCGTGATTGAATGGTGGAACTTGTTGCCGACTGGGAAGATTGAACCAGAGCTTTGATTTTCACAATCCGATGGTCCAGAATGAAGATCTAGCTTGATCCGATGGTTGATATGGTTTCCTAGTTGATTTAAGGTTGTTTTTGGTGAGATTTAGGCTGTTTGATTTCAATCCAATGGCCAAAAACTGTCTTGCTTGCCTGGGATGCTTGGGACTCAGTTTAAACGTGCCTGAGATGCAAATTTGAGATGGATCAGGAGTCCGTAGCTTGCCAGGATAAGAGATGCTGAGGCTCTATAAGACCTGTGGGAACAAAGAAAAGGGCATCCAGATAATGAGCAAAAAGCAAGAAACAGAGAGCAGGTAGCGGAGAAGAGCAATAGTAGTCTTCAATATTTATTTTTAGCTCTTGTTTAGGGAAAAATATAGAGGAAGCATTGCAGATCTCGATGCATGGCTAAATCTCTTCAACCTGAGAAGATGATGAAGCATGTAAATGAATTTTTATTTTTTTTTGTATTTAATTTTTATGCAATAAAATTATGCTTTTATTCTATATCTTTTTATTTTTTTGAGGTATTAATCTAGCCTACATGATCTATATCCTCTTCTGACATGCCATAATCTCTGGATATGGTACATGCCTAGGAGAGATAGATCGTAGTATGTTAGATTAAATCCTATATTTTATTATTAGATTTAGATAGTTTATACTCCAAATGGATGAGCTGTGATCTACTGATATAGTCCGTAACTCTTAGAGATAAACTATACTAATACCTTAATCATAAGTATTAATATTGTAACATAAAAATAAAAATAAAAAATAAAATTTATTTTGCATGGTGGATTTGAAATTCTTGGGTTATCTCTGTGACTTGTTTTCTTTCACAAATTAATTTATACTTGTAATTTAATTCTTGCTATTTTATTTTTTTTAAATTTTTCTAAAATCAATACTTTTTTATTTCTTCTTCAAGAAGAAAAATAATTACCTTAAATACCCATGAATACGATCTTGACTCACCTTATCTATATAGTTTAAATTGATTTTTATTTTTTGACTACCTACGATAGTGATCAAATTTTGACATCATTGTCGAAAATCTAGGTATGATTTTTTTAATTTATTAAAAAAAATAGCTTTCTTTAGTCTTATTCTTAGTTTTTTTTTAATTTACTTTCTACCTTGCTTAGTTACTTAGTCAAATTTACTTTCTTATAAAATAAAAAAAATTCTATATTGACATCTCATAATCTATTTAAAAAATTAGATACTTAATCAAAAAATTTAAAAAGTGAAACAAATCAATTTACTTTTGACTAATCTTCAAATTTAACCATATTTTCTTCTTGCATTGCATAATTCTATAAAATATCTTCAGGGTACAAATCCTAAACAAGATAAGATGGAGATTTCATCATCTTTTTTTGGCCCACAAACCACCACCCTTCATATTACATTAACCTAAATCATAATTTAAAATCAATTAGATGTTGGCCCCTAAGGACTCTCGAGCTCAATAGAACAAGAAATCCTAAGAGTTGGACCGGGTTAGGGTTAGTCAGTTTGATTGGTGTCTAAGAAAGTAGTTCAGGGACAACGTCCTGAAGGAAAGTGGTTATTTAATTGATTCCATTTGCTTACCTGATCGATTTTAATTGATGTCTAAGGAAAGCAATGGGGGGGACCCCCACCAACCTTATACTTATCTGACCAGTTGAGTGGCTAATTTTTTACTTGGAGGGCTCAAAGATAATCTTGTAGTTAGGAGCTATCTAGATCTAGGATAACTCTTAGCTAGGATTGATTACAGAACTTGCCTGCTATTGAAACAATAATCCTAATTAAAACACTTTTATCTATCATCTCTAGATTTAGGACTCCTTAGGCTCTTATCTTTAGAATTCTTATCTCATCTATCTCTCCTTCCTTTTCTCTTTTCTTCCATTAAACAAAAGAAAAATGCAAAAATAACTAAAAGTTTCCAACTTTCTTCTTGGACTAGGATATCTGGATGATTAGTTAGAATCGAGTTGAACCCTACATCAAGTCCAATAGACCTTAAGCCCATCAGGACTGAACTCGAATATGAACCTCGGGTCTTGAAATACCTTTGCTATCCAGTTGGGTCAGTCCAATCCTCATGTATCTGACTGCCACAAACTGATGTTAATTTTGAAATAAAATTCTAGATCATAAGCATGCTTCCCAAATTCATCGGAATCAAGGATGCATACATTTTTATGAAAAAATTTGAGAAAGTATGCGCCATGATGCATTTCCAACAGCTCATCGAGGATGCTGTGAAACTTAGACTGATCAATTTTATCCTCAAGGATAGTATCAAAAAATGGTTATACAGTCTTCCTAAGCAATCCATAATATCATGGGAGGGTTTTGTTAAAGTGTTCATAAAAAAATTTTTCTCACACCATAAGACTGTCAAATTTAGGAATGAAATTAATCAATTTTATCAATTATCTGTTGAGTCTTTTTGGAAGTGCTTCGATCATTTTAAGAACCTTTTGAATCAATGCCCACATCATGAAATAGAAATTTGGAGGTTGTGCCAAATTATTTATGAAGGACTAGACCCAAACTCTAGAATCATATTAGAATCAATGTGTCAAGATCAATTCATGAATAAAGAACCTATAGAAGCCTGACAATTTCTAGAGCACCTAACAGAAAAGAACTTATAATGGGAGATTACTAGGGAACCTGATAGACTCACACTTTCAAGAGGGGATGTACATTAAGTTCAAGCTTCTCTAGCTAAGGAGGCTAAATTTGCATCTTTGATCTATAGGATAGTGGCCTTAGAACTCAAGGGACATACCCAAGTGAACCAAGTTTCAACATCCACTTGCAATGGGTGTAATATCACAAACCACACAATGGAAGGATGTCCTTTCTTGATGGGCCCAATCGAGAACGAAGTAGCACAGGTGAATGTAGCTTATCAGAGACCTATTAATGACCCTTATGCACCAACCTACAATCCAGGATAGAGGAATCATTCTAATTTTTCTTAATCACAAGGGTCAAACTCAAGTAGACCTGCCTTTGCTCAGCCCAACCCTAGGCCATTCAATCATTAAATAACCCACCAAGTTTCGACAATGATCAAATGCTTAACTCGCTAGAAAAGTATCTAAAAGTCCTGACAAAATCAATTGCTAACATCAACACTATACTAAATAACTTCATGCAGACTATGGGCCAGCTTTTAACTTCCAATACCCAGGCTATTGTCTGTTTAGAGATACAGTTAGGTCAATTAGCCATGACTGTGAGTGAAAGAGAAAAAGTTAAACTATCGAGTCAGCTTGAGGCTAACCCTAGGACCCAGAATAATCAAGGACCGCAACAAAGAGCCCAGATTAATCAATTAAATACAATTCACACTTTAAAGTCTGGGAGACAAGTAGATAACCATGTAGGTATATTTGATGAACCACTGTCTAAACCACCTCATGAGCAATTGATCGATCAGACCAAGTCTAAAGAGCCTGAATCAACAGAGATTGACGAACCATCCAAGCCACTCATAGAATCCATCTTAGGGTTTAAGAGAGTCAAGACATCTCCCATCAATCCTATAGCTCCTTTTCCATATAGACTTAGGTCCAACAGACACTCAGCCCATTTGGATCAAATCTTAAAGATGTTTAAATAAGTGAAAGAAAATATTCCTCTACTAGATATGATCCAATAAGTCCACATATATCAAGTTCCTTAAAGACTTATGCATAAAGAAGAAGACCACCAACGTTCCTAAGAAAGCCTTCTTGGTGGCTAATGTGAGTTTATACCTTTCAAGCCACATGCTAGTCAAGTACAAAGATCTAGGGTCGTCTACAATTTCTTGTGTCTTGGAGAAACCATCATTGATAGGGCTTTGTTAGACTTAGAGGATAGTGTGAACATCTTACCTTATTCGATCTATGAAAAATTGGAGATATGAGAATTAAAGCCTATAGAAATCATATTGCAATTGATAGACCAATTAGTAAGGATCCCCAAGAGAGTTGTGGAGGATGTGTTAATAAAGGTCGGCAACTTTATTTATTCTATAAATTTTGTGATCCTTAAGACTGAATCGGTGTCTAACCCAAAAGGTCACATCCCAATCATCTTAGAAAGACTATTCTTAGCAACCACCAATACCCTAATCAATTATCGCAATGGACTGATGAATCTCTCCTTTGAAAATATGTCCATTGATCTAAATATTTTCAATTTTGAAAATAAAAGGAACCAACTCATTGACGTAAACCTGATCTAGGATGATATCTATAAGCTCATTGACCTGGGAGAAGAAGATTTTGACTATAATCTCTGGTCAGACTAAGAATCTAAAATAACTTATAAAATTTTTTCATCTAGTAACCAGAGAGTTCATCCACAATGGCAACTACTTATAAGGATGGATGAACCAATACACAAACCATCGATTGAGGAAGTACCGAAACTAGAACTCAAAACACTCTCTGAGCATATCAAATATGTGTATCTAGATCCATCAAAAATCTTGCTTGTAATTATCATATCTGACCTAGATCAAATACAAGAAAAAAAACTTTTAGCTATCCTCAGAAAGAATAAGGAAGCCATAGGCTAGACCATGGCTGACATCAAAAGGATCAACCCTTCAATTGTCTAACATCGAATTTATTTAGGGGAGGAAGCCAAGCCAATTAAAGACCCCTAAAGGAGACTTAACCCAGCTATGAAGGAGGTAGTAAAGAAAGAGATTCTCAAGTTATTGGATAATAAAATTATCTACCTCATTTTAGATAGTTTATGGGTTAGCCCAATTCAAGTAGTACCCAAAAAGTCAGAGGTAACAGTGATCCAAAATGAAGTAAATAAGTTAGTGTTGACTAGAGTTCAAACTGGATGGAGAGTCTGTATTGATTATAAAAAATTGAATGCGGCCACAAGAAAGGATCATTTTCTCCTACCATTCATTGATCAAATGTTGGAGAGGCTAGCCAGACACGAGTTCTATTATTTTCTTGATGGATATTCCAGCTACAATTAGATTCCTATAGCACTAGAGGACCAAGAGAAGACCCTATTTACCTGTCTATTTGAAATTTTTTCCTATAGACACATACCCTTTGGTTTATGTAATACTCTATCTACTTTTCAAAGGTGCATGGTCAGCATCTTTTCTGATATGATCGAAAGATTTTTAAAAATATTTATGAATAATTTTTTTTTATCTTTGGCTCTACCTTCTCTGAGTGCCTACATCACTTAATACTAGTATTAGAAAGGTGTAAGAAGAAATACTTAATGCTTAATTAAAAAAAAAACCAATTCATGATCAAAGAAGGCATAGTACTTGGCCATGTTATCTCAAAGAAGGACATTGCAGTGGATAAAGCCAAAGTAGATCTGATTGTAAATCTTTCACTATCCAAATCGATTAAAAAAATTTGCTCATTTTTAAGATATGCTGGCTTCTATAAGAGGTTCATAAAAAATTTTAGCAAGATAGCTCGACCATTGATCAATCTTCTTACCAAAGATGTCAAATTTGATTTTACTTTTGAGTGCCTCAAGTCCTTTGAGCATCTTAAAGAGATATAGACATCTACACTCATCATTCACCCACCTGACTGGACACAACCTTTCGAACTCAAGTGTGATGGATCTGATCACACCATCAAAGCCATTTTAGGACAGAGAATTGATAAACTACTGTGAGTCATTTACTATGTCAGTAGGACCCTTAATGATACGTAGCTTAACTACTCAACAACTAAGAAAGAGTTCTTGGCTATTGTCTTTGCTCTTGAAAAGTTTAGATCTTATTTAGTTGGGTTTGAAGGAAATATGCAGTAGTGCTATGCATGTGATTTTAAATTTTTTATACAGTAAAAATAAAAAATTAAATAATTTAATTTTAATTACATATATAAGATCTAATCTTAGACTACTACATCATAATCTATGATATAAAAAATATATACTTTTCATTCTGAAAATAAAAATACATCGATCTCATCGATACTGAAATTCTAGGTCTAACTATTAGATCTAACATTGCAATAAAGATAAAATAAAAATCATTACCAAACAACTTTGATATTGATCTTCTCTAGTCCAATGATTAGAGAAGGTGTTCCTCAAATCACTCACAGGAAAACGAAGTCATCTGGCTTCTACAAAAAAATCTATATGAAGACTAGCACAGATCAGGGGCTTGGAGGTACTAGCATGCAAGCAACTTCGACAGCTGATCTCTTCCTTCTTCTTCAAGCACCTTGGACACTCCAAAGCAATAGAAGATCTGGAGGAGGAAGAGAAGAGCTCTGAAAAACCACAAGACAGCAAGGGAACCAATGATGGGACGTCCAAGAGAGGAGCCCCCTTTTTATGGACTAAGAATTAGGGTTTCACCAAGAAAAAGATGCCAAGAGTCTACGCCAAAACCACTTTTGGCATCTCAGAATATTCTAGAAAAATCATTATGGTATGGAGAAGGATTCTAGAGTCTCACATGCCAAACTACTCTCCAAGAAAAATAGAGAATAAATCATTATGGCACCAACAACCTTCTATGTATGAATTTTTTTTTTTTAGTTTATATCTTATCTCTAATTCAGATCACATTCAAATTAGGCAAGAGATAAGATTATGACACATCAATCATTGCCACCCACCCTTATTGGGTCTACTACTTTGATGCCAAAAAGGTCAAGTAAAATTCAATTTGGCATGGAGATGTGGGCATGAGTCCAAGTGTGGCGCAAGGAGATAAGGATAGAGTCCTATTTGACTTGGACTCTTTATTTCTAATTTGATTCTAATCCAAATCAAATTTGGATTGAACCCACTAATAGAAATGAATATAATCCAATTAGAAATCTAAATATCTCATCAAATTCTTAACCCAATTAGAAATTAGTCAAGTCCAAATCCTGATCGAATCAGGATCAAATTTTTTTTGTAATCAGGATTGATCATATCAAACCCAATCTGAGTCGAACTGAATCTAATTCAATTAGACTTACTCCAAAACTCTTCATTTAATCAAATTGAGTCAACTAGTAATCTAATTATTAATTAATTCTCTATAAATAGTAGAGTCCTAGTCCCAGTGGGACTCTCTCCAGAGTTTCAGTCCCAGTAGGACTTGTCATCAGAGTCACAATCCAATTAGACTCTTCAGTCATCAGATCTGATTAAATCTTCTAATGCGTATGACCCCATAGGTTCGAATCCAAGTCGGTAGTATAGGAACAACTTTCTATACCAATTGATGTAACCATCTAGCAATGGTAACCCGACGATCGGATAGGTTGAAGTATTGCAAAGCAACCTTCTAGAACCTACTGGTGTATGGTTATCGTATAATTCATCCCGTTCATCCAAATGCTCAAGGTGACCTAGGGTTTAACTGTCAATCCTAATTTAATCGATCATATTGTTTTTCAATCTTTCAAATCCATCTCATGGATTATCCTGATCAAGATTTTGCTAAATTGAAATACACTGATGCATATCTCCTACTAATTCAGAGGGATCAATTCTATCTTGACTTACACACCGACTTGATAAGTACTTAGTTGCACCCAATATCCTTTCATCACTAAGTTAGAAACTCAGATAGTCCAATACTAAAGTACAGTAGTTGCTTACAAGTCACCGTGGTGATCTTAGATCTGAGAGATACTTATACCCATACCCTTCATGAGCTACTCTTGACAGCAGAGTGCTAGGCACATGGTCACGTTCGATACGAATGTACTCCTACATTCCATCTGTATGCCATAATAATATCTCCACACTCCTTGATTAAGAGGATAACTAACTCATATGACACACAACAATCTATACTCGATATTGCTATCATCCCATTAATAGCTTATCATTTGGTCGCGAATACTTTTAAGGACTTAATAATAAATTCTCCTTTGTCGATTAATTATAATCTTAAGGACTTCATTACAACACAAGAGTTCAAAGATGATTAATTTATAATAAAAATATCAAATAATTTTTATTAATAAAAATTTATATATAATTTATAAAATGAGCACAATCGTCTAACAATTGACTTTGGGATATATTTTCCAACAACTCCCACTTGGACTAAAGCCAATCGGTACAATATCGTATACCCATCTTCGATTTGTGATCATCAAACTCTTTAATTTTGAGGACTTTAGTAAAGAGGTCAGCCAGATTTTTTTTCTCATCGATCTTTTGAAGGTCAACGTCACCTCGATCCATGATGTTTCGGATAAGATGATAGCGATGTAGAATATGCTTGGTGCACTGATGGGACCTCGACTCCTTGACTTGAGAAATGGCTCCAGTATTATCACAGTATAACAAAATAGGGTCATCAACAGAGGGTGCCACTCTGAGCTCATCGATGAACTCCCACAACCATACAGCTTCCTTCACAGCATCGGATGCCGCGATATACTCTGCTTCGCAAACAAAGTCTGCCATAGTTTGTTGCTTAAAATTTTTTTCATAGATTGCTCCACCGTTTAGGATAAAAATATAATCCGACACACTCTTGCTATCTTCATGCTCTGATTGAAAACTGGAGTCGGTGAACCCCATCAGTTTCAAGTCAGCTTCACCATGCACAAGCCATTGGTCCTTAGTATTTCTCAATTACTTAAGAATGGTTTTTACAACCTTTCAATGATTTTCTCCTGGATCAGATTGGTATCTACTCACTACTCCTAGTGAGTATGCCATGTCTGATCTCGTACATGTCATGGTGTACATAATAGAATTCACTGCTAAAGCATATGGAACTCTACTCATATGCTCTCTCTTTTAAGGAGTTATCGGATAATCTCCTTTCAAGAGAAAAATTTCATGGACTATCAAAAGATAGTCTTTCTTAGAATTCTCCATACTAAATCGTTTCAGCATGGAATCTATGTACGTGGATTAAGAGAGCCTGAGTAGCCTCTTAGATCTATCTCTATAAATCTTTATCCCTAGGATGTAGGCTGCTTCTTCCAAATCCTTCATGGAGAATTATGACAACAGCCATATTTTTATTCTTTATAATGCAGAGATATCATTCTCGATTAAGAGAATATCATCCACATACAAAATAAAAAATATAATTATTGAGCCATTAGCCTACTTATATATGCATGGTTCCTCTTCATTCCTAATGAAGCCATACGTTCTGATCACCTTATCAAAATGTATATTCCAACTTCGAGATGCTTGCTTTAATCTATAGATGGATCTCTGAAACTTGCACACCTTGGACTCATCTATGGATGTGAAATCTTTAGGTTATATCATATACACCTCTTTATTCAGCTCTCCATTTAGGAAAGCTGACTTCATATCCATTTGCCAGACTTCATAGTTCAGGTATGCTGCTATCGCAAGCATGATCCGAATGGATTTGAGCATTACCATAGAAGAAAATATCTCGTCATAGTCAATATCATAATGCTGACGATAACCTTTAGCAACCAAACAAACTTTATAGGTCTTCACCTTTCCATCTGTGCTTCTCTTTCTTTTGAAGACCTACTTACACCATATGGATTTAACCCTTTCAGGTGGGTCAACCAATGTCCATACACCATTGACCTTTATGGACCCTATTTCTAATTTCATAGTTTCAAGCCATTTATCATAGTCAGATCTCTGTATCACATCCATGTAGGTGATCGGATCCTCATCGTTCTCATCGAGTTCAACAGGATTCCTGTCCTGGACTAAGAAACCAAAGTATCTGTCTGACTGATGCAGTACTTTATCGGATCACCTTAAGGATATTTGTGAATTGGGCTTTGGTTTGATCTTATCAAATTTGATTCAGATTTAATCATTGGTGTCAATTTTTCTACCTGTCAAACTTTGTCAAGCTCGATTTTAGAGGTACTTATTCCTTCACTAAAGATTTTTTTTTCAAAAAATGTACCTTACTGCTAACTAACACCTTTTGTTCAGCGGGCAGGTAAAAGTATTATCTTCTCATTTCCATGGAATACCCTTTGAAATTACATTTATCGGACCTAGGACTAAGCTTGTTAGCTTGTAATCATTTAACATAAGCCAGACACTCCCAGACCCTAAAATTAGAGAGGTTCGGCCTACGTCCTGATGATATCTTATATGGTGTCTTACTAACTGACTTGCTCGGTACATTATTGAGCACAAGATAGACTGTTTCAAGTGCATATTCTCAAAAAGAGATCGATCGAGTTGCAAACCTTATCATGGACCGAACCATGTCCAACAAGATTTGATTCCTTCTTTTTGAGATGCCATTATACTGTGGTGTCCCTAAAGGGGTCCATTGTGAGAGAATCCTATTCTCTCCTAGATATATTAAAAATTCACTGGAGAGATATTCACCCTCTCAGTCAAATCAAAGAGTTTTAATAATTTTTTTTAGTTTATTTCTCTACATCATTACGAAATCATTTGAATATTTCAAATGATTCAGACTTATGTTTCATCAGGTAGACGTACCCATACCTAAATAGGTCGTCTGTGAATGTAATGAAATAGCTATACCCTCCTCTAGAACATATGCTCATGGGTCCACATATATTAGTATGTATCAGATCCAGCATATCACTGGCTCATTCACCTTTTTCAGTAAAAGGTGACTTGGTCATCTTTCCAAGCAAACAAGACTCGCAGGTAGATAACGATTCATAATCATCTTTATCAAGAATTCTTTTTTGAGCTAATATGTTCATCCTATTCTTGTTGATATGACCTAGCCTACAATGCCAAAGGTAGGCATCCGTGACATCATCTATTCTAAGACGTTTATTTGAAATGTACATTATATTAGGCCTAGATACAACATAGATACCATTGTTCAACTGTCCATGCAAAATTATACATCATTCAAAATGATATCACAAAAAATTTTCTTTATTAATATTTCATAATTAAACTTGGCCAAAAGGCCTATAGAAATAACATTCAAAAGAAAACTAGGACAGTAATGATACTTGTTGCCTAGCTATGCAACCTAAGATGGGGAGGTGAATTGGGTTTTTAAAAAATTTAACATTAATTTAGAACTATGAAGATTGAATAACAATGAGCAGGATATATGTAGAGAGTGATTTAAGCAGGGTGTAGAAATTAGATGCAAGAATGTAAGTAGATAAGAAAATTTAGAAAGAGAGCAAGTAAGCACAACACAAACAAACAAGATTTATAGTGGTTCGGTACCAACCTTGCACCTACATCCACTCTCCAAGTTCCTACTTGAGAATTCAAATTCACTAAACTGTATTCAATAAGAATATAACGTTGGTACCTCCGACTCTAGCTATCCCAAGCTAGAACACTTATTTTTCGGATACAAGCCAATCCAATACAATCCGATTCAAGGTTCGGACCAATCTTTTTAAGTTTTGGAACCCTTCCAAAACTAAAGATCAAGATAAAATAGAGTATGTGAGTTAATCACACGAAAATACAAATTTAGCTCCTTTAATGAGCAAATAAAATTTTAAATATACTTTACACAATAAGAAGGAAGCTTTTCTGATTTTTCTCAAGGTGGTTGAAGACTTGAATGAGCTCTTGAGGGGTTGGTGAACTTAAAATGAAAGCTTCTTTAACTTCAAGAGGGCTCTTTGCTTAGGGCTGAAATGAATGTTTGAAAAACCTTATTTATTCCCTCCTTTAAGTACCTTTTATAACTTCAAATGATGGTGGAGAGTAATCTAGGTAGATTTAGAGCCGTTGGAGATTATTAAATGAGCATTAAATACAGTCAAAATGAGCTGCAAACTAGCCATTGCAGAATTTTTTCGTCACAGGGGTCGACTCATGCACATGAGTCGACTCATGGGGTTGACTTCTGTGGCACAAAATAAAAAATGATCTATAATTTTGACATACACAGTAACAGAGATCGACTCATAGGATCGACTCCTGCACAGGGGTCGACTCATGGGGTCGACTAAATTGGGTGTGCCAGTCAAAAAATCAGTATACCATTCAGCCCCTTTTGACATGATTCGACTCATGGGGTCGACTCAATTTTATAAACATGATTTTTTTTAAAATATACATCCAAAAATTTTGAAATTACCTCCAATAGATCACAAATCTTCTGTTCTTACTCTTGAGACTTTCGAGTTAGGACTTGGTGAAATTATAATTTTTTTTGAAAAATAATAAATATTTTTTCAAGCTAAAATTATTAGTAACCCCCTCAAATGCTTTGTAATTATCAAAATCAATTCAAGGAGCAATAATTTTTTCTTTTTGATGATGATAAAACACTAGAGCAAAAGCAGAGTATAACATATATAAAGCATTGAACATGAATTTCAAATTTATGAAGATGCATCACTTAAATATCATAGTCAGTTATTTGAATAAAATGCATCATGAGTAGTTTGAAGATCAATTTAAAATTTACTTATAAGATTATTTGCTTTGAAGATTAAATTGAAAATTGCTGACAATTTTGGTTCTTTGACACATTTGCTTTGACAATTTTGCTTATTGCTCTCGATTCTATTTCTCTATTGCTTATTGCTCGATCTCGATTTTTGATTCTCTACTCTTCCTTTTTGACAGCATCAATTAATATCTTAAGAAATTTTGAAGAGAAAAAAAAAAGATAACATAAAGGACATATTTTCTCTACTCTCCCTTTTTGATATCATATTTTATTTCTTTACTCCCCCTCTTTGATTGTTTATTTCTCTACTCCCCCTCATTATAGCAATCATAAAGGACATATCAATTTGATTGCTATTCATAATATTTCATAGCACAAATATGAGTTATTTTTCATATCTCATAATTAAGACAATTCAATTGATCCCAATCATAAACATTCATTGAAATTCAAAGCATATAAATATATATATCTAAAATGTGACTGAATACATAGGTATCCCAATACATATGAGTCAACTCAAAATATAAAAGTCATGGATAACAACTATCCAAGAGTCAATCAGCCAATAAATACAAAGGCCATAAGATAGATCCTAGACATAAAAGACTAACTATTCTAGATCTAATGTATATCATGGCTGGAGGTATCAGAATCAGAAGAGTCAGAGATATGATGAGGAGATATAGGATCAAATCTACGAGCACGACCTCGACCACGTCTGCCTCGACCATGGGTAGAAGCACTGACACGAGTAGAAGGGCAAGAAGGTCCTGGAGCTGGAGAAGATATGGATTGTGCTAGAAGAGAAAGTCTGATGGTGTCCAGAAGATCCAAAGCTCTCGACACAGACAGCATCAGGATACCAAACTGAGTAGAGATAGCCTCACTAGAGTCCCTGATCCCTCTCCTCAAAAAGTCAAATCCACCCTCCAAAACTCTCCGAAGTCTAGCCGCCTCTACAGATAGATTGGAGACCTCTGTGATGTCCTCATGTGGCTAGAGATGGGCTAAGGCTAATACTTGCCTCTGCAAATCTAGAACTCTGTCCGTCAGTCTCAGAACACATCCCTCAAGCTCCTTAAGTCGTACGGACTAAGCTGTGAGCATCTGAAAAATAGTAGAGATATGAGAGATCAAAGTCTGGTCTGAGTCATCCTGAGATGTCGACCTCTGAGTAAAGACTGAGGTGGCAAACTACTGAGATAAAATGGAGGCAACACGCTGGACATCAGCTCAATCTGATCATCTGTAAGTCTGAACTCTGAAGGATGTACCCTACTCCTTGACTGTGGAATTGAAGCATGCCTCCTCACTGACACTGAGGGACCACCTCATGATCAGACACGAACTGAATATCAGGAGATGCTCTGTGATCATGAGAGGTGAAGACAGTCTCTCCTCCTCTGCTCTCTCCTCAACACCCTTTGACCAACGTCATCAGTCTTTGAAAAACCCATGCGATGTAGTGTGTGGCGGTTGATGGTGTCAGAATGAGATAATCTGGCAACTGTCTCTCCCTCAAAACTGACTCGAACCTCCTAAAGACAGGGTGAGTGCCATACCAAAAGGCAAGTGAGCTTAGACTTATTTAGGGTCTCTCTCATGGTCTCAATCATCAGAATAGAAGGTTCAAGGGGGTCTTGATGATCACATGGTACATGATGCATATATCCTACCAGATAAGAGGTTATGCCTACCACTCTTAGGGACAAAGAGCTTGGTCATCATGTGATGCAAAAGCCTCATTTCACTGAAAGTATCTTGGCTTCTAATCTATTTAAACTTTCAGTAAAAGTTCTCCTAAGATAACATTAATTCCTTCTTTGATTGGAGCTTCATATTAGTATACCTTCACAAGGCAAGTGCAGGATTTGTCCCAAATACAATGGATCAAGAATAATATCAACACCTTTCATTATAGACTTTACTGTTCCATTGAAGTAACTTAAGTTCAAATAAAATTCTCTGACCAAATCAACATAAGTATTTTCTTTCAATAGACAGTAAAACTCCCATCCTTGATTTTTAATCTTTGATCCAATAGAGAACCTTTCTTTTTCAAAAAACTTGAAATCTATATTCTTCCCGAGTTTCACTTTTCGATCAGAGAGAGGTACCTTGCTTGGACTGATTGGAGACTGTGTAGAAGCTAAAGCAGGACCTGAAGCTGGGATTGGAGCAGGAGAGGCTCGGCTGTCATTCTTTTTCTACGCACACTCTCTTCCAACCCGCGAACAGATTTTCTTCTTTACGGTAGCTTCATTTTGGGAGCCATTTGGATAAAAGAGACTTGCAAGGAGCTTAGGAACTAAATGAAGGTAGAGAGGAAAGGATTTTAGAAGAAAAAGCAAAGATTTTGGAGAGGTAAATCATCAATTTGGAGAAGAGGGGTTGAATCTAGGCATGCTCGAACCGCCCAAACGAGGAAGAAAGAGGAGAGAAAGTTGGTTTCTTAATCGGCGATTTGAAGGGTGAAGATTGGTGGGAAGAAAAATTTTGAGAGAAACCTTCAATTTGAGAGAGAAAGAGAGAGAGCTTTCATTCAGTGGGAGAAAGAAGAAGAAGGATAAAGTTGGCTCAACAAAAAATTTTCCAATAAAAAGAGAGCACCCAAAGGGTTTTGTCAAAAATTGTAAGTTTACCCTAGGATCGACCCTGGGGGTCGACTCATGGCATGGAAAATTTCAAAAGAATGATTAAAAAATTTCAAAAAAATTTAAAACTTTGAGAGAAGGGTGTTTACCCAGAGATTGATCATGTGAAGGATAGTTTTGAGCTTTTGAGCTCTTAAGAAAAAGGAGAGATGAGAATTAAGCTTAACAAATTTGGTTCAATAAATTTTTGGCATTAAGAACTTGGAATCAGAGGATACTTAAGCTGATGGATCAAGGATTCCTAGTTCTCTTTTAATTTCACAAAATCTATCTTCACTTAAGACCTTGGTAAAGATGTCAGCCAATTATTTTTTAGTACATATATAATCAAGAATTATATTATTATTTTGGACATGTTCTCTTATGAAATAATGTCTAATTTCAATATGTTTTGATCTAGAGTGCTGAATTAGATTTTTAGTTAGATTAATAGCACTAGTGTTATCACATCTTATAGGAGTTTTATTGAGTTTGATGCCAAAGTCCTCAAGTTGTTGCTTAATCTACAAGATCTGAGCACAATAACTTCCGGCTACAATGTATTCGGTCTCGACTGTAGACAGTGCTATCGAGTTTTGCTTATTGCTAAACCAAGAGATTAAGTTAACTTCAAAAATTGGCAAGTTCTACTAGTAGTTTTTCTATCTAATTTATATCCAATAAAATCAGCATCTGAATATCCTATTAAGTCAATTGATGAGTCCTTAGAATACCATAATCTTAGAGTTTGTATATCTTTTAAATATTTAAAAATTCTTTTAACTGTATTTAAGTGTGATTCTTTTAGATTTGATTGAAAGCGAGCACATAAACAAATACTAAATATAATATCTGATCTACTAGCAGTTAAATACAATAAAAACCAATCATCCCTCTATAAAGTTTTGAGTCTACATTTTTACCTCCTTCATCCTTGTCAAGCTTACATGATGGGCTCATGGATGCACCCATTGCTTTAGAGCTCTCTATTCCAAATCTTTTGAGTAGTTCTCTTATGTACTTGCTTTGGGTAATGAAGATCTCTTCTTTTGTTTGTTTGATTTGGAGTTCGAGGAAGAATGTAAGTTCTCCCATCATACTCATCTCGAACTCTCCCTGCATGAGCTTGACAAAATCTTGACAAAGAGTTTCATTAGTAGACCCAAAAATAATATCATCAACATATATTTGTATAACTAAGATATCATCATGATTTTTTTAATAAAAATGGTTGTATCTATATTTCTTCTTGAAAAACCATTCTTAAGCAAGAATTTACTTAACCTTTCATACCAAGACCTAGGTGCTTACTTTAGACCATATAGAGCTTTATTTAATTTAAAAACATGATTAGAAAAAGCATAATTTTCAAAATCGAAGGGTTGTTCTACAAAAACTTCTTCAGCAATGTAACCATTTAGAAAAGTACTTTTGACATCCATTTAGAATAATTTAAAATTCATAAAGCATGCATATGCAAGTAAAAGTCTAATTGCTTTTAATCTAGCAACAGGTGCAAAATCTCATCAAAATCAATTTTTTCTTCTTGATTATAATCCTTTGCAACCAATCTGGCTTTATTCCTAATTACATTTCTATGTTCATCCAGTTTATTTCTATATACCCATTTTGTGCCAATTACTGGATAATTTTTAGGTCTTGATACTAAAGTCTATACATTATTCTTTCAAATCGATTAAGTTCTTCTTGCATTGTATTTATCCAATTATAATCTTTTCAGCTTCATCTATGGTTTTAGGTTCAAAATGAGAAACCAATGCAAAATGATTGTATGCATCTCTAAGTGAAGAACGAGTTCTTATTCCATATGTAGGATCACCAATGATTAGTTTCTTGGGGTGATTGTGATCATACCTCCATTCTTTGGGTAGATTATTTGTACCTTGAGGTTGTTCTTGTTGTTCTTCACCTTCATCATCCTGTTTGTTTTCATATTTTTCATCATTTTGAATTATTGAGTCTTTTAGGGTGAGCTCCTTCATCCCTTCTATAAGAGGATCTGTATCATCAATACCTTCATTCTTTCTTGAGGAAAGATCATTAGTCTCATCAAAAAAAATATGTATTGACTCCTTTACTACTAAAGTTCTTTTGTTAAAAACTCTAAAAGCTTTGCTAGAAGAGGAATAACCAAGAAAAATAGCTTCATTGAATTTTGCATCAAATTTTTCTAATCTTTCTTTACCGTTGTTCAAAATAAAACATCAGCAACCAAAAACGTGTAAATATGCAATATTTGATTTTCTTCCTTTTCAAAGCTCATAAGGTGTTTTCTTTAGTATTGATCTAATTAAAGCATGATTTAATATGTAACATATCGTGTTAATTACTTTCGTCCAAAAGTACCTTGGGAGTTTGCTTTCACATAGCATGGTATGGGCCATTTCTTCAAGGGTTCTATTTTTTCTTTCTACTACCACATTTTGTTGGGGTGTCCTAGGTGCTGAAAAATTTTATTCAATACCTTTTTCATCATAAAACTTTTCAAAATCTTGATTTTCAAATTCGATTCTATGATCACTTCGAATATGTTGAATTGAAAAACTTTTTTTATTAGTAACCTTTCGATAAAATCTTGAGAACACATAAAAAGTTTTATCCTTATATGTCAAAAAGAAAATCCATATAAAATGAGAGAAATCATCAATAATTACAAAGTCATATCATATTCCATCCAGACTAGTAGTTCTAGTGGGTCCAAATAAATCCATATGCAATAATTCTAATGACCTAGAAGTTGAAACAATATTTTTAGATTTGAATAATACTTTTGTTTGTTTACCTAGTTGACATGCATCACAAATTTTATCCTTTTCAAAATTTAATTTAGGTAAATCGATAATCAATTTCTTTTTAATAAGTTTTGAAAGTGAATGTATGCTAATATGTGCAAGCCTACGGTGCCAAAGCCAACTAGTCTCATTAATTTTGGTATTCAAGACTACTAGGCATTGCATGTTTATCTTGGAAAGATCATTCAAATCTATCATATAAATATTACCATATTTATGCCCAACAAATTTAATACCTTCTTCATTGGGACTAGTTACTATACATAATGAAGATTCAAAAATGACTTTGTACCTTTTATCATAGAATTGACTAATACTCAATAGATTATGTTTCAAACCATCTACTAACAAAATATTTTTAATATATTTGGAGGGAGTGATACCAATGTTTCCTATACTGATAATTTTTTCTTTACTATTGTCTCCAAAGGTGACCATCCCTCCATCTTTTGCATCAAGTATGATGAATTAGAATTCATCATCGGTCATGTGTGTTGAGCACCCACTATTAAGATACCATTTTTGATTTGTTCCTTGGGATGCAAGACACACCTGCATGCAAAAATCAACTTTTCGCTTTAGGTACCCAAGCTTTCTTGGATCCTTTTTGGTTAGTTACAGTGGTTCCTTTTGGAAGCCATATTTTTTTCACATTAAAATTTTCAGATTTGTCGTATAGGATTTGTGTCCTACTATATCATATTTAAAATAAGTAGTATTTGAAAACTTATTGCTTGATGAGTTCTCATAGATATTTTTTAAGAATTTTTGTTTCTTTAAAGGGTTGTAGCCAAGACCGACTTTATCATAAACGGCCTTTTGACTATCAAGTATCATTTGAAGTTTAGTTAAACTAGGAGTGAACTTTTCTACTATAGGTTTTAACTTAACAATTTCATTTTTTAAGTTTAGATTTTCTTGTGTCAAAACTAATTTTTTATTTAAAATTATTTTATTTTCTTTTAGTAAAGATTGATTTTTTGATTTTAATTCTTTGTTATTTACCCCTAACTTCTTTAGATCATCAACTAGATCATAAAATACTTCTTGAAGTTCTTCGAAAGTAAAGTCATCAGGATTTTCAGTGTTTACCTCATTTTTATGTACCACAAGGCACAAGTTGGCTTGCTCATATGAATCTTCTTCTCCGGAGCTTGACTCATCACTATCACTCCAAGTAGCCATCATAGCCTTTTTCTTGTACTTCTTAGGATCCTTCTTAAGTTGTGGACATTCAGATCTAAACTGCCCTGGCTTCTTACATTCGTAACAAATAAGAGGCTGGTCCTTATCCTTCTCTTTTCTATGTTCTCTTTTTGTAGGTGGCCTCTTCCTTATCCCTTATCTTCTTTTCTTCAAGAATCTTTTAAACTTTCTAGTGATGAGGGTCATTTCTTCATCTTGCTCTTCATTTTTAGTTTTTTCGGATTTCTCATCGAGTCAAGTAGTGGACTTGAGGGCGATTGTCCTCTTCTTCTTGACATCTTCTTCTTGATGTTGTTTCATGTTTAGCTCGTGTGTCATTAGCGATCCTAGAAGCTTCTCCAAGGTAAAATATTCAGATCTTTGGCTTTTTGGATTGCGGTCACTTTGGCCTCCCACATCTTTGGTAAAGACCTAAGAATCTTTCTGATAAGATTGCTGTTAGAGTAAGACTTATCAAGATTTTTTAGATCATTAATAATATCCATAAAATGAGTAAACATTTCAGTTATTGATTCATCATACTCCATTTTAAAGAGTTCATATTTGTGCACAAGCATATTAATTTTTGATTTCTTAACTTGATTAGTGCCTTCATATGTTACTTCTAATCCATCCCATATTTTCTTAGCTGACATGCATGTTGAAATACGATTAAACTCATTAGTATCTAAAGCATAATATAAAACATTCATGGCTTTAGCATTAAGTTGAGCCATTTTCTTGTCAACCTCATCCTATTCTCTTTCGAGTTTGGTTGATTCTACACCATTGTGGGTGTGTGTGGTCCATTAACTATGATACTCCACATATCATAGTCGAGTGCTTGAATAAAAATTTTCATCCGAGCTTTCCAATAGGTGTAGTTTGATCCTTTAAAAAGTGAAGGTCGGTTTGTGGACTGCCTCTCGGCTAGTGAAGTACCAACTTGAGTTGCCATAGATCTTTAGTTCTTTGATGGTTAAATCAAAGTAGGGCTAGAGCATCGAGCTCTGATACCACTTGTTGTCCAGCTATGCAACCTAAGAGGAGGGGGTGAAATGAGTTTTTAAAAAATTTAACATTAATTTAGAACTATGAGGATTAAGTAACAATGAGCAGGATATATGTAGAGAGTGATTTAAGCAGGGTATAGAAATTAGATGCAAAAATACAAGTAGATAAAAAAATTTAGAAAGAGAGCAAATAAGCACAATACAAACAAATAAGATTTATAGTGATTCGGTGCCAACCTTGCACCTACATCCACTCCCCAAGCTCCTACTTGGAAATTCAAATCTACTAAATCGTATTCAACAAGAATACAATGTTGGTACCTCCGACTCTAGCTATCCCAAGCTAGAACACTTATTTTTCAGGTACAAGCCAACCCAATACAATCCAATTTAAGGTTCGGACCAACCTTTCTAAGTTTTGGAACCCTTCCAAAACTAAAGATCAAGATAAAACAGAGTATGTGAGTTAATCACACGAAAATATAAATTTAGCTCCTTTAATGAGCAAATAAAACTTTAAATATACTTTACACAATAAGAAAGAAGCTTTTCTGATTTCTTTCAAGGTGGTTGAAGACTTGAATGAGCTCTTGAGGGATTGATGAACTTGAAATGAAAGCTTCTTTAACTTCAAGAGGGCTCTTTGCTTAGGGTTGAAATGAATGCTTGAAAAACCTTATTTATTCCCTCCTTTAAGTGCCTTTTATAACTTCAAATGATGGTGGAGAGTAATCTAGATAGATTTAGAGCTATTAGAGATCATTAAATGAGCATTAAATGCAGCCAAAATGAGCTGAAAACTAGCCGTTGCAGAATTTTTCCGTCACAGGAGTCGACTCATAGGGTCGACTCATGCACATGTGTTGACTCATGGGGTCGACTTCTGTGGCATAGAATAAAAAATGATTGTTCTGTAATTTTGGCATACATAGTAACAGAGGTTGACTTATAGGGTTGACTCATGTACAGGGGTCGACTCATGGGGTCGACTCAATTGGGTGTGCCAGTCAAAAAATCAGCATGCTGTTCAGTCCCTTTTGACATGAGTCGACTCATGGGGTTGACTCAATTTTATAAATATGATTTTCTTTCAAAATATACATCCAAAAATTTTGAAATTACCTCCAATAGATCATAAATCTTCTGTTCTTGCTCTTGAGGCTTACGAGTTAGGACTTGGTAAAATTATGATTTTATCCTTAAAAAATAATAAATATTTTTCCAAGCCAAAATCATTAGTAACCCCCTCAAATACTTTGTAATCATCAAAATCAATTCAAAGAGCAACAACACTTATCAAGAACAATGTATTGAAACTCAAATACAAGCTTGATGATTTCTAAAGCTAGAACTAGAACTGATCTTCGATCTCCAACATTCAGAAATCTCTCACCATATCCAAATCTCCTATTGACCTGAAGATCCTGCAACAAATTATAAATATGAATAGGCTTCTAGTATCTAATACCCAGGTTATTGTATCAATAAGAGAGAAGTTACAAGGTACTATCACATAAGTATCTTATCCAGCAACCGATTGCTGCTTCCTCTTTGGCCTATTTGGTTCAAGGGATGCTTTATACTGAGGATAGTTTCTCTTCTAGTAACCTTGCTTCTTACAAAAGAAGTACTCTGTCTGACTTTGATCAGCCTTTAACTTGAATTTCTGGGACTGACTCCCAGCATCTAGCACATTTTTATTCTTCTTCTTTTTTCCTTTCTTAAAGGGACGATGACTACCCGAAGAAGATCCTCCCACTAGATTTACCGTCTCCTTATGGAGCTGGTGATCCTTCTCAAAAGTTTGTAACAATCCTAACAGACCATGATAGTTGACTACAAGCTTCATCATTCTAAAATAACTGAGGAACCGTAGATAAGACTTGTTTAGAGAGTTCAGGATCGCATCCTTTCCTAATTGTTTGTACAAAGAGAAGTCGAGTTTGCTCAGTTTTTCAATCTGTTCGATCATGTACAATATATGATTGGTAATAGATGCACCCTCCTTTATCCAGATATTAAAAATAGTGCAACTAGTCTTGTGCTGCTTAACATCGTCGAGAGTACCAAAGGAATCTCTTAACACTTGAAGTATTTTCTCTAGTTGAGCCTCTTCAAATTTTTGGCTGAACTCGTCATTCATGAAGGTCTGTATAATGCAACGAACTGTGGTGCGATCATTGAGTCACTTCAAATAAGTATCTTGGACTGCATCTCGGGTATTGAGAGCAGGCTCTTCAGGTGTCGGATCCGTTATCACATAAAGAATCCACTCGTGCTCCAAGTCTATCTTTAGCTTTCGATATCAGTTATCAAAATTCGATTAGTTTCTCACTGTCCAACAATAATCAGAGTGACAAATTTGAGGTCATATCTGCACATGCAAGAAAAATACATAGCCTAATTAGTATATAAATTTATTAATCCTAAAGATTTAGACTTTAGTCTAAAGGTCCTTCCACTATTTTATATGAATTGATAGCTTCTACTTCCAAGTTGAGGAATTATCTGAATTTCTTAATGGGTACTAGAATCTATATAGACTGCATATAAGCTCGAGGATGGCTTGATCAACCCATATGCACCTATGGATAGGTTCTTAACTAATTATTTCTCCAAACAACTTATAGTAATTAAATTTAGCTCTAGATTTTATTTTAATAGGTGATGGGCCTCCACTGAAAGCTTTGGTTAGGTCAAACTATTAACATGAACCTACTCAGTGATTCTACCTAATGAGTGATCAGATCTGAGGATAGCTCGATCAATCCAACCATCATCATATAGTTCAACAGAGTTATCATATGATGAATGATAATTCTATCATTTAGAGAGAACACTAAATGGATGGCATCTGTAATGTCAATCAGAAGTAATGGACCCATTATCATTCACCTTAATGAGAGGCTATGATCTGGTTATCACCATAACCAGCTCATTTTAGGGACCTAATAATTTAGAAGATTTAATCAATTTAGAGAAGAGAAAAGAAAAGATCAATCGGTAGACCATAATTCTCCCACTGACTTCACCAAGTCACTGAATCAGATTAGTTCATACTGATTGAATTGGCACCTAGATCAGTCACACTGATCAACCTTAATGGCATGGGTTAGCTTGAATCACTTAGCGATCTAATCAAAATCTAATTCACCAAATTGGTCAGGTAAGTGAGATCGGTGGAAGGGTCTGCTAAGCTTGCCTTAAACACCATCGAAATGGCCAGATAAGCTGCTCTCAATTAAAAACCATCGATTGAAATACCAAACTTATCTTAGATACCAATTGATTAATTAATTTTGATTTGACCAACTTAATAATTCAGATTCAACCACTGAGCTACAATCAAAGTCTATTTGGTCTAATCAAAGATATGGACTTGACCATCTACAACTATTATATTAGAGAAATCTTGATAAATCTAATTCAACACTTGGTTAGACTTAATCAATTTCTCTACATAGTCAATCAATTCTTTGATTCTAACCTTAGATCTAACCCAATTAAAGAGAAGGATCTGATTTGAGCTAACCCATGCCCCATGTCTTATGCAGTGTTATTAGATCTCAAATCATAATTTTAGATCCAATCAATTTGACACTTAATTCTTAATTAAGTTTTGCATCAACATGGTTAAAATTTTGAAAATAATTTTTATATGTAAACCTTTTACATTAAATCATAAAATCTTTTAGATAAAATCTAAATTTTTATGATTTTAAATTAAAATAATTTTGATTAATCATGATTAGATGTAACTAGTTTCTTCACAACTTGCACCACATATAACACCTAAGATTTCAATATCTAGGGTTTTGCAAGAAAGTAAGTTTTTATCCTTTCACTTTCTTCTTCATGGGACCTCACAGTGGCACCCCTATACACCATAAGAGCACCCCATTGAATGGGAGGAGAGGATCATAAAATCCTACTTGCTCCTATGATCAGACGGACTGGTGATTATCTAATTCGAGTACTTTACTACTTAGTATATCTAATCTAAACAGATAATAATCAGATCTAAAAATAAACTTATTTAGATCTAATTTAAATCATAAATAATTAGATTCAACATCAAAAATTTAGATCTAAAGTCATATTAATTTATATCAAAATAATTCTACTCTAGTACCAATTGAAGAAAATATGCAGTAGTGCTATGCATGCGATTTTAAAATTTTTGTGTAGTGAAAATAAAAGATTAAATAATTTAATCTCAATCACATGTATAAGATCTAATCTTAGATTACTACATTATGATCTATAATATAAAAAATATGTACTTTTAAATCTAAAAGTAAAAATATATCGATCTCATCGATGCTGAAATTCTAGATCTAACAATTAAATCTAACATTGCAATAAATATAAAATAAAAATCATTATCAAATAATTTTGATATTAATTTTTTTTAGTCCAATGGTTGGAGAAGGTATTCTTCAAGTCACTTACAATCACACAAAGTCATCTGGTCTCTACAGAAAAATCCACGCAAAGATGGCACAGATCAGAGGCTTGGAGGTGCTAGCCTGCAAGCAACTTCGACAACTGATCTTTTCCTTCTTCTTCAAGCACCTTGGATACTCTAAAGTAATAGAAGATCTGGAGGTAGAAGAGAGGAGGAGGATAAGAGCTCTGAAAAATCACAAAGCAGTAAGGGAACCAATGATGGGATGTCCAAGATTGGAGCTCTTTTTTTATAGACTAGGAATTAGGGTTTCACCAAAGAATGGGTGCCAAGAGTCCATGCCAAAACCACTTTTGGCATCCCACAAAATTCCAAAAAAATTACTATAGTATGGAGAAGGATTCTAAAGTTTCACACACTAAAGAATTCTCCAAAAAAAATAGAAAATAAATTATTATGGCACCAACAATCCTCTATTTATAAAAAATCTTTTTTCTAGTTTACATCTTATCTCTAATTCGGATCGCATTTGAATTAGGCAAGAGATAAGATTATGACTCATCAATCATTATCGCCCACCCTTATTGGGTATACTACTTTGATGCCAAAAAAGTCAAGCCAAATCCAATTTGGCATGGAGATGTGGGTATGAGTCCAAGTGTGGCGCAAGGAGATAAGGATAGAGTCCTATTTGACTTGGACTCTTTGTTTCTAATCTGATTCTAATCCAAATCAAATTTGGATTGAACCCACGAATAGAAATGAATCTAATCCAATTAGAAATCTAAATATCTTATCAAATTTATAACCTAATTAAGAATTAGTCAAGTCTAAATTCTGATCGAATCAAGATCAAATTTTTCTTGTAATCAGGATTGATCATATCAAATCCAATCTGAGTCGAACTGGATCTAATTCAATTAGACTTATTCCAAAGTTCTTTACTCAATCAAATTAAGTTAATTAGTAATTTAATTATTAATAAATTCTCTATAAATAGTAGAGTCCTAGTCTCAGTGGGACTCTCTCCAGAGTCCCAGTCTCAGTAGGACTCGTCACCAGAGTCACAATCCAATTGGACTCTTCAGCCATCAGATCTGATCAAATATTCTCATGCATGTGATCCCATAAATTTGAACCTAAGCCGATAGCATAGGAATAACTTTCTATATCAATCAATGTGACCATCTAGCAATGGTGACCCGACAATCGGATAGGTCGAAGTATTGCAAAGCAACCTTGTAGAACCTACTGGTGTATGGTTATCGTATAATTCATCTCTTTGACCCAAATACTCAAGGTGACCTAAGGTTTAACTGTCAATCCTAATTTAGTCAATCATATTGTATTTTAACTTTTAAATCCATCTCATGGATTAGCTTGGCCAAGGTTTTGCTAAATTAAAATATACTGATGCATATCTCCTACTAATTTAGAGGGGTCAATTCCCTCTTGACTCACAAACCGACTTGATAAGTACCTGACTGCACCCAATATCCTTCTGTCACTAAGTTAGAAACTCAGATAGTCTGATACTAAAGTACAGTAAGTTGCTTACAAGTCATTGTGGTGGTTTCAGATCTGAGGGATACTTATACCCATATGCTTCACGAGCTACTCTTGACAATAAAGTGCTCGACATATGGTCACGTTTGATGCGAATGTATTCCTACATTCTATCTGCATGCCATAACAGTGTCTCCACACTCCTTGATTAAGAGGACAACCAACTCATATGGCACACAATGACCTATATTCGATATTACTATCGTCCCATTAATAACATATCATTTGGTCGCGAACACTTTTAAGGACTTAACAACAAATCCTCCTTTGTCGATTAATTATAATCCTAAGGACTTCATTATAACATAAGAGTTCAAAGATGGTTAATTTATAATGAAAATATCAAATAAATTTTTTTAATAAAAATTCATATATAATTTACAAAATGAGCACAATCGTCTAATGATTGGTTTTGGGACACATTTTTCAACAAGGTCACACGTCATTATATATACTGATCACTCAGTCATTAGACATCTCTTGACAAAGAAAGATGCACGCTTGATCCGATGGATTTTGCTTCTTTAGGATTTGACCTAAAAATTGGAGATAAGAAGAGAATAAAAAATGTAGTGGTTGATAATCTATCCCGATTGATCGATGCATCCTCTAATGAACCATCAATAGAAGAGTCTTTTTCTGACGAACAACTCATATCCATGACCATAGAACCATGATATACTGATATTGTCAATTACTTAGCCACGGGTAAGATTCCCTCTCACTAGACCACTTAGGACAAACATAAATTTTTTGCCCAAGTAAAGTATTTTATTTAGGATGATCCATATTTATTTAAATAATATCCTGATCAAATGATTAAAAGATGTATCCCAGACCATGAGATCAAAAGTATCCTATCCTTTTGTCATGACTAAGCCTATGGTGGCCACTTTGGATCCAAAAAAACTACCGTAAAAGTTCTCCAATATGGATTCTATTGGCCCAATCTATTTAAGGACACACATGAGTACTGCAAAAGCTATGCTAGGTGTCAACAAGTAGGACGGATCACAAAAAGAGATATGATGCCATTAAATTCGATCCTAGTTGTTGAGATTTTTGATGTGTGGCGTATCAATTTCATAGGATCACTTCCAAACTCTTTTAGAAATGAATATATCCTAATGGCTGTTGATCACGTGTCCAAATGGGTAGAACTTATGCCATGTAGGTCGAATGATAGCAAAGTTGTTGTCATATTTTTTTAAAAAATATTCTTTCTCATTTTGGAATTTCTAGAGCCATTATAAGTGATCAGAGAAAATATTTTTACAATCGATTCTTTGCATCCCTGATGAAGAAATACAACATCATCCACAAATAGGCCACACTCTATCACCCTCAGACTAGTGGGCAAGTAGAGGTTTTAAATCATCAAATCAAATAAATCTTAGAGAAGACTATGAGCACCAATAGAAAAGACTGGTCATTGAAGTTAGTGGATGCTCTTTGGGCATATCGCATAGCTTTCATAACTTAGGTATGTCTCCTTATAGGCTTGTGTTTAGAAAAGCATGTCACTTGCCAGTAGAGCTTGAACATAGGGCTATGTGGGCTATCAAAAAATTGAACATGGATCTAGACAAGGCTGGGCAACATAGGAAACTACAAATTGATGAACTTGAGAAAATCAGGAATGAGGCATACAAAAATGCTAAGATATACAAAGAACAAACTAAGATATTTCATGATCGAGTAATCCTTAGAAAATCAATTTTACTTGATCAAAAAGTTCTTTTATATAACTCTAGGCTATATTTATTTTCTAAAAAACTTAGGTTTAGATGGACAGGGCCCTTTATAGTAAAAGAAGTTTTCTCACATGGGACTGTAGAGATCGATAATCTAAGTAATGGTGCCGTTTTGAAAGTTAATGAACAATGATTGAAACCATTCTTGGAGTTGCCAACTAAAGTTGAGGAGGAGGCCATGGTTCTTTATGAGCCTATTTATACTGACTGATTCTGTGTTAAGGGTTTAGTCTGGCTAAAGACTTGAAACTTAACACTTTTTGGGAGGCAATCCAAATTTTTTATTTTCTCTAATCCTTTGCTTCAATGATTTTCATTTTTTTCAGAAAAAATGGATCGCTTTGCATGGAAGCACCTATTAATGAATGAGTATACTTAATCTAGATGGTATCTCTCTTTGTTCTATTTACCTTTCTCTATTTTATTTTTTTTACTCCATTCAGGATAATGAAAATTAAATTAGAGGGTAAGGAGGATAATAATAATAATAATAATAATAATAATAATAATAATAATAATAATAATAATAATAATAATAATAATAAAATTTTAAAATCTTTGAATAAGTGAGTATTTAGTGTCTAGGCACATGGTTATCCTAGATTTGAGTTCAATCAAGTAAATTTTAAAACAACAATTGATATTCATCTAGAAAGTTTTTGAGACACCGAGAGATCAAGTATTAAGAAAACCTAATAAATGATTAAATCTAGAATAAAAATCATTCTAGCATTTTTAACTCTCCCTACTAATATCAAAGAAGAGTTTACTTTTTATGGACTTGTGTGAGATAACTATACATTTCTTCATAAAAAAATAAAATTTTCAACAACTTTACACTGAGTAATTGGATCTTTTTGCCTAAGTAAGTATTGAGTTTTACATCAAAAGGTGTGAAGGGCAAAGAAGCTTTCTTATAAAATTAATCTTAACTCATAGCCTGTTTGATTCAAGCAAGTAAGTCCAAGGGTTATATTATACCTAGTGCCCTAAAGCTAACTATTTGGGTGTCATTGGCTGAAAACTCGCTACAAAGATCAGACAGAAAGCTTAAGAGATTAAGACACTTAATAGCAGTATAATATAAAAAAAAAAATCAATAAATGAAGGACAAAAGTAATACTACACTTGCCCATATGAAAGAAGATAATTTGGAGATAAAAGTGGGAGTTGATCTAGAAAAGGTTTGGAAATAATTTTTGTTCTTTATTTAACCACCATACTAGTGAGTATTAATACTCCTATGATCTATCTCAATAATATTTTTCTGAATATCAATGGACTATTTAGAAAATTTGCTTGATAAAATATCCATTTTAGAGTATGACCGTATCTAACACTAATTTCTTTCTTTACTCGAGGATAAGCAAAGCTCAAGTTGGAGGATGTGATAAGTATAATAATTATCCCAATAAAAGTATCAAAATATATATTAATTGACTTTTATTCTTTAAGAATTGATATATTTACTTGTATTTTATAGGAAACATGATCGTCAACGCGAAGAGTTCGATTTGAAGGTTAAAATGACTCAACTTGGGAATAAATTAGACCCAAAATTAAGCAAAATCAGCCCACAATCGAAGCCCAAATAGCATTCAATCTACAATGGATCGGCCACTTGATCCACAGTAATGAGGCTTGATCCATAGAACAGTGAATCATGATTTTTATTGCAGTGCATAGGAAAGGTGGGTTGGATTTGTGCCATCGGACTGCTGAGGCGGCGAGGAACTGGGTCTCTTTGCCTAAACAAGTATTGAGTTTCGTATCAAAAGATGTGAAGAATAAGAAGTTTTGTTATAAAACTAGTCTTAACTCGTAGCCTGTTTGATTCAATCAAGTAAGCTTAATAGGTATATTATATCTAGTGCCCTAAAGCCAACTGGTTTGAGAGTCATTGGCTGAAAATTTGCTACAAGGGTCAGACAGAAAGCTTAAGAGATTAAGATACTCAATAGCAGTACAATGTTAAAAAAGAGAGAGAGAGAGAGAAAAATTTAATAAATGAAGGATGGAAGTAATACTATATTTTCTCGTATGAAAGAAGGTAATTTAGAGATAAAAGTGGGAGTTGATCTAAAAAAGGCTTGGAAATAATTTTTGTTCTTTATTTAACCACCATACTAATGAGTATTAATATCCCTATGATCTATCTCAATATTGTTCTTCTGAATATCCATGGACTATTTAGAAAATTTATTTGATAAAATATTCATTTCAGAGTATGATCGTATCTAACATTAATTTCTTTCTTTACTCGAGGACGAGCAAAGCTCAAGTTGGAGGGTGTGATAAGTATAATAATTACCCAATAAGAGCATCAAAATATATATTAATTGACTTTTATTCTTTAAGAATTGATGCTTTTACTTATGTTTTGTAGGAAAGATGATCGTCAATACGAAGAGCCCAATTCATAGGTTAAAATGACTCAACTTGGGAATAAATTAGATCTAAATTTATGTAAATCAGCCCACAATCAAAGCCCAAATAGCATTTGATCCATAATGGATCGGTCGCTCAGTCCATAGTAGCAAGGCTTGGTCCATAGAATAGTGGATTGTGGTCTTTGTCGCGGTGCACGGTAGAGGTGGATTGGATTTGTACTGTCGGATGGCTGAGGTAATGAGGAATATGTGATTGGATGGCTAGCCGCAAGCATTCCCATATATAGCGGTGGTGGCCTACTGATTTGGCATGATCGAATGATCCAGAAGCATCCCATGCATCATCGAATGGTGGAACTCATTGCCAATTGGGAGGATTGAACCAGAGCTCTGATTTTCACAATCCGATGGTCCAAAACAAAGATCCAGCTTGATTTGATGGCCGATATGGTTTTTTGATTGATTTAAGGTTGTTTTTGGTGAGATTTGGGCTGTTTGATTTCAATCCAATGGCCAGAAACTGTCTTGTTTGCCTGGGATGCTTGGGACTTGGTTTAAACATGCCTGAGATGCAAATTTGAGATGGATAATGAGTTTGTTGCTTGCCAGGATAAGAGACATTGAGGCTCTATAAAAAGGGACATGCAGGAACAAAGAAAAGGGCATCCAGACGGTGAGCAAAAAGTGAGAAACAGAGGGAGCGAGTAGCAGCAGCAGTCTTCAATATTTATTTTTAGCCCTTATTTAGGAAAAAATATGGAGAGAGCATTATAGATCTCGATGCATGGCTAAATCCTTTCAACCCAGCAAGATGATGAAGCCTGTAAATGAATTTTTATTTTTTTTATATTTAATTTTTATGCAATAAAATTATGCTTTTATTTCATATCTTTTTATTTTTTTGAGGTATTAATCTAACCTATACGACCTATACCCTCTACAGACGTACCGTGATCTCTGGATATAGTACATGCCTAAGAGAGATAGATCGTAGTATGTTAGATTAATCCCTATACCTTGTTATTAGATTTAGACAGTTTATACTTCAAATGAACGAGCTATGATCTACTGATACAGACCATACCTCTTAGAGATAAACTATACTAATACCCTAATCATAAGTATTAATATTGCAACATAAAAAAAGAAGAAGAAAATAAAATCGATTTTGCATGGTGGATTCAAAATTCCTAGATTATCTCTCTAACTTATTTTCTTTCACAAATTAATTTATATTTATAATTTAATTCTTACTATTTATTTTTTTAAATTCTTTCATAATCAATTTTCTTTTATTTCTTCTTCAAAAAGAAAAATAATTGCCCTAAATCTTCATGGATATGATCCCGACTCACTCTATCTATATAGTTTGAGTTTATTTTTATTTTTTGACCACCTACGACAGCGATCACTTCTCATCATCCTTATCTCTAGAACTCTAAGTCTAGAAGAAGCCCATCCATTGAATTTGTTGACAGTTCCTCTGAGTCTCATAGTGCTAGTTTTCTTTAGACCATCCTCATATCATCAAGTTTTTGGGATGATCTTTTGTTTAATTTTGCCAATCCTATTTATGTCTCTTTTTGTAAAGGACAGTCACTTATAATCATGTAAAACTCTTATGTTCTTCAATGCTATACTCTACTTTTCTTCCAATGAATGTCTATTTTTATGTGGTAAATTGTCATGATTAAATGATTGAATGTGATCAATGTGACTAAATGTCATTGAATAATTGTATGATACATTGTAATGTCATTAAATAATTGTTTCCTCCTCTTTTTGATAAAGACAAAAAGGGAGAGATAGAGATAGAGATAAAGATAAAAGTAACAAAGTCAAAGCAAATAAAGAGAATCATATAATGTCAGAATTGAGCACAAATATAAAAATTGAAGTCTAGTTGAATTGAATGAAAAAAGAAGAGAAATAATGAGAAGATAGTGTAAAAAGATCTGAAATTAAAAAGATTGAAAAGAAGATATGCTTATTTCAAAAACTTGCACAATTGTATAAGAAAGGGGGCCTTTTTGTTTGAAGTTAGAATCATCTTTTCAATGCTACCTTTCTATATTAGAAAGGGAGAGCTTTATTGAATGTCTCAAGTTTACATATGCTAAAATATCAAATTCTTTTAATACTTTAAAGATAGTACTCAAAAGATTTTGTCATCATAAAAAAAAGAAGAGATTATTAGTCCTAAAATTAAATTTGATAATGTCAAAGTTATTTGAGTATAAATTATGTCTACTAATGATGTGCTTGAGAGTGATTGTAGATTTTCTCAAAGTGCTTAAACATTTTACTCAAAAAGGCTATATCCTCAAGAAAATTCAAATTTCTAAACTTTAGTCCTTCATATTGAAAGCAAAGAAGTTAAAGTTTTGAAAAAAAAATTTAGTCTAGATGTACCTTGCAACAAGCACAAATTAAGTTTAAGAAGGCAAGTCTAGCCTAGAAATAATTTGGTTCAAAAAAGGCTATCTAAAACTTCTTTTGGCATGCTTAGCACATAGCTAAGCTGACCCAATTTGAAGCTGAGCTGACCTAGTATTAGTTGATAGGAAAGAAATCTTGATAATTTATAATAATTTTCTAATTTGATCTAGGGATTAACTTAGCTGATCAAGTTTGGAGCTTAGCAACTCAAGAAAAAGGAGAGCCGACTCAGTCTCAAAGGAAGATAAACATAGAAAGTCTTGTAAATTAGTAAATCTTCTAAGCTGATCTAGAGAATTGGTTAGCCAACCCAGCATTCAAGTGAGCCAACTAAGACGGGGTTTGAGCTAACCCAGTCTTAGATAGGCAGAACAAGACAAAACATTAGATTTTTGGTATCTGCTACGGAGCTATCTCAGAATTTTACTTAGCTGGCACAAATTGAAGGTTGGCTGACTTACAGCTTGGATGGGCTAACTCAGTAGATTCTGACAGAATAATGACTAGTTTTTTAGAATATTCAAAACATAGCTAAATTCATCCTAATGACTATTTTCTAGCTTTCAATGGCTAAAGTATTAAATGAAGATATTTTTGAGCTAATAAATGTACAGGATTCATAGAGGGAACTAAGTTTTTGAAGTTGTTGAAACTTTTGAAAGAAGAAGAATTCATTGAGTAAATATTGAAGAGGATAGTGTGAGAAACCAAAAAGAGAAACATAAAAGAATTTAAGAGTGCCATAAATTCAATCTTTCCTACATTCAATTAGATTGAAAGAGAGGAAGAGTAGTTCAATTCTAGCTAACTATCACCGAGAAGAAGCATTAAAAGCTGCCTCAACCTTTCAAACATTCAAGAAAAAAATCCAAGCATTGAAAGCTCAACTACCTTGACTTCTTCAGATCCAAAAAGAATTTTTATTATTCTAAACTCTATTTCTTGTATTCTTATATTTATTTTATTTGTAACAAATTTCTTAGATGTAGAAACTTAGAGTTGGTTCAAGCTTAAGAAATTGGATGTTGTTTGGTTTTGATTGGTATCTCAGAAAAAATCAATTGGAGTTAATTACTTGCGAGTCCGAAAGAAAACAATCAATTATAAGATTTTGATTGATGAGCCAGTGAAAACTAACTAAATTGGATTGTGAACCTATGAAGATAATCGAACTATAATCTTGAAGAGATTATAATTAAAATTATCAAGCCAGTTTACTTCGGGAGTAGATGTAGGTGTCAAGTTTAGTACTGAACCATTATAAAATTTTTGTGTTTATGATTGTGATTATTTTATTTTTTCTATTATTTTTGATGTAGTTTAAATTTTTTATTTATCACTTCACTTACACCATCTGAATTGTTTTTGGATATATATTATTTTGAAGTTAAATTTTTATTTTTAAGAAACCCAATTCACTCCCTTCTTGGATTGCTACCTCTGGAAAATAGCATAGGCCTTGTCCCCTTGACTAGCCAGATTGAGATTTGGCTCAACTTGGTTGGACCCATGGGAAGGAAGGAAAAAAGACTCCTTCTAGGAGTCTTCTTCCCCTTAAATTTTTTTGGGAAGAACTAGAGTCATAGGCCCGTTGGGACCTAATTGGGGCTTCTTTACAAAATGAACCCCCTCTCCTCTAGAGACCTCCATCACCAGAGGTCCATCTTCTTCTCTCACTTTTTTTCTCTTATCTTTCTTTTCTCTCATTTTCTACAAGAAATCATAGTTGGAGATGCCATTCGAGCTAAGGCAAAGCCCCGATCTCACCTCCTCTCTCTCTTTCTCTTCTTCCCATGGCCTTAGGCACCACCGTCGACCATTTTAAAACCATGGAAAAGGAGTCCCTTGCTTTATCCCTTATTTTGATCGAGCTTTCTTCTTCTTTTTTGAGCATCAACACCACCCCCTTAATATCGGAGCCCTAGTTGGGTTGCCCGACCTCCCTATTGCCTTTCTTGGATGCCGTGGCTGCTAGTGAATGGCTAGTGATCGACAAGAATCTAGAAATGGGCTAGATCTCCTATTTTTCGAGCCCTTTTCCATGTTTTCTGCAAGTCGGTCATCATTATCATTCTAGTGCCACCCTTTGCTGGCCATGCCTCACCACTTATTACTAGACTTGTGAGACCTCCAGCAATGCTGCCGCATCCTATTAGACCACCAACCATTACTCCTTCCCTTATTTTCCCAAGAAAGAATAAGAAGAAAAGAGAAAAAAAGAAAAAAGAAGAGCTGTCTCTCACCTTCTTTCTAGTGTTTTTCTCTACAAGTGTGCTTGGAGATCCTTGTTCAAAATCTTGTCTCTCTTTGCTATAGACTTGAGTTGACTCCATAAAGAGGTCATGAACAATCTTGGTACTAGAGGAGCTTGTTGGACTGATTGTTGAAAAATATATTCCAAAGTCAATTGTCAGCCTATTGATGGTTGTGCTATTTGATGTAATTATATATGAATTAATTAATAAAATATTTATTTAGTAATTTTCAACATAAGCTTGTACATCTTCTATATCGAACGTTTGTGTTATGATAAAAGTCCTTAGGACTATTTTAAATCGATAAAGAAGGATTTATCATTTAGTTCTTAAATGAGTTTGCCACCAAATGATATGTTATTACTAGGATGATAGACATATCAAGTGTAGGTCATTGTGTGCCATATATCATTGGTCATCCTCTTAATCAAGGAGCATGGAGATGCTGGTATAGCGTATAGATAAAATATAGGAGTATATTTTACTGAACATGACCAACTCCAGAGCACTCTGCTGTCAAGAGTCACTCTGAAGGGATATGGGTATAAGTATCCCTTTGACCTTCATATTACCACGGTGACTTGCAAGCAACTCACTGTGCTTTGGTGTCAGATTACCTAAATTTTTAATTCAGGATCGGAAGGTTTCTGGGCATAGTCAAGTACTTGTGAAGTCAGTGCGTGAGTCAAGATGAAATTGACCACTCTAAGAGATTGGAGAGAATACATTGTGTTTCGATTTAGTAAGACCTTGGCCAGGGTAATTTTTGTGAGGAGTCTCAGGATTTATCAGATTGAGACACATAATGGATGTATTATTAAGAGTTAACAGTTTAAACTCTAAGTCATCCTAGCATCAAAAGTCAAAGGGATGAATTATATGGTAACTATATCCAAATAGGTTCTTGAGTGTTGCTTTGCATACATTCGGCCTATCCAGACGTCAGACACCATTGCTAGATGGTTACTCCGATTAGTATAGAAATCGATTTCTGTGCTATCGGCTTAGGTTCGAATCTATGGGGTCACACACATTAAAAATTTTTCTTCAATCACATGACTAATCTGAAGAGTTCCAGTAAATGGAGACTCTGGTGAAGGTCCCAGTAGATGGAGACTCTACTGAAGAGTCCCACTAGACGGGGACTCTAGAGAAGAGTCCCACTAAACTTGGACTCTATTATTAATGAAGGATTAATTAATGATTAGATCACTAATTAGCTTAATTTAATTGAGTATTAAAGTCTGAATCAAGTTTGATTGAATTGGATTCAATCAGGTCAAGTCTGATTAGGTTATGAGATGACCTAATCGGTAAGGAAGAAATGATCCTGATTTGATCGGATCTATGGCTCAATTAATTTATTGATTTGATTAAATTTAATTAAGATTGTAGGAACCTAATTAGATTAGATTCATCATATTTTATTTAAATCTAATTGGATTAGGTTTAAAATAAATCCAATTGGTTAAACCCTAAGGTCCTAAATAAGTTGGATTCTCTCTCTGGCGCCACCCAAAATTATCTCACACCTTTTCTCACCACAAAAAATTAATTTATACATAAAAAAACTAAAAAATTACCCTTATTTTATCACCCATTAAGGATAAAAATTGGTTGGTCTTGATTTAAATTAAAAATGGTTTGAATTTTAACTTAAAACTTTATCCATATCCTTCCACACGTTGGTTGTATTTGAAGGGGCTCATTGTGTATGAGAAAAGTAAGTTTCTCTAATGTTTTTTCACATCCAATTTTCTCTGATAAGTTTCTATTTAAGTCAGATAAGGATGAAAAAAAGTTGGAGTCAAATTGAAATTCAAAATGATTTGAATTGCAACAAACTCCAGCCCTTATCCTGTCTTATCTGGTTTGTGTGACAACTATAAAAAGGCCATAATTTTGTGTGCCAAACGAAGAGAGCTTTTCACTGTGAGATACCAGAGAGAAAGAGAGTCAAAAATACTTCATTGGGGCATGAGGTTTGGGTGGGTTTCCTTCTTTCTTGGCATGAACAAAAGAGGAGACTGATCTCCTCTCAGGTGAGCGACCTAGAACTATTCTAGGATTTTGGGTGAAAGAAAAATAAATGAAAAAAGAGTCTTCATCAGATTTTTCTCCACCATCTAGTATCTCTTCTGATATATCTTCGACATTAAAAAGATCTGAGATGATCGAAGAAAGAGATCAAATCAGATCTACCATCAGAAGCCGACTGCGTGAGCTAGCACTCTCATGGAAGGCTGATCGGTCCGAGAACTTCGTGTGGACCATCCGTAGAGGCCGAACGCTTGTGTGGCTGTGAGAAATCATAGAAAAATTTTAAATCTATATTCTTAATTATAGAGATTGACTACTCATGCTCAAGTATTGGGTTTGAAACCTTAGAAGTGGTAAATTAGATCTATCACTAATTGCTGTTCTTATTCAAATGCTTGTAATATTAGATTTAGATTTTTATGCATATAAATTCATGTTATAAATCTATTTATAAGAGTTTTAAGATCAAATCTTATGCATATATTTATAGATTAAATAATTTAATATAATATTCTTTCGTTGAAAATTTTGAAATGCATGCATGAAACCCCTGCGTGATCCAACAGTGGGCGCAAAGCTGGGTTGCTTATAACATGAATTTATTCCTGCATATAATCTAATATTACATGTATTTAGATCTATAATTTAATTTATATTTGATCTGATATATGATATTTAGATCTGAAATTAATTATAGATTTGAACGCACAAACTGATATAAGATTATCCTGCTGTAAGGTTTATCCCTTACAGTGCAAAGATTATCCTAGTTTATGCTGATCTTTATATAATCTAATTTTAATTATTTAGATTAGATCTAAATAATTAATTTAACATTTGAGTAATGTAGTAATCTAATTGGATAGATGCTTATAGCCATCCAGTCATAGGAGAAATCAAGGTATCATAACTCTATTTGCCCATTCGATAGGATCTCCGATGGCATGTAGGGATGCTACACGGTCTTTTCCATGATGATGAATAATAAAAAAAAATTAAAATTTTATTTTAGATCTGAAATAATATATATTAGATCTAAAATTAATATTTTAATTATTAGATGATTGATTGTAAAAATATTTTATAAAATTAAAAACTATTTTTAAACACCGAATCCGAACCCATGTCAACTCAAAACTTAATTGAGAATTAAGCGATCTAGATTTGAGAATCAAAGATCTAAAGCATTAATTTCATAATTCATGGGTTAATGGCTTAGCTCGAGTCAAGTCCATTTAACTGGATTAGACCTAGGGTTAGAAATCATTAATAATAGACCATGTTAGTAATTGATCAAATCTAATTAAAAGTTAATTCTGATTGGGTCAATTTCTTCTCTTGATCAATTTCAATAGTTATAGTTGGTCAAGTCTATGTCAGATTAGACCAATATAGACTTTGATCATGGCTCTGTGGTCAAACCCAAATCTATAAGTTGATCAAATTGAAAATGACTAACTAGTTAGTGTCTAAGATAAGTATGACAGCTTTGATCGATGGTCATTAATTGGGAGCTATTCTTATAGATTGAATCTATATCGAGTTAATGGCATATCCCTCCCATTGATCTCACTTACCTGGCTAATATGATGAATCATATTTTGATTAGATCACTTAATGATTGGGGTTGACTCATGCTAACTAAGAAATCAGTATGACTGATTTAGATATCCCTAGTTCAACTTATCTTAAGTCTTCTTTATGACTTGATGAAGTCAGTGGAAGGATTCATGACTGGTTGGCTAGACCAGCTTATGCTTGATCTTCTTTAATCTGACTTGATGAAATCAGTAGGAGGATTAAGATTAACTGGTCAAGTTTCTTCTCATCTCTCAATTCAACCAATTAAATCCTCTAAAATTATTAGGTCCCTAAAATGAAATAGTTATGGTGATAACTAGATCATAGCCTTCCATTAAGTTGGATAATAATAAGTCCAACAATTTAGATGATCATTGGAGGTGCCACACGTCTGGTGCTCATCTGGCTATTGGAATTATCATTCATAATATGTAGATTTAGTTGTCTTTCTGATGATGGTTAGGTTGACCGAGCCACACTCGGGCTTGATTACTCATTTATTAGATGCACTAAATTCTGGCGTGTTAATGGTTGGACGTAACAAGAACTTTCAGTGGAGGTGCCACACACTTGCTGAAGAGATGTCTGGTGCAAAATTGAATGCTAGAAATTGTTTGATAAAATAATTGGTTAAAAATCTATCCATGGGTGCACAAGGGTTGAACGAGCCACACTCGGGCCCATGTGCAGTCCATGTGGATTCTAGTACCCACTAAAAAATTAGTGTAATTCTTTGAATTCAAGATAGAGGCTATCAATTTGAATAAAATAGTAGGAGAACCTTTAGACAAAATCATATCTTTAGGCTTAATCAATTCATATACTAATTAGATTTTGATTTTTCTTTTGTAGTTATGGCTACCACCTTGTCGCTCTGATCACTATTAGATAGTGATAAATTGATGAGATCAAATTTTGATAACTGATATCGAAAGCTCAAAATAGTCCTGGAGCACGAACAGATCTTGTATGTATTGACAAATTCAGCATCCGAGAAGCCAGCTCCGAATGCACGTAGCATGGTCAGAGACACTTATCAGAAGTAGCTCAATGATTGAACTATGGTTCGTTGCATTATGCTGGTGGCAATGAATGATGAGTTCAGCCATCGTTTCAAGAATACTCAGTCATAGGACATGTTACAAATATTGAACGAGCCTTTTGGCACATCTGACGATGTTCAGAGTTATAAAACTAATTGTGCCATCAACGTTCGAATGAGGGAAGAAGTGTCAGTCACTGATCATGTACTGTACATGAACGAAATGATTGAGCATTTAAGCAAGCTTAAATTTTTCCTGCATGAGCAATTGGAGAAAGATGCTATTTTGAACTCTCTACTGAAGTCCTACCTCCCTTTTCTTACTCATTTTCGAATGACAAAGCTTGTAGTCAATTACCATGGTTTGCTGGGATTGCTGCAGAACTTTGAGAAGGATCACCAGCTTCAAAAAGAGTCGGTGAATATAGTGGGAGGGTCATCTTCTAGACGTCGACTTTTTAAGAAAGAAAAGAAGAATAAGAAAAATAACAAAAAGGGTGCAAAGTGCTGGGGCACCCAAACCTAGTCAGACCAAGAAATCCAAATCCGATCAGAGTTAGGCAGAATGCTTCTATTGCAAGAAGAAGGGACACTGGAAGAGGAATTGTCCTCAGTACATTGTCTCCTTGGATCCAAATAGGTTGAGAAAGTAACAAGTTATTGCTGCACAAGGTAATTATATGATAACACCTTGTAATTTCTTAATTTATAATTCTACTACCTGGATATTAGATACCGAAAGTCTTTTTAATATTTGCAATTCATTGTAAGATCTGCAGGTCAGTAGGAGATTTAAAGAAGGCAAAAAAATTTTTAATGTTGGAGATGGAAGACCAGTTCCAGTTCTAGTGTTATGAATTATTAAGCTTGTATTCAAGTTGAATATAATTATTTTTAGTGAATGTTACTTTTATCCTTTCTTTTTATTGAACATTATTTCTGTAGGCCTCTTGGCCATGAACGGTTAAGAAATTTCAATAAAAAAAATAATTTTAATATCATTATAAATGGTGTTAATGTAATGAATGGACAGCTGAACAATGGTATTTACATATTGTCACAACCTGTTAGTGTAATATACATATCCAGCAAATATCTTAGAATTAGTGATGTCTCCGATATCTATCTTTGGCATTGTAGGTTAGGTCATGTTAATAAGAATAGAATAAATAGGTTTACATAAGAGAAAATTTTCGAAGTCAGTGATTGTGAATCACTTCCAACCTGTGAGTCCTATCTTCTTGAAAAAATGACCAAATCACCTTTTACTGAAAAAGATGAGTGAGCTAGTGAAGTTCTAAGTCTCATACATACTGATGTATGTGGATCGATGAACACTAGTGTCAGAGATGGATATTATTATTTTATTACTTTTATAGATGACCTATCGAGGTATGGGCACGTCTACTTAATGATGCATAAGTCAAAATCATTTGAAATATTCAAATAATTTCATAATGATGTAGAAGAATAAACTATGAAGAGGAGAATACTTCTCTAGTGAGTTTCTGACATACTTAAAGAGAATGAGATTTTCTCGCAATGGATCCCTCCTGAAACACCACAGCATAATGGTGTATCAAAAAGGGAGAATCGAACCCTATTAGATATGGTTCGATACATGATAGGCTTTGCAAGTCTGTCAATTTTTTTTGGAGGATATACACTCGAGTCAGCTTATTATATTTTAAATAAAGTTTCGAGTAAGTTTGTAAGTAAAACACCACACGAGATGTGGACAGATTGTAAGTCAACACTCTCGCATCTCAGGATTTGGGGATGTCCGGCTTATGTCAAATGTCTGAAAATTGATAAACTTGGACTTAAGTTTGACAAGTGTCTATTTATAGGGTACCCAAAAAAGACCAAGGGGTATTACTTCTACCTTGCTGACGAATAGAAGGTGTTCGTCAGCAATAGGGCAGTCTTTCTAGAAAAAGAGTTCTTTGGAGAAAGAACTAATGCCCCAAAGATTGAACTTGATAAAGTTTGATCGGTAGAAGAACCGATACAATCTAGTAAACCCATTGAGTTGGACCTAATTAGATCAAATTCAAAACCTATTGTAGAAATATCTTTAAGGAGATTTGGTAGAGTATCATGTGAACTGGATAGATACTATAGTTTTTTGATCCGAGACGGTGATCCAGTTGAACTCGATGAGAACAATGAGGATCCGATCATCTATATGGATGTGATGTAGAGGTCTGACTTCGATAAATGACTGAAAGTCATGAAATCCGAAATGAAGTCCATGAAAGCCAACAATGTATGGACATTGGTTGACCCACCTGAAGGGATAAAACTCATAGGGTGTAAGTGAGTCTTCAAAAGGAAAAGGGGCCCAGACGGGAAGGTGGAGACTTGTAAAGTCCGTCTAGTTATCAAAGGTTACCATCAACATTATGGTTTGACTATGATGAGATATTTTCTCCTGTGGCAATGCTCAAGTCCATTCGGATCATGCTTGTGATAGCAGCACATCTGGACTATGAAATCTGACAAATGGATGTGAAAATAGCCTTCGTAAATAAAGAGCTGAAAGAAGAGGTGTGTATAATACAACCTAAAGGTTTTATATCCACAGATGAGTCAAAGGTGTGCAAGCTTCAGAGGTCTATTTATGGACTTATGTAGGCATCTCAGAGTTGGAACATGCATTTTGATAAAGTGATCAGAACATATGGCTTCATTAAGAATGGAGAGGAACCCTGCATATACAAGTGGGTTAATAACTCAGTAATAGTATTTTTTATTTTATATGTGGATGATATTCTCTTAATCAAAAATAACATTCTTGCATTACAAAGAATAAAAGTTTGGTTGTCATATCAGTTCTCCATGAAGGACTTGGGAGAAGCATCCTTCATCCTTGGGATGAAGATTTATAGAGATAAACCTAAAAGGTTGCTTGGATTATCCCAATCGACATATATTGATATTGTATTGAAAAGATTCAGCATGAAGAATTTTAAGAAAGACAATCTTCCGATAGGTCAAAAAATTTTTCTCTCGAAGAGTGATTGTCCGACAACTCCTCAAGAGAGAGAGCATATGAGTAAAATTTTATATGCTTCAACAGTGAGATCTATTATGTATGCCATGACATGTACGTGATCGAACGTAGCATACTCACTAGGGATAGTGAGTAGATACCAGTCCGATCCAAGTGAGAACCATTGGAAGGTCGTAAAGATCATCCTTAAGTATTTAAGAAATATTAAGGATCAGTGACTTATCTATGGAGAATCCGACTGAAAACTTGTGAGATTTACAGACTTCAATTTTCAATCAGATCATGACGACAGCAATAGTATGTTGGGATATATTTATACCCTGAACGATGGAGCAATCTACTGGAAGAGTTCTAAACAGCACACTGTGGTCGACTCTACTTGCAAGATAAAATATATCGCGGCATCCGATGCTGCAAAGAAAGTTGTATAGTTACAAAAATTTATCAATGAGCTTGGAGTGGCATCATCCCTTGATGGTCCCATCTTGTTGTACTGTGACAGCATTGATGTCATTACTCAACCGAAAGAATCAAAGTCACATTAGCGGATCAAACACATTCTGATCGCTACCATCTGGTTCGAAAAATTATGGATCGAGATGACATCGACCGTCAGAAGATCGATGGAAAGGAGAACCTGACCAACTCATTAACTAAAGTCTTTACGGTAAAAGAGTTCGAAGATCATAAAATGAAGATGGATATACGATACTGTACCCATTGGCTTTAGTGCAAGTGGAAGTTGTTGGAAAATATATCCCAAAACTAATTGTTAGCCTGTTGACGATTGTACTATTTGATATAATTATATATAAATTAATTAATAAAATATTTATTTGATAATTTTTATCATAAACTTATACATCTTCTATATCGAACGTCTGTGTTATGATGAATATCTTTAGGACTATTTTAAATCGATAAAAGAGGATTTATCATTTAGTCCTTAAATGAGTTCGCGATCAAATGATATGCTATTACTAGAATGATAGACATATCTATTGGATGTATATCCTAGAAGCCAATCTTAGCTGACACATATTATATCTCTAAAATATAGTTTTGCATTTATTGGATAGTTTTATTATCATTCATATTTATGCGTCCATAAATCATCCAAGGGATTAACAAAATGATGACATATATTCTCAAAGAGTTAAGAATTTGATGCATGTGTCATTGATGGTTAATTCTTAAATTTCTCTTGGTCATAAGATCATCAAGAAGATGGTGATTGATCCGGATAGATCAGTGCATGGATCACTTCCTTCGGATAGATGGATCTCGAGTCTGCAATGTAGAGACACTAAAATAAGAGTGCAGGTGGTTGTTAGAGAACAACTAGCACTGAGTATGACCAACATAAGAAGTCACATGGATGTCTGCTCACTCGTTAGTGTCTTTTTCGATGCTGTAGTTGTATGACTGATCTTTTGACTTGAGATGGCACTACTGCTCGCAGTGAGGCTGCTGAAATTTGACTGACATATTAACATGAGTCTCAATGAGCCCTTGTAGTGGATGTTGGCAATAGTTGGTCCACTGTAGGAGTAGGGTGTGCATCAAGATGGGATCTATCGACTCTAGTAGAAGGAAGTAGTCCTATGAAATTTAAGAGACTGAGTCTTTAAGTCTATGGTTATAGTAGTGTGATTGATGAAAAAAAAATTTATAGAATCATAAATTGGACTCAAGCTGATTGAATCTATCATATGATCGATGTTGAGGTTTGACGATTCATCTATGACCTACCATCTGATCGAGACTCATGATAGAGGAACTATATCATATGCTAACTACACCTAGAGGTTCATCTTTTATTCTTCTGGATTGCCACTACATACTGCTAGGTGTCACTGGTGGATTATGAGACTCATGAGGATCATCTTGATGATTAAATGATCCTTGATGGGCTGAGTTGGAATTGTTCTAATCCACTAAAAAGAGTTTTAATGATATTGTGATAGAGATCACAATATATCTCACTACCAGATAGAATAGAACCTATGGGATCACACACAAAAGAGATTTTTGACTGATCAGATGGTTGAATTACGATTATGGATCGTAACAGAAGTTGATTATTAATTTGATTGATAATTGATCCAATGCAAATGTTGTATTATGTAACTCGCTAAAGAGTTAGTAAGTTATAAGAAGATTAATTAGCAATAGGATTTCTAATTGGCTCAATTTGATTGAGCAATGGAGCTTGTATTAAGTTCAATTTGATTAGATTTAATTTGACTCATTATGGGTTTGATTTGATCAATCCCAATAGGGTTATGAGATAACCCCAAAAGGATAGGATGATTAGTTTCAGTTGAATTAAGATTTGAGTTTGATCCAATTTCTAATTAGACTAGGATGTATGTATTCCTAATTGGATTAAAAATTTTTATTTTCATGGGTGAACCCAATTCTAATTGGATTAGGATTAAAAATTGAGTTTGACTCAAGCACCAAGAAAGAGTCCAATAGGACTAGGACTCTTCCTCCAATTAGGAGACATCTAATCTAAATTAATTGAGCTCCAAATTAGATTTAGATTTTTATTTATTTGAGTCTAATCTGATCTTAATATGATTAAGATTAATTAATATTTTAATTAGATTTAAAATAATAATTTAAATAAGAGTCTCATGATCATGAAATTCTTTGATTCCATGCGCCAAAAGGAGTCCAAAGTTGAACCTAATTTGTGTGCCTATATAACCCACGCCCCAACCAACTATTGATGCCATCTTTGCTCCCTCTTTTTATCGTGTAAGAAAGAAAAGAGCATCCCTTTTTAGCATGAAAATATGGGCGATTTTTGGTTTGATATGGGTGGTGTCCATATTTCCTAGAGTCCTAAGGTATTAGGACTCCTATCTCCTATTCAAATTAAAACTCCATGTTAGCCTATATAAACCCCATCATATGGGATGGGATATAGCAGAGATGTGATCAAATGGGATGCCAGAAACTAGAGGTTTACCATGGAAAACCAAGGGAGAAAAGAGAGGGACGGCGTGCATGGGTATGGCGTGAGGTAAGCTTGTTTTATCCCTTCTTTCTTGCAACAACCAATTGTTGGTTGTTAGGACATCATCTTCTCGCCCTCTTGTCCATCTTTAGACATGGATGTCTTCTCTTCCCTTTGTTCAAAAGTTGGATAAAATTTTTACTTCTCTATTGTAGAGATTTGGTACATAAATTTTAGAAAGAAAAGAGAAGAAATGGTTCTTCTCATGATCTCTAGCTTAGAGATCAAGATCCTCCTACATCTTCTTGTTCTTTAAGAGTGTCTTGAGAGAAAAGAAAAATTTTCAACCATCAAGATGCGATCTTTATAAGGGAGCTAGCACTCCGGTGAGATCAAAAGGCTTCTAATCAGATCAGTGTCTCGTATGGATATCCGTAGAGGTCGGATGCTTGTGCGGCTAAAAGAGACCATCGGAAGATATCCATAATCATCAATTTGTATTGAAGATTGATCCATGTCCAAGTATGTTTTAAATTTATTTTTTTTATTTAATTTCTGTATCTGAATCTTATCACATATGATGATCTTGTTTATAATTTTAAAATTTGATCTTATACATGCTTAGATTAAATTAGATTTAATCTGAAAAATTTTTAAATTTTATTACGTACTTATTTTGATAAATCATGCATGTATGAAACTATAAAACTCCAACAGTGATATCAAAATCACATCATATGCATGAGATTTAGATTTAGATTTGAAATTTGTAGAAAAAAATTTCAGATCTGAAAGGTTTTGATGTCGTTCTGACATAAATTTATCCTGATATAACTTATTATGCTGAATGGTTATCCTAGAACGATGTTAAAATTTTTAATTAGATTGAATTTTTGATCTAATTTTTTTTAACATATATGTGATATATGTTTTGTTATTTAGATTTGAAAAGAGTTTCGAGATCTGTTTTGATTCATATATATGATATATGAAAGTATGTTTAGGACTGAAATTTATTTTAATAATCTGAACTTATTTATGTATGTGATACATATTTATATGTATGATCTGAAATTATTTTGAGATCAAAATTTACTCTTCATGCAAAAAATTTAGATCTAAAAATTTTGATTTAAGATCTAAAATTAGTGTTTGTGCATGAGAGATTGGTCATGGGTGGATCAAGTTAGGTCCTGTAATTTGATTACATTAAAGGGTTTTTGATTTGATCATTTGGGTCTAAATCGATTTAGTAGTTGATTAAATCGAGTCAAGTGTTGATTAGGGTGAGGTCAATAGAGCTTAAGATCATACAATTATTGTTGATTGAATCGATTGACACCCATATGTAGAATTAATTAAACCTAAGGATCTAATTTGGCTCTGTGGCTCGAGTCTGATTCACCTAAGCTAACCTATTCGGATCAATTATCCAATTGATGTCTAAAGCAAGTATTAAAAGGTAGTTATTTAATTGATTTCGTTTGCTTATCTGGTCAATTTATTGGTGTCTAAGGAAAGCAACGGGGAGACCCCCATTAATCTCCACTTACCTGGCTAATTTGGTAGATTGAGTCTCAAATATGGTTGCTTGATGGTTTGATTTAGTCCATACCAATTACATTAGTCATGTGATGACTGATTAGTTGAGACCTAAACTCAAATTTCTTCATAAAATATTAAGTCCAAGGTCTTCCACTATTGTAGATGTGCGGGCATGCTACCGGCATTGATTGTTTTAGGCTGGTCACAGTGGTTCAGTTGTATCAGAAATACGCAATCACTCTATTAGTCAGGAGTTGCTCCAGGATAAAGATGAGGTTGGACCCAATAACTATTAGGTGAGGGATCCAATGATAACTTTGCATCTGCTTGTGAACGATGGGTTTGAATTAACTAAGGAGTGTGGGTAATAACTGTTAGGTGAGCCTATATGACGTAGAGACCAAGTGGCTGCAACATGCTTAGAGAAGTATCTGGACAAAGAGTTGTCCATGCATCAGTGTTCATTCATATTACCAATAACTGTTAGGTGAGGTGTACGACATCAGTGGGACCGCAATACCTACTAAAAATTCAATTGTCACATTAGGATTTTCATTTTTCACCCAGAGAGTGTGAGAGATCTGATAAAATAGTGAGAGTCTCTTTTTATATCTAAAAGTTTTTAGAGTAAATTATAAAATAAGTACAAACATCCAATTAGAATCTTTGCTCTCTACTGTTTATTGTGTCAGCTTCCAACCCTCTAGCTTGAATCCTATATATCAACTGATTAACCGAAACTGATTACATAGATTGGCTCACAAATTTAAAAATTATTTTTATTTTAAAAAATTAAGCAATATTCTCTACCAGGTTATTTTGATGTTAACAATCCATCCAATCCATAATTAACAAGCTATACTTGATGACTAGATGGACAATGACAGTAAAGATAGGTGCTATGCATGGGCACATGTACACTGCCTACGACACATTGATTCATCTGTAAATATTATGAGATGATCAGAGTCGCACAGCGTATGTGATGCATGATGGACAGTCAGTCTATGATCATTATTTGATAATGATCAAAGATATTAAGGAGCTTAAAAGGCTCGACATGATCATGCACAAGGAATTGCTTATGGATTTGATCATGTGATCTCTGATTAGTTTATATAAGTAGTTTATAGTGAACTACCATATAAAAGACCATCATGACACCTTATCTGAATTGATCATAGTATTGATAACAAAAAAATCTTGAAAGAGTTTAGAGATAAATACCTGGAGAGCCTAAAGAAACAAAGACACACCTAGAGAAGGTATGTCAAAATTGCTCAATATTATCTTTATGATTTTTTCTTCTCCCAATTGAGCTGTGGGCTCTAGTGTAGAGTCAATGGAAGATGGAGCACTGAGGAAATAACCCTTGAATTGACTATAGAAGAATAATTACTGCTGCGGCTATGGGTATCTATCCTTCACGATCATCATTTAAATTTAGTTCTTAGAGATGGTCTTTATCATTTGCATCATGATGTATATGTGAACTTGATTGAGCAAGTAGTGAATGCTATTGGATCTGAGAGATCCAAAATTAAGATAAACCTTGAGTATATGTGGACCCTTAGGCTAAGTCGTATTAGAGAAGAAATGATTAACAAACTGAAAAAATATGAGCTTTGGCTCATTGACTGTTGAGTTAAATCTAGTTTGTGTATCATTTCTTTGAAAAAATATGACCAAGCTATTCTTGTGGGACAAGAGAAAAAAAACCACTAAGATACTTATCCTTGTACATATTTGATGTGTGTAGCCCATGTGATGTGCTAACTAAGGTGTTGTCTCTACTTTGTATATGAGATACAAATCTAAATTTTTTGAAAAGTTCAAAGAATTCAAATGTAAGTAGAGAAGCAAATTGAAAAATTTCTAAAAGTACCTCGATCAGATCGAGGATGCAATACCAATGAAATTTTTTTTTTAATTATTTCATAAAATGGTATAGTTTCATATTGGACCCCTCTTAGTAAATCTCAGCTCAATGAGATAAGAAGAGTCATGGGACTATATGAGATATGGTCTGGTTCATAATAGAATTTATTGATTTATTTATATTTCTTTAGGGACATGCTTTATTTCTATGAAATTAGGTTCTCTCTAAACCTGTTCCTACATCACCGTATGAGATATGGTATGGTGAGAACTGAATCTTAGTTATTCTGAGATTCAAGGATGTCCAGCCTATGTTTAGTATAGTAGGTGGATATGTTAGAGGATAGGTCTATAAAGTTCATCCTAAAAGAGTTTGGGATACTACTTTCTGAAAGGATGACAATGTGATTGTGACCCATTGCTATTTTCTTGAAAAATTATTTAACCAAGGTAAAGTAGTGAGAGGAAAGTTAAGCTCAAAGAGAGTGTCTCTGAAGAGCAGTGAGCCTTGAGACCTTAAGAACCTATGAGCCAGTAGATGTATATTCCTCCTCCACCTCATATATATAGTAGCATCTCCTATCCTCTCGAAAGGTACTTGGGTATGCTTGACACAGGATGTAGAGAAAGTCATTTCTCATAGGAGATAGGAGCATAGAGATGATCCCAAAGCCTACAACGAGGTGATGTGAGATATCGACTCCAAGAAAGGGATGTGAAATAGCTTTCTTGAGAAGAGATCTTTTGAAGATTTCTGTATGGAGTAGCCTATGAATTTCACTTCTTGTAATAGGAGATTACAAAGTCTATAATATTCTCGGAGTTGGAACAATCATCTCTATGATATGATCAAATTGTTTGATCAGATATGAGGAATTATGTGAGTTTTGAAAGGGTCAGTGGGAGTATCCAATACTGACATCTGTTAAAATATGGTTGAATATAGATTTCTCCATGAAAGACATAAAGTAGGTGTCCTAAAGATCTATAGAGATAGATGCAATTGAATGCTTGTATTTTCATAGATCAAGTATAGAAAGTAGATGCTAAAAAGGTTCAGCATGGAATCTCTGAGAGGGGTCTGCTACCCTCTCAAGCATAGAAGTGTGCCAAGTAATATACTTGAACTGATATAGTTATTATTGTGATTATCACAAGTAGATATCAGTTGTATCCAGACTGAGAGTGCTGGATTGCTGTGAAAATATCCTTAAGATCTAAAGAAGAACTAAGGATATGTTCTTAATTTGGAGAAGGATCAAAGCTAGAAGTGGGAGGATACACTAATTAAAGTTTTTTATCTGATATTGATAATAGAATGTCTGCATCATGGGGTGTGTTCTTGTGTCGATATCTTGAAAGGGTTTCAAATAATCGATCGATGGAAGCTGAGTATACTGTAGATATGTAGGATACATTCTGGTTCTAATGTCAATTGCAGAATTGATTATCATGCCATCAGATATCGTGACACTATACTGCAAAGACAATGACACCATAGCCCTTGCTAAGGAGCCTAGGTCTCACCAGATATTCAAGCACATGAAGCAGCAGAACACACGACTATCTCGAGTAGAAATATATAGAGGTGCAAAAAGCAAACTCCACATGTGATGTGGTTGATTCACTGATAGGTCACTTAGCTAGTCTAAGACTAAAGCCTATCTTGTGAAGATGGGCTTGGTACATGGCAGATTGGCTTTAGTGTAAGTGGGAGATTGTTAGATGTATGCCCTAGAAGTTAATCTTGACTGACACATATTATATCTTTAGGACATAATTTTGTACTTATTGGATAGTTTTGTTACCATTCATGTTTATATGTCCATGAATCATTCAAGGGATTAACAAAATGATGACATATATTTTCAAAGAGTTGAGAATTTGAGGCATGTGTCATTGATGGTTAATTCTTAAATTGCTCCTTATCATAGGATTATCATTGGGATGGTGATTGATCCGGATAGATCAGTGCACAGATCACTTTCTTTAGACAGATGGATCTCGAGTCTGCAGTGTAAAGATACTGGAGCGAGAGTGCATGTGGTTGTCAGAGAACAACTAACACTGAGCATGACCAACATGAAAAATTACATGGATGTTTGCTCACTCGTTAGTGAATTTCTTGATGCTGCAATTGTATGACTGGTCCTTTGACCTGAGATGGTACTACTGCTCACAGTGAGGCTGCTGGAGTTTGACTGACACATCAGCATGGATCTCAATGAGCCCTTATAGTGGATGTTGACGACAGTTGATCCACTGTAGGAGTAGGATGTGCATCCAGATGGGATCTATCGACCCTAGCAGAAGGAAGTAGTCCTATGAGATTTAAGAGACTGAGTCCTTAAGTCTATGGCCATAGCAGTATGATTGATGAAAAAGACTTTTTATAAAATCACAAATTGGACTCGAGCTGATTGAATCTATCATATGACTAATGTTAAGATTTGACGATTCATCCATGACCTACCATCTGATCGGGACTCACGATAGAGGGACTGTATCATATGCTAACTGCATCTAGAGGTTCATCTTTTATTCTGCTGAGTTGCCACTACATACTACTAGGTATCACTGGTGGATTGTGCGACTCATGAGGATCATCTTGATGATCAAATGGTGGGCTGAGTTGGAATTGTTCCAACCCATTAAAAGGAGTTTTAATGATATTGTGATAGAGATCATAATATATCTCACTATCAGATAAAATAGAATCTTTGGGATCACACACAAAAGAAGCTTTTGACTGATCAGATAGTTGAATTATGATAATGGATCGTAACCGGATTTGATTATCAATTTGATTGATAATTGATCCAATATAAATGTTGCATTATGTAACTCGCTAAAGAGTTAGTAAGTTATAGAAGGATTAATTAGCAATAGGATTGTTAATTAGCTCAATTTGATTGAGCAATGGGGCTTGCATTAAGTCTAATTTGATTGGATTTAATTTGACTCATTATGGATTTGATTTGATCAACCCCAATAGAGTTATAAGATAAATCCAAAAGGATCGGATGATTAGTCCCAGTTGAATTAGGATTTGAATTTGATCTAATTTCTAATTAGACTAGAATGTATGCATTCCTAATTGGATTAGAAATTCTCATTTCTATGGATGCACCAAATTTTAATTAGATTAGGATTAAAAATTGAGTTTGACTCAAGCATCAAGAAAAAGTCTAATAAGACTAGAACTCCTCCTCTAATTAGAAGACATCTAATCTAAATTAATTGGACTCCAAATCAGATTTGAATTCCTATTTATTTGAGTCTAATCTAGTCCTAATATAATTAGGATTAATTAGTGTCTTAGTTGGGTTTAAAACAGTAATTTAAACATGAGTCCCATGATCATGAAATTTCTTGATTCCATGCACCAAAAGGAGTCCAAAGTTGAACTTGATTTATGCGCCTATATAACCCACACCACAAACCAGCTAATGACACCACCTTTGCTCCCTCTTTTTACCATGTAAGAAAGAAAAGAGCATCCCTTTTTAGCATGAAAATATGGGCGAGTTCTGGTTTGATATGGGCGGCATCCATATTTCCTAGAGTCCTAAGGTATTAGGACTCCTATCTCCTATTCAAATTAAAACTCCATGTTAACCTATATAAACCCCATCATACGGGTTGGGATATAGCAGAGATGTGATCAGATGAGATGCCAAAATCCAGAGGTTTACTGTGGAAAACCAAGGGAGAAAAGAGAGAAACGGCATGCATGGGTATGGCGTGAGGTAAGTGAAGGAAAAACCGCCTTTTTCTTTTGTAGGATCTTCCAGATTTCATCAAATCTGGAGTGGAATAATTTAAAAATTTTATCCTATGCTATTTCAAATCTAATATCTATTAGATCTAATTTTATTATCTGATATTTAAAATCTAAAATTAAATCTAAAAGTATGAGAAGTATAGACATACCTCAAGGGTAATCTGATTATCCTGTAGATGTTCTCAGCATAGCCTGAGGTTCTGATGTAGCCACGCAAGTGCCTAGCCTCTACTGGTATCCACTCAAGTAGGACCTAGAATATCTTTTCCTCATGAATCTACACTCCAAAAATCAGATCTCTATCTGATTTGAAACTACTTCAGAACTCCTTCTGAAGTTGGAGCAGCAGCCTGTCGAAAATGTCCTGCAGCCTTCCTGTTCCAGGCATCACCACGCCTTTTTCTTGCACCAGATGAATGTCCAACTCCTTGGATGTGAAGAGGGGAGATAAGAGAGCAGGGAGGATGTGGAGAAGAAGGGAGGGGGTGGCAGCTTTTGGGTTTGGTAAATAAAATAACTTTTTCCTAAAACCCTAGGCGCAGAAGGGTTTATATAGACCCTGTATGCTGCGCAGTGCCACATCATTCAACCAATCAAAAAATTTTAATAAATTTTGGAAAAATTTTGATTGGTTGCTTAATATCATCTAATCACATCAGATAAGAACCCAAGCCTCTATCTCAAAGTTGGCACCAACACTGGATAAGGACAAAGAGAGGTTGGCACCAAAGAGTCCAAGCTTATCAAGACTCTCCAACCTTATCTACTTGGGGCGCCCACTAAATCCAATTGGGCTCGCACCATAATCTGATTATGGCATCCAATTTGATGTGGTTTGGCTCCATAAAAATCCTCCAATAAGCTCTTGCCAAGTGGCCTTCAATTTAAGACCCATATGTCAACTTTTGACAAATGTCTTAAAATGAAATTGGCAGGTGACAGGAATTAGCAGGTGCTTAACTTAAATTTATCTCATGAATTAAGACAAGCATTTTCTGAGTTGGACAAGCTTCATTTAGATTGAGAGAAACCTTCTCAAGATTCTCTGGATGAGTCAAATCACATTTGGCTCAGTAGAGACAGAAAAGATTACACGAGGAGAAAGTTAGGCTCAATCGTATGCTAGCACGATTTCTTTGAACCTAATTGGATCTTATCCAAATCAATTGGGTTAGCCCAATTGATGACATCCAGATCCTAACCCTTGTTTGTATGACCCAGTTAGATTTAATTCTGTATGGTAATGAGATATGTCATGATCTCATCATCAACATCATGGAAACTCCTTTCGATGGACCAAAAATCTTCTGATTCAGATAATTAGAATGATCGATCATCAATATCATTCTAATTGCTCCCAAAATCCACCAGTGATACCTAGTAGTATGTGGTGGCAATCCATCAGAATTGAAGACGAATCTCTCGGTGCAGCTACCTGTGTGATTGAGTTCCTCTATCATGAGTCCCGACTGAATTAGGGTTAAGGTGAACTCGTCAAATCCAACATCAATCATATGAATCAATCGATCGATCTGAGTCCAATATGAAATCCTAATGGAAAACTCTTTTTCATTATTTCACTCTGTCATGACCATGGGCTTAAGGACTCGATCTTTCGATCACCATAGGACTACTCCTCTCTTCTATCGAGGTTGATAGATCCTATCTTGGTGCGACCTAGTTCCTACAATGAATATGCTACAGCCAATATACACTTCAGGATTCTGAATGGCTAGGAGATCGAGTTATGGTGTAGTCAAATTATAATACACTCAAGGTGAACTGTCGATGCACCTCAGGTCAAAGAACTAGACACACAACTGCAGCATCGAGCTAGTCATCGATGAGAAGATAGACTTCCTTATGACTGCTTGATATGGTCACGCTCAGTACTCTCGTTCTCAATGAATGCCTGTACTCTCACTCCGATGTCTCCACATCGTAGACTCAAGACATATCTATCCTAAAGAAGCGATCGTACACCAACCTTCCGGATCGATCACCATCCTCGTGATGATCCTATGGTCAGAAGCTGTTTATGAGTTAGTTATGTAAATTTATGCCTTAAATTTTCAACTTTTGAAAATTTGAATTGACATTCCTACTAACTCAAAGGATGTATCACAGCACAATGTACACAATGTGATAGAAGAATAACCCATTTATTGATTTATAGTCAAAATTATAAATTTACTTTTAGATTTGTACAGGAATGTGTCAGCCAATCTGGCATCTAGGGCACACATCTAACAAACTCCCACTTGACCTAATGCCAATTGGCTACGTATCTAAGTCCCATCTTCTCAAGGTGGGCTTCGATCTTTTGCTGGCCCAATGGCTTAGTCAGCGGATCTGCCATATTGTCTGTGGAGTCGACTCTCTTGATCTCGATATAACCCTTTTCGAGGTAATCACAGATCAAATAGAATCACCGCTCGATGTGCTTGGACTTCTGGTGAGACCTTGGCTCCTTAGCTAGGGCTATGGTGCCATTATTGTCGTAGTAAAGAGGGATGGCATCCGATGACATCACTCCAAGCTCTGCAGCAAACTTCTTATATCAGAATGCCTCCTTTGCAGCTTCCGATGTAGCAATATACTCTGCCTCCATGGTGGAATCAGCAATCACTGTCTGCTTGAAACTCTTCCAGTTGACTGTACCACCATTACAAATGAACAGACTCTCAGATGTCGACTTTCGATCATCTATATCAGACATAAAGTCTGAGTCTGTATATCCTTGAATCTGGAGTTCTCCATTCTCAAAGACTAGAAATATATCCTTAGTCCTTCTCAAGTACTTAAGGATACATTTCACAGAAGTCCAGTGCTCTTCGCCTGAATTCGACTGATATCTGCTTGTGACACTCACAGTATGGGCTATATCAGGTCGTGTACATAGCATGGCATACATGAGGCTCTCTATTGTGGAAGCATAAGGGATCTTGCTCATGCGTTCAATCTCCTCAGGTGTGTTAGGGCACATCTTCTTAGAGAGATGAATGCCATGTCTAAAAGGTACTAAACCTCTTTTGGAGTTTTTCATGCTAAACCTTTTTAGCACCTTCTCTATGTACATCTTCTGTGAAAGTCCCAGCATCCTATTTGGTCTATCTCTATAGACCTTAATATCCAGTATAAAGGATGTCTCTCCTAGATCTTTCATAGAGAACTCCTTAGACAATCATATTTTGGCTGAGGTCAATATGAAAATATCATTTTCAATCAGGAGGATGTCAACTACGTACAGTATGAGAAAGACAACTGCACTCTCACTGACCTTCTTGAACACACATGGTTCCTCCTCATTCTTGATGAAACTAAATATTTTGATCACATCATTGAAATGAGTATTCCAGCTCCGAGATGCTTGCTTAAGTCCATAAATGGATCTTTGCAGCTTACAGATCTTGTGATCATCATCACTGGATGTGAAATCAAACGGTTGTTCCATATAGATATCTTTCTCAAGATATCCATTTAAGAACGTCGTTTTCACATCCATCTATCATATTTCATAATCAAAATAGGCTGCAATAGCAAATAATGTGCGGATAGATTTTAGCATGGCTATGGACGAGAAGGTATCCTGATAGTCAATGTCTTCGCACTGACTATAACCTTTTGCTATGAGCCTAGCTTTGAATGTCTCCACATTCTCATCTGCACCTATCTTTCTCTTGAAGATCCATTTACACCCAATAGGTACAATACCTTTAGGTGGATCTATCAAGGTCCCGACTTGGTTTGAGTGCATCGAGTCAATTTCTGATCTCATTGCCTCTAACCATTTCTCGGAGTCGATATCTGATATTGCCTCGTCATAGGTCTTAGGATCACTACCATGAGTCCCATTTTTCGTGAGGAACATTTCTTCTACATCCTCTTGTATGGTACCTAAGTACCTTTCAGGAGGATGAAAAACTCTAGTCGATCTACGAGGTAGAAGAGGTTGTGTTAGGACTGGTTCTGATTGATTTGGTTCCTCAGGTTCTTTAGCTCGTTGCTCTTGGGAGACATTCTCCTTGAGCTTAATTATTCTTCCGATGCCATCATCTTGAATAAACTATTTTTCAAGAAAAATAATATTTTGACTCACAATCATATTGTGGTCTTCTGGAATATAAAAATAGTATCTTAATGACTCTTTAGGATATCCTATGAATCGAGCTCTAAAAGACCTAAACTCTAACTTGTCCGTCTGCTGTCTCTTGACATGAGCCGGACAACCCCAAATTCTGAGATGATTCAGACTTGGCTTCTTACCATGCCATATCTCATACGGTGTGGTAGGAATGGTTTTAGAGGGAACCCTATTCAATTCATAAATTGCTGTCATGAGACAATGTCTCCAAAAAAATTTAGGAAGGTCCGTGAAGCTCATCATGGAATGGACCATATCTAATAGGGTCCAATTTCTCCATTCTGAAACCCCATTGAGTTGAGGCGTTCCAGGTGGAGTCCATTGAGAGACTATATCATTGTTCTTAAGATAGTCTAGAAACTTCCGACTAAGGTATTCACCTCCTCGATCTGATCGAAGAAACTTAATGGGCTTTCCTGTTTGTTTTTCTACCTCATGTCTGAATTTTTTGAACCTTTCAAAAGCTTCAGACTTGTGTTTCATTAGAAACACATATCCGTACCTAGACATATCATCGGTAAAGATAATGAAGTAGACATAGTTGCCTCTAGCCAGCACATCAAATGGGCCGCACACACCTGTATGTACTAGGACAAGTAGGTCTGTGGCCCTTTCTCCATGTCCCACAAAAGGAAGCTTGGTCATTTTGCCTTGAAGGCATGATTCACAAACTGGATATGACTCAAAAGTCAACAGACTCAATAGCCCGGATTTCTTCAATTTGTTAACCCTGTCTTCCGCTATATAACCTAGCCTTAGGTGCCACAGATACCTATTATTTAGACTATTCTAGACCTTTTAATTCCTATGACATTCACATTTTGCTTGATATTAAATATAGATACATCAACATGTAACTGATAGAGACCGTTAATGATAAAACCATTTACAACTTTATTATTTTCATAAAAAATATTATAATGGTCCTTATAAAAGCTAATCACATAGCCTTCTTGTGCTAAACATGAAACAGAAATCAAATTCCTGCTTGCTGCAGGCACATAATAACAGTCTCTTAAAACTAAATCTAATCTTAACGGTAATCGCAGAGGGTAGGTTCCCATGGCCACAGCAGCAACTCTTGCTCCGTTCCTGATGCATAGGATCATCTCCCCATCCCTCAACCTCCTGCTCTCTTCAAGACCCTGCATAGAAGTACACAAATGAGCACTAGATCCAGAGTCAAGCACCCAACTGGATGCAGAAGAAACTGTAAGGTTAGATTCTAAAATGAGCATACCTCCAGAAGGACCATCCTTCTTGTTCTTTAGGGTGGCCAGGTACTGAGGACAGTTTCGCTTCCAATGGCTGTCTGATTGGCAGTGAAAATATTTTTCCTTATCAGTAGCTTTCTTCTTCGATTCTGTCTTCTTTTTCTTGCCATCCACCTTCTGCTTCTTCGCAGACTTCTTTTTCTTTCCAAGAGACTTTTTCTTGGAAGAAGTCCGCTCCACAGTAAGAACTGAGCCTTTTGAACCCTCATTGAAAGCTCAACCATAACCAGCATGTTCATTAACTCAGCCAAGGTATTGGAGCACGATCCTGGCTCCTCCCATGGACCTTTGGTGCAGCGGAACCAGCAACGAATAGATCTGAAAACTTCTGGATACAATCCAAGGCCCTTGACGAAATCAGCCTGGTTGCTGTTTTCTTCATCAGCCTTTCGTTCCAGATGAATAATGCCTTTGAAACCACCTCTAAAAAATCCAAGATCTAGTACCCAACCAGATTAGACCTGGATTGAGGTCCTCCAATTTGTATATCTTGAATCGGGATGTTCTAGATGGAGAAGAAGATAGATGGAGACAGACCTCGTAGATCTGTCCTGCTGCAGCCTTTCTTGTAGATCTATTGATGGAGATTCACCCATGCCTCAAACGATCTCAGATCAACTCTAGATCTGAAAGCGACTTGTACCAACTTCTTCTCAAGAGATTTCAGGTCCTGAGCCTGGTGTTTGGGCACCTACAAGAGGGGGAGAGCAGATCTGGTAGGCGGCTGCAAGGGGGAAGAGGCTTGCGCCTCCCCTTCTTCTCTTTCCTTTTATGGACTGGCGGCAAGAAACCCTAGGGTTTCTTGCTCCTGGGGCATGGAGAAGAGCTGGAGAGAGAGGGAGAAGAGAGAGAGAGACTTGGGAGAAATAGTTCTTGTATTCCTTTGGCTTGATCAAACCTATACAAGTACATGTATATATAAACACCGGGTCAAATGACCCAAACCCAAAACTCCCTTGACCAACTCTATGAGAGATTAGGTTAACCCAAGCCCATGTACACCCATGACTTGACCTAATCTCACCTATCCTGGGCCCAGACCTGGCCCATAAAGAGTTGGTCCCTTGAGGCCCACATAACCTAGACCTCAAGAATCCGAAAGGCCCACAGCCTTTCAACCTAGGGCCCAACTAGCCCTAGAGCCTCCATGAAGTCCTCATGAATGATGGACCTTGGCCTTAGCCTTGGTCCCTTGGGCCTTGGGCACACCACCTGGATCATAACAATCTCCACCTTGGTGTCCCAAGGCCTCAACCAGCTCCACTCTGTCCTTGCGACTGTAGACCCATTTGCAGCCAATGGGCCTCTTTCGCTGTGGCAACTGTACCAATCGTCACATCTGGTTCTGATGGAGAGACTGCATCTCCTCGGACATCGCCTGGACCCACCGCTCTCTGTCCTGACTCTCAATAGCCTCCTGATACGTATATGGGTCTCCATTCGCTGTCACCAGGGCATATGACAGCATCTCCTCGAAGCCATATCGGTCCGGTTGCCTGATGGTCCTCTTGGGCTTGTGTAGGGCAACATCGATATCTGTCCTCAGTCCAGCTCACTCCTGCTGGACCTCTCTACCTCGATCATCCATCCGAGTCCTCTCCACCTGTGGAGACACCTTAGGTAGGTGCTCCACCTGAATGTCATGTCCTCCAGTAGTACCTACAAGAGGCAAATTCAAAGAGGTTAGCTGTCCAGCAGCGCCCTGCTGGACCTCCTCCTACTCCTGCTGCTCCTCCATGCCTGCTCGCCTCCGTAAAACTGACTCCTCATCAAAAGTCACATCCTGACTAATGATGACCTTCTTTTCCAAGGGATCCCATAGCCTGTATCCCTTGACTCCTCGCGGATAGCCTAGAAACACCGCCTTGCGTGATCTGGCGACTAGCTTGCTCCGCTCACCAGCTCCAATGTGCACATAGGCCGTGCACCCAAATATCCGTAGATGGCCCAGCCCAACTGTCCTCCCAGATCACACCTCCTCTGGAAGCCTGCCATCCAACCTGGTGTGAGGTGACCGATTGATCAAATAACCCGCTGCGTCTACTGTGTCAACCCAGAACTTCTTTGGAAGCCCTGCCTGCAGCCTCATGCATCGTGCCTTTTCCAAAAGTGTTCTGTTCATCCTCTCGACCACCCCATTCTGCTGTGGAGTCCCCTTAACTGAGAAGTGTCTCCTGATCCCACACTCCTCACAGTAGTCCTGAAACTCTCTGCTGGTGTACTCCCTGCCATTGTCTGACCTCAGACACTTCACACTCCTCCCCTGCTCCTTCTCCACCTCAGCTCTCCAGATCTTGAACTTGGTGAAGACCTTTGACTTCTCTCTCATGAAGTAAATCCAGAGTTTCCTTAAGAAATCATCAATCAGGGTCATGAAGTATCTGGCCCCATTCCTAGCTAAAACTGGGGCTGGTCCCCACACATCCGTGTGTACTAACTCCAAAGGGGCTGCACTGCGGGCTGTACTGATGTTGAACTGAACTCTCCTCTGCTTTTCCATCTGGCAAGGCTCACAGATCTCCCCTGTAGCACCATCCTCCAGATCAGAGATGAGTCCTCTCCTGCTCAACTCCCTCAGCCCCTTGTCATCCATGTGGCCTAGGTGGTAGTGCCACATCCTGTAAGCCCTCTGCTGGTCCTGTGCTGCAGCTGCTGCATCAGACTCTTCGGTCACCACAGATCCCTCCATGTGATGGAGGTTATTGTCCAACCTCCTGCCTCTCATCACTACCATAGCTCCATTGGAGATGTTCAGTACTCCGCTTCTAGCCCTACTACTGAAGCTGTATCCACTGCGCTCCAAATAGCCTAGTGACACCAGATTCTTTTCCAGCTTCAGGATGTGCTTTACATATATCAATATCCTCACAATCCCATCAAACATCCTCACCTTGACTGTCCCTATCCCAGCCACCTTGCAAGGATGATTGTTGCCTAGAGTCACTGATCCCTCATCTGTCTTGGTGTATATCGCAAACCAAGACCTGTGTGGTGTGTAGTGATGTGAGCACGCAGAGTCTAGTGTCCACTCCTCTGTGTAATGCCTGTGACCATCTGATACCACAAGTAGATCATCCTTCACCTGCTGCCTAGCAACTACACTCACTGATTCTGAGCCACTTCTTTCTCCCTTCTTGCTCTTCCATAGTGGACATTCTCGCTTGAAGTGCCCGAACTCGTTGCACTTGAAGCATTTCACCTCTTTCTTTCCCTTCCTGGACTTGGACCGCCCCCTGGACTTGCTTCTGCCTCTTCCTCTACCTGTCCTCTCCCCTACTGCCAAACCCTTCTGGGGAGCTCGATCTCTGGTCAACTTTTCCCTCTGCTCATTAGACCTCAGCACTGAGACCATGTCCTCATATTCTAGAGTCTCCTTGCCGTAGAGCAGTGTAGTCACCAAAGAATCATATGATCCTGGTAGTGAACACAAAAGCAACAGGGACTTGTCCTCCTCATCCAGCTTCACCCCGATATTTATCAACTCCGTGCACAACTGGTCGAACCTCTGAATGTGGCCAATCACATCAGATCCCTCCTGCATCCAAAGACTGTACAACCTCTTCTTCAGCATCAGCTTGTTGGACATATTCTTCCCCATATACATGGTGTGCAACTTCGACCAAAAACCCTTCGGGGTCTTTTCTTCCAGCACTGAATACAACGCCGCATCCGCCAAACATCCTCTGATCACCGAGCATGCTTTCTTCTCCAACGATGCCCACTGTCTATCTGTTATTCTCTCAGGCTTCTCATCCAAAGCCTGATCCAGATCTGCTTGCACCAGAAGATCCTCCACCCAGATTTTCCACATGAAAAAATTCTCCTTGCCATCAAACTTCTCGAAATCGACCTTCATATTACTGTCCATGACTGGATCCAAGCCAAACAAGCAATATAAAATCAAGAAGTATAGAATATACCTTGATGGTACCTTGCTGAAAATTTTCAGCACTTGAGATCTTCAACTTCTCGCACTTGGAACTGCTTCCTCACCACCGTGGCTCTGATACCAACTATTGGAGCATGATCCCGGCTCCTCCCACAGATCTTTGGTGTAGCATAACCAGCAACGAATAGATCTGGAGACTTCTGGACACAATCCAAAGCCCTTGACGAAATCAGCCTGGTTGCTGTCTTCTTTGTCAGCCTTTCGTTCCAGATAAAGAATGCCTTTGAAACCACCTCTAAAAAATCCAAGATCTGGTACCCAACTAGATTAGACCTGGACCAAGGTCCTCCAATTTATAGATCTTGAATCAGGGTATTCTAGATGGGAAAGAAGATAGATGGAGACAGACCTCGCAGATCTGTCCTGCTGCAGCCTTTCTTGTAGATCTGTTGATGGAGATCTCACCCATGCCTCAAACGACCTCAGATCAACTCCAGATCTGAGAGAAACTTGTACCAACCTCTTCTCAAGAGATTCTAGGTCCTGGCCTAGTGTTTGGATGCCTGCAAGAGGGGGAGAGCAGATCTGGTAGGCGGCTGCAAGGGGGAAGAGGCTTGCGCCTCCCCTTCTTCTCTTTCCTTTTATGGACTGGTGGCAAGAAACCCTAGGGTTTCTTGCTCCTGGGGCATGGAGAAGAGCTGGAGAGAGAGGGAGAAGAGAGAGAGAGACTTGGGAGAAATGGTTCTTGTATTCCTTTGGCTTGATCAAACCTATACAAGTACATGTATATATAAACACCGGGTCAAGTGACCCAAACACAAAACTCCCTTGACCAACTCTATGAGAGATTAGGTTAACCCAAGCCCATGTACACCCATGACTCGACCTAATCTCACCTATCTTGGGCCTAGACCTGGCCCATAAAGAGTTGGTCCCTTGAGGTCCACATAACCTAGACCTCAAGAACCCGAAAGGCCCACAGCCTTTCAACCTAGGGCCCAACTAGCCCTAGAGCCTCCATGAAGCCCTCATGAATGATGGACATTGGCCTTAGCCTTGGTCCCCTGGGCCTTGGACACACCACCTGGATCATGACACAAGGTACACTGCATCTTATGCATATGGAAGTTCATGATGAACTGACCATATGCATCGGATAAGGACTGAAGGATCACATCAATCTGAAAATTCTTGTCTAAGATGATACTGAGTTTTTCAAGCTCCTCAAGGTCCTTGATCATTGTCAAACAATGATCTTGGACTGACTGCCCATCACGCATCTTGGCCTTAAAAAATCTTTGATAGACTTGATACTTAGCCGCGCGACTCTGTTCACCAAATAACTCTTATAGGTGAGCCAACATTTGGCGGGTAGTCAAAATATTTTTATGTTGGCACTGCAAGTCATCAGACATTGCACCCAACATGTAGTACCTTGCTTTGTTATCATCATCCGTCCACTTCTTCAGAGATGCTCTCTATTCAGCAGTCGGACGTGCTGGCATGGCAGGTGGGTCCTGACCCAAGACATGAGTCAATTTTTCAAAATCCAGAATAATTTTGTAGTTCCTCAATCAGTCCTTGAAATTGGGTCCAGTCAATCTGTGGGTATCTAGTATTTTGGTCAGGAGGTTGGAGATAGACATGTTTCCTGTAGAGAGTCAAAAGTTTCTAGTTAGATTTTGTAATCAAACTTAACCAATTTATTTAGGAGTTTCATTTTTAAACAAATTAGGCTCCCACTATTTTCTCAGATCCCTACACTCCCTTGGTAGAGATATAAAAATCTCTATGATCAGTGATTTCTAGTGGGTGGTGCGGTCTCATCAACTGGCTCATTACCTCACCTAACAGTTATTAGTGATGGATCAACCGATGAGTGGACAACTCTTGTCCAATGATTCTCTAATCATGGTGCACCCAAAACTTAGTCTCTAATTCATGAAGCTCATCATGTCCGAAATATTGCTCCAATCTTTAGTTAAGTTAGACCCACCATCTGCATGAACTAGATTCTTGATTGGGTCCCTCATCATATCCAAAATATTGAGCCCAACCCATCCTCTAATTCATAGCATCCAATGCCTAATGGACATGGTTGCATCTTTCCGGTGCAACTGAGCCACTGTAACCAGCCGAGAACAATCAACCCCGGAAAGGACCTGCACATCTACAATGGTGGAAGACTTAGACTTAATATTTTCTTAGGGAGATTTGATTTAGGTCTCATTAAACTTGACTTGACATAGTCAAAACAATTATGACTAACCTAGTGGCATGGGTTAGCTCGAATTGTTAGCCACCTCTAATTAGAACTGGGTCGACACATATGGTCAAGTAAGTGAGACCGGTGGAAGGGATATGCCATTAACTCGACAAGAATGCATTCGAGTCGAGTAGCTCCCAATTAAAAATCAGTCGATCGCATCTGCCCAACTTACCTTAGACACCAAATTGTCAAACCAGAATCAAATGGGTTAGCCTACAATCCAAACTCTAACCACTGAGCCAAATTAGGTCTTAACTTGATCGAGTCACATCTAAATATGATTCGACCTTAACCCAGACTTAATCTTATTAGGTTAGTCAATTATTAGCTTTCAAGATTTCACCTAACCAACTCTTGATTCAGTTTGATCAATCGCTAGACCTAATTGAGCTACCCAAGCCCGAACCCAATTTTATGAAAATATTTTGGATCTGAAATTTTTAATTTTAGACCAAATTGATTTCATAAACTTAATTCATTAATTAAGTTTGGGTTCATAAATAAAATATGTAAAATAAATCCTAAGGTTTCAGGATCTAGGGTTTTGTAGAAAAGTAAGTTTTGATTTCTGATTAAGAATAAACGCGTGGCACCCCTATACGTCATAAGAACACCCCATTGAATGGAAAAAGAGAGTCTTAAAATCCTACTTCATTCTTATGACTGGACGGCCATGAGGAACACCTTAATCAAAAATATAAATTTAACTACAAAACTAGTTAGATCTAAATTTACATATCTCATATACAATTTAAGATCTAATTAATACATGCTTTGCATACATCTCATGTATTAAAAATTGATCTAATTAATATGCTTTCAGATCTGATACATCACATGTAATATCTAAAAAATAAAATTTAAATTAAACTATTCAAAATTAAATCTATTTAAATAAGTTACTGAAATAATTCTACAACTAGTCTAGGCATGCAACAGATCAATTTTATAAAAAAAATTAAAATTTTATTTTCTATTTTCTGATCTGATTATAATACTTATAACATCAAAAAAATAAAAAATAAATTAAATTTAATTTATATTTTAATTTCATTAAAATATAAAACTTAAGACTGTTCATGGATGCAACTAATCCTAGTCTAGTCATGCATCTCATGCATGTTAGATCTTCTTAGATTTAATTTTAAATATTTTAATTTTAGATCTTATCATATCTAATATGATATCTGAAATCTTTTAAATATCAAATAAAAAATTAGATTTAAATTAGATCTGAAATAGAGCTGAAAATCTGGCTCTGATATCAGTTGAAGGAAAAATCGTCTTTTTCCTTTGTAGGATCTTCCAAATTTCATCAAATCTGGGGTGGAATAATTTAAAAATTTTATCCTACACTATTTTAGATCTAATATCTATTAGATTTAATTTTATTATCTAATATTTAAAATTTAAAATTAAATCTAAAAGTATGAGAAGTATAGACATACCTCAAGGGTAATCTGATTACCCTATAGATGATCTCAGCATAGATGTAGCCATGCAAGTGCCTGACCTCACTGGTATCCACTTAGGCAGGACCTAGAACATCTTCTCCTCATGAATCTATGCTCCAAAAATTAGATCTCTATCTGATTTGGAACTACTTCAGAACTCCTTCTAAAGTTGGAGCAGCAGCCTGTCGAAGATGTCCTGCAGCCTTCCTGTTCCAGACGTCACCATGCCTTTTTCTTGCACCAGATAAACGTCCAACTCTTTGGTCGTGAAGAGGGGAGATAGGAGAGTAGGGAGGATATGGAGAAAAAGGGAGGGGGTGACAGCTATTAGGTTTGGTGCATAAAATAACTTTTTCCTAAAACCCTAGGCGCAGAAGGGTTTATATAGACCCTATATGCTGCACAGTGCCACATCATTCAACCAATCAAAAAATTTTAATAAATTTTGGAAAAATTTTGATTGGTTGCTTGATGTCATCTAATCACATCAGATAAGAACCCAAGCCTCTATCTCAAAGTTGACACCAACACTGGATAAGAACAAAGAGAGGTTGGCACCAAAGAGTCCAATCTTATCAAGACTCTCCAACCTTATCCACTTGGGGCACCCACTAAATTCAATTGGGCTCGCACCATAATCTAATTATAGCACCCAATTTGATGTGGTTTGGCTCCATAAAAATCTTTCAATAAGCTCTTGCCAAGTGGCCTTCAATTTAAGACCCATATGTCAACTTTTGACAAATATCCTAAAATGAAATTGACAGGTGACAGAAATTAGCAGGTGCTTGTCTTAAATTCATCTCATGAATTAAGACAAGCCTTTTCTGAGCTGGACAAGCTTTATTTAGACTGAGAAAAACCTTTTCAAGGTTCTCTAGATGAGTCAAATCATATTTGGCTCAGTAGAGACAGAAAAGATTACATGAGGAGAAAGTTAGGCTCAATCGTGTGCTAGCACGATTTCCTTGAACCTAATTGGATCTTATCCAAATCAATTGGGTTAGCCCAATTGATGACATCCAGACCCTAACCCTTGTTTGTGTGATCCAGTTAGGTTCAATTCTGTATGGTAATGAGACATGTTGTGATCTCATCATCGACATCATCGAAACTCTTTTCGATGGACCAGAACTCTTCTGATTCAGACAATTAGAATGATCGATCATCAATATCATTCTAATTGCTCTCAAAATCCATCAGTAACACCTAGCAATATGTGGTGGCATTTTATCAGAACTGAAGATGAACCTCTCGATGCAGCTACTTGTGTGATTGAGTTCCTCTATCATGAGTCCTGACTGAATTAGGATTAAGGTGAACTCGTCAAATCCAACATCAGTCATATGAATCAATCGATCGATCTTAGTCCGATGTGAAATCCTAATAGAAAACTCTTTTTCATTATTTCACTCTGCCATGGCCATGGGCTTAAGGACTCGATCTTTCGATCACCATAGGACTACTCCTCTCTTCTACCGAGGTTGATAGATCCCATCTTGGTGCGACCTAGTTCCTACAATGAATATGCTACAGCCAACATACACTTCAGGGTTTCAATGACTAGGAGACCGAGTTATGGTGTAGTCAAACTATAACACACTCAAGGTGAACTGTCGATGCACCTCAGGTCAAAGAACTAGACACACAACTGTAGCATCGAGCTAGTCATCGATGAGAAGGTAGACTTCCTTATGACTGCTCGATATGGTCATGCTTAGTACTCTCATTCTTAATGAATACCTGTACTCTCACTTCGGTGTCTCCACACCGTAGACTTAAGACACATCTATCTTAAGGAAGCGATCGTACACCAACCTTCCGGATCGATCACCATCTTCGTTAAGATCCTATGGTCAGGAGCTGTTTATGAGTTAGTTATGTAAATTCATGTCTTAAATTTTTAACTCTTGAAAATATGAATTGACATTCCTACTAACTCAAAGGATGTATCACAGACACAATGTACACAATGTGATAGAAGAATAACCCATTTATTGATTTATAGTCAAAATTATAAATTTGTCCTTAGATTTGTATAGGAATATATCAGCCAATCTGGCATCTAGGGCACACATCTAACAGCAAGCTTGTTTTATCCCTTCTTTCTTGCAACAACCAATTGTTGGTTGTTAGGACATCATGTTTTCTCCCTCTTGTCCATGTTTAGACATGGATGTTTTCTCTTTCTTTTATCCAAAAGTTGGATAAAATTTCTACATCTCCATTGTAGAGATTTGGTGCATGAATTTTAAGAAGAAAAGAGAAGGGTTCTTCTCATGATCTCTAACGTAGAGATCAAGATCTTCCTACATCTTCTTGTTCTCCAAGAGTGTCTTGAGAGAAAAGAAGATTTTTCAACCATTAAGATGCGACCTCTGCAAGGGAGATAGCATCTCAGTGAGATCAAAAAGCTTCTGATCATATTAGAATCTCGTGTGGATATCCGTAGAGGCCGGACGCTTGTGCAGCTAAAAAAGATCTTCGGAAGACATCCATGATCATCAGTTTGTATTGAAAATTGATCCATGTCTAGGTATGTTTTAAATTTATTTTTTTCTATTTGATTTCTGTATCTGAATCTTATCACATATGATGATTCTATTTATGATTTTAAGATTTGATCTTATGTATGCTTAGATTAAATTAGATTTAATCTGAAAAAATTTTTAAATTTTGCTGCATACTTGTTTTGATAAATCATGCATACATGAAACTATAAAACTCTAACAATATCAAGTGTAAGACATTGTGTGCCATATATCGTTGGTCGTCTTCTTAACCAAGGAGCGTGGAGATGCTGGTATGGCATATAGGTGAAATATAGAAGTACATTTCACTGAACGTGACCAACTCCAGAGCACTCACTCCGAAAGGATATGGATATAAGTGTCCTTCCGACTTAAGATCACCACGATGAGTTACAAGTAACTCATTGTGCTTTGGTGTTGGACTACCTGAATTTTTAATTCAAGATCGAAAGATTTCTGGGCATAGTCAAGTACTTGTGAAGTCGGTGCATGAGTCAAGATGGAATTGACTACTCCAAGAGATTGGAGAGAATGCATTATATTTCAATTTAGTAAGACCTTGGCCAGGGCAATCTTTGTGAGGAGTCGTAGGATTTATCAGGTTGAGACACATAATGGATGTACTATGAAGAGTTGACAGTTTAAACTCTAAGTCATCCTAGCATCAAAAGTCAAAGGGATGAATTATATGGTAACTATATCCAAATAAGTTCTTGAGTGTTGCTTTGTATATATTCGGTCTATCCGAACGTCGGGCACCATTGCTAGATGGTTACTCCGAATGGTACAGAAATCAGTTCCTGTGCTACCGGCTTAGGTTCGAACCTATGGGATCACACACATTAGAAGTTCTTCTTCGATTACATGGCTAATCTGAAGAGTCTCAATAGATGGAGACTCTGGTGAAGAGTCTCAGTGGATGGGGACTCTGCTGAAGAGTCCCACTGGATGGAGATTCTAGAGAAGAGCCTAGTGAAGAGTCCTACTGGACGGAGATTCTAGAGAAGAGTCACACTAGACTTGGACTCTATCATTAATGAAAGATTAATTAGTAATTAGATCACTAATTAGTTCAATTTGATTGAGCATTAAAGTCTGGATCAAGTTTGATTGAATTTGATTCAATCAGGTCAAGTCTGATTAGGTTATGAGATGACCTAATCGGTAAAGGAGAAATGATCCTAATTTGATCGAATTTATGGCTCAATTAATTTATTGATTTGATCAAATTTAATTGAGATTGTAGCAGTCTAATTAGATTAGGTTCATCATATTTTATTTAGATCTAATTGGATTGGATTTAAAAGAAATCCAATTGGTTAAACCCTAGAGTCCCAAATGAGTGGGACTCTCTCCCTTGCACCACCCAAAATTATCTCACACCTTTTCTCACCACACAAAATTAGTTTATACATAAAAAAATTAAAAAATTATCCTTCTTTTGTCATCCATTAAGGATAGAAATTAGTTGATTTTGATTTGAATTCAAAATGATTTGAATTTCAACTTAAAACTTTATCCATATCCTTCCATACGTTGGCTGTTTTTGAAGGGGCTCATTGTGTGCGAGAAAAAAAAGTTTTTTCGATGGTTTTTCACATCTAATTTTCTCTGGTAAGTTTTTCTTTAAGTCAGATAAGGGTGAGAAAAAATTAGAGTCAAATTGAAATTCAAAATAGTTTGAATTGCAACAAACTCCAATCCTTATCCTATCTTATGTGATTTGTGCAACAATCATAAAAAGACCATAATTTTGTGTGCCAAACGAAGAGAGCTTTTTACCGTGAGATACCAGAGAGAAAGAGGGTCGAAAATGCTTCTTTGGGGCATGAGGTTTGGGTGGATTTCCTTCTTTCTTGGTGAGAACAAAAGAGGAGACCTCTCCTCTCGGGTGAGCGACCTAGAACTATTCTAGAATTTTGGGTGAGAGAAAAACAAACGAGAAGAGAGTCTTCATCAAAATTTTCTCCACCATCTAGCATTTCCTCTGATCCATCTTTGACATCAAAAAGATCTGAGGTGATCGAAGGAAGAGATCAAATTAGATCTTCCATCAGAAGCCGACTGTGCGAGCTAGTACTCCCACGAAAGGATGATCGGTTTGAGGACTTCGTGTGGACCATTCGTAGAGGCCGGACGTTTGTGCGGCTATGAACGATCAGAGAGGACTTTCAGATCTACATTCTCAATTATGAAGATCGACTACCTACACTCAGATATTGGGTTTGAAATCCTAGAAGTGGTAGATTAGATCTATCACTAATTGTTGTTTTTGTTCAAATGGTTGTAATATTCGATTCAGATTTTTATGTATATAAATTCATGTTATAAATCTATTTGTAGGAGTTTTAAGATCAGATCTTATGCATGTATTTATAGATTAAATAGTTTAATTTAATATTCTTCTGTTGAAAATTTTGAAATATATGCATGAAATCCCTGTACAATTCAACACCGATCACCCCACCCTATTGAGGTGATCCCTATCAAATGATCTTAGCCTTGATTGAGTCTATGCTTTCTAATTCATAGATCGCATCACTTAGATTAGATCCATCTGGAGCTATCAAATGCCAACAACAAGCCCACCATCTCCTTTTCTTATTATCTAATTTTATTGAATTCATTGGATATAAATTAATTATGTTTTTAATATTTTAAACAGGCTTAGTTGGTTTGCCCAACGAAGTTTGAAGGTCTAATGATGTGTCTTAAAAATAACCATAAGCTAACGGTGTGCAATGTAACATGTTTGACGAGTATGGATCGATCCTATAAAGAATTGTATGTTTGAAGTGTATTCAAACTCTTGCTCAGGCGAGTTTTAAAGAAGAGAGGGAGAGTTTGCTTGTAACTACTAATAAAGCAGTGAAAGAAATAATTACAATAATATATCAACTTGAGGATCTAGGGCTTTTGAATCCATTAGACCAATGATTTAAATAGCCGTTCTCATAGTTTCTCATGGAATATCTTTTAGGTCTTCTTATCAGAGTGCAAAGCATGACAAGCATGGACCATGAAGGGACTTAACTCAACTATGATCCATCAAGTATTTTGCTTTACCCTAGATAAGAGACTCTCCTTTCTTATGTTAATCCATGCATAGGCTGTGAAGGGACTTTAATCCAACTATGATCTATTAAAGTTTTACAGCAAGAAAAGATTGAGAATTTTGATCTTTCTTTACTTTTTCTCTTGTGTTACCCAAGTATGAGTTATGAAGGGGCTCTAACTCAACTATAACTCATCAAGCTTTTCCACAAGAGAGAAAAGAAGAGGATTTGTAGAAATTATGAACCTTCTATCTATTACTACTTAATTGCACCGAATCAAGTATGAATTATGAAGTGACTTCAACACAACTATAGTTCATCAAGTCTCTTGGCAAGAGGAAAGAAAAGAAGGACTCTAAACATCAAAATTACAAAAAAGAAATCCAAAAAAAATCAGTTTTTAATCATGGCCTAGCTTCATCGCAAACCCAAGAAGGATTTGCTTAGCAAGACATGATGTGATTAAAAACTTAAAAAGGTTAAAATCATGAATGAATGCTACTCTGTTTACTAAAAATTATTTATAAAAAATAAAAGGGATGCAGAAATTAAATAAGAAGGAAAAGAGCAAGATAAAGTAAACTATCCTATGTGCTGAAATTAAACTTGCAGAATTTAATTTGTATAAGCAACAACTAAATAAATATTAAAATAAAATTTTATTGCTGAAATTTAAACTTGATACTACAATCTACTCCTAACTCCTAAGCCATTAACAAAGTAGTATGTTAGAATGATGGAAGAAAGTAGAAACAAGATGGCTAAAGAACTTAGGAGGTGGGATGAAGGTCTCTACAAGAGTTATGGCGTGGAAAGAGATGTTTCTAGGTTGAAGCCTTAAAGGCTTTTTATAGAGGCTAGAAGGCTTGATAATTTACTATCTTAGCAATATGGGACTAAGGCAGCTAGAGTAAAATAAAAATTTCCAAAAGAAATTTTTTTCCTCTTAGTCCTGTGCGCGAAGACCCACTCGCTTGCTTAGCATCCCATCCCAGCGTCGTGCCCGCATCACGCTCACCCAAACCAATTCGCCTGCGCCTGCGTCAAACACCGTGTTATCTCTGTATGAACCCATGCCTGCTGTCGCCGTGGGCCATGCACCCATATTCAAACCGCACGCTTTCACCCGTGGCCATGCTCAGACCCACGCGTCTCAGACGCATTCCAGACCCATGAAGACCGCTCGTTCAGACCGTGTCATGCCCGCACAACCCCACGTTCCAGTGAACCGCGCAACAACAAATGTTTGAACTAGTCCACTCGCACGCTCCCGCATGAAAATTCCTATTCACCTCTTGGACCCGCGCCCTAAGTGCTCGTGTGAAGCGCCCCATGAGCCACGCGTGGAACACAGTTTACTCCTGGTGAGCCGCGACAAACATCGGGCCCCATCCTTGTGCACTGCACGGTAGACCGTGCCTCTCCTTCCAGTAAGCCACACGTGGACCGCACGGCTTCTGTCCTTGGGCTTGCTGTGTGGGCCGTGTCATCATATTGCTCTTTGGGCCCTTTGATCTCTATTGTGGATCCAATTTGTTTCCTTTAGGCCTGCAAAACGGGCTCTTCATAATAGTGAGCATCTTTCATGCAAAAAATAAAAATAAGCATCAATTTCTAAAAAATAAAGATTAGTTAGTATATATTTTGATACTCTTTATTAATATATATATAGCACTTATCATCTAAGATGGATGAGATAAGTAGATTTTGTACTCCTTATTTATTTTAAAATTATCATATCTTTTAAGCATACAGTTTGTCATTGATAATATCATATTTGTTGAAAATAAAAGATCGACATATGTGATATGAAAATTGGTTCTGTGAATGTTTTTAATGAAAATAGTATGCTTGTGGAGTATGAATCTTATCACACCATTTAGTATTTTTTCACCTACTTATATTTATGTTTTCAGAAAAAGATATTTAAAGGCTCTTAGATAGCTATAACAATCTCACAGAAGTGGGGTCAATTGACAAATAGTCTTTTACCAACAACTATAAAGTTAGTGATGAATATAAATTATGATATCTTGTCGATTACGATGATGGCCTTATCATAGATATAAAGTGATCATAGCACAAATTGTAAACAATATTTTGAACTATAATAAGAATGCATGGCTAAGAATGACTTATGATTTTATTTACAATTATATTTATGAAATATTAATGATTTGTACATACATGATTGGCTTTAGGACTTTTCTTTTGATATGATACTATGAAATGCTTAATATTATAGTATTTATTATTTTCTTTAAAAGCTATATTGTTTATGTGAAAATATTATACTTGATCTAGTAAGAAAGTATAGATTTTACTTATTGAGTTATGTAGCTCATATTGTTTTATTTTTTTTATTTAGATAAATAAGATTAGGAATGAAAGATGACCTAGGCTTGGAATGAATGCTAGCGAGCTTGTAGATTTTGTAGTAAAGATTTTAGTTCTTAAATTGATTAAGAACTTGTTGTTAACAACTTTATGAATTTTGAGGATTATGGATTTTGCTATTTTTATTTTAAATTTATCTTGATTTAATTACTTAATGAATGATTGGAATTGAATCTCGTTATTGTATTTTATGTGATGGATACGATTGTTGGCTTTATGTTATCTTGGGATGTAACCCTTAGTAGCACAGCCGTGTTATGTATAAAAATCTCGAGAAGGCCTGATTGAAAAGTTTGGATGGAGAGTTGATGGAGACCAAATAGGTAGGTACCAAATGTGTTAGGTTGGCTACTATGGGTTGACTCATAGGTCCTGCTCTAATTAGACATAGCCTACACATTGTTCAAGACTTATGATTCAGGTCGAGGTTTCAAAATTGGGTTGGATTTGGTTTTGTAATTTTTGGTCCAGCCCAAATGTCCTCTAAGTTTATATAGATCAATGAAAGATTAGACTTAGATGGCTTGAACTGATTTAGGAAGATTTTTAGACTCGATATAGATCATTTTGGCCACAATGGATAGGGCTGGATTAGATCCAGAGCAAGATCCACCATATCAGGAAATCGAAACATGTGCTAAAGTTTAAAGAGCCATAACTTGGTCATACATCATTTGATCGAGATGATCTTTTTTCTGAAATGGGATAGTTTTTTGAGATTTACAACTTTGGACCAATTACTAGGAGATTGAATCGGATTAATTGAAATTCTATCATTTGGGCTCTAAAATGGACTAGCCAAATCAAAATTTTACTTTTTGGAAAAGGCTTAGATCAAATATTATCTCTTAATTCATGAAAAATTAGACAGAATGATAGAAGGCAAATTTGATGTAAAAGTTGAGATTTATTTTTAATAAAATTTTAGTATTCTTTTATAAGTATTTTATTAATCATATTTTTTAGAGATTTAGCCCATTCAAACCAGAAGAGGATTCCTACTCAAGTTGTGAAAGGGATAGGGATGTTAATGGCTTGGGTTTGAGTTGGGTTGACCAGTATTTGTATCCACCCTACCATAAAAAAAAAATACCCATACTTCTATAGGTAAAATAAAGGACCATGTTAAATAAGGAATCCAACAGCAATGATTGCCGAAAAATGAAAGATAATTATCCTACTAGTAAATAAGATTAATTATAAATCATTTTTTTCATAGAATTATCTGTCAGTCCACAAATTTTTGTTCTTTTTTAGAGAATTTCGTTCTTTACACGTGTAATCTGGGAAGAGGCAAGGGTTTTAGGAGGGGCTAGATGACAAGAGGCCTATGAAAAATCTCAAATTTAGAAAAAATAAAATATCTTATAATCCACCTTATGCATAATTTTTTTATTATTTTAATTATTTTTGAAATATATATTGAATAAATATTAATAAATCAATAAAATAATTTTTTTTTTAAAAAAATTGCATCCTATGTATGGCATGGGTTATAAGCTAGAATTATTTTTGTTTGTTATGAGCTATATGCTACAAATTAAATCAGTTTAAAGAAAAATATATACCTCTCTTAGTATGCAAGACTTAGGAGATATTTTTAAAATATATATAAATTAGATATAATAAATTAGATAAATAAAATTAAATATTATTTTAAAAAAATTATATCCCATGCATTGCATGGCGTTATATGTTAGTCTCACTTAATTAATCAACTAAATTATCAGAAAAATAGAGCCGTGGAAGTTACACACTTTGAGATGTTTCAAATTTCTCAAAACAAAACAACTTCTTCCAAATTTTCCATAACAGAGAAGTCGCTTGTTTCAAGTGGGACTCGTTCTTTATTTAACTAGAAGCAGACTGGTTTTCCAAGAGACATCACACAAGGGTATAAAGATTGTGCTGGTGCAGTACGTAGTGGATGACAACCAAACACTCAAACAAGGGCTACTAATTAAGCATAAGCTTCAACTCCAAACACAACCACATTACTGAAAACAACTGATTGCACCAACACTTCTCTCTTGCATATGTTACAAGAAACACCAATAACTCATGGAAATCTGACTCTTGCTGTGGCGCTTAAAACGTCAGCCCAGAACCACTGAACTTGGTCTCTGTGATCTCCTCCAATTGTCGAACCATCTCCGGCGTAAGATTATTCACCCAATCTCCAACCACACCACGTCTATAGAACAAGCTGTTCTCAACTGGTATCTGCACAAATTTTGTCGTCCCATTCTTATTCACTTCCAAACTGCTCAAATTCTGAAAAGCACACAACCTTATAATGGCTTCCACCACCCCTTCCTTCTTCTCATCCATAGTGAAGGGACAACTTATGAACTCAGCCAATCTTGTCAAATGAACCACAGGGTCTTGCATCACTTCCTCGTATCTGAGAAACAGCACCTTCTAAGGCCTTTCCACGTGCCCCTTCCAGTATCCCAGGAGGTGATCCCAATACGGTCCAAACAAGGAGATCCCCTTGCAGAATTGCTCCATTGCTTCATCTAGAGATAGAGGTTCTATGTTAGCCTTGGTTCTAAGGTTGTTCCTGAAGTGCCACAAGGAAACAAAGTTATCTTTCGGATTGTGGCAAAGATAGACAATTCTACAACCGGAATCTACACGGACTGCGGCAGTGACCGGAGCGGGATGTGGGTGGAAAAGAGCCTTGGAGATGGGAGCACGCCCAAGCTCGGAATTTGGCTGTTTGTGTACACTTGGGACTCCAGAAATGGAACGCACTCATGGGGACTCAGAGTTGTCAAGGGGTGGTGCTGGAGTTGGAAAAGGACGAGCGGTTTGATGTTGCAAAGAGAAGGGCTTTAAGCCTTGTTGTTCCAGACTTTGGGAAGGAAGCCAAGAGCACGTCGGTGGGGCGCGCCTTGAATTTTGGCTTCCACGATAATAATATTCATCGCCAATAAGACATTGAATTTTAACAATAAACAACAAAAGAAAGGATGGATGTCATCCAATATGGATGGTTGAAATATATAATAGAGAAGATATTTCAAAGATCTAAATTATTCGATTTGTAGCTTCCGTATAAAAATAATATACCAAAATTTTAGCCAAATTCAGATAATATGAACCATCTAACAACATCATGACTATAAATTTCGTTCTCCACTATTTTTCACCATCGGTCTCTTCCTTACTGTTTTGGTTTTTTTCCCTACCTTTAGTGTGTTCCAACAAGCCAAGACAAATGTCTTGTGAAGGGAGCCCATGCATGACTTCCGCTCCGTGTTTTTATAAATTTAAATGATGTGGGTCTCACATGAAAAGATACCATTCCATCGAGATGCTTGGGATGATGTAATTGCTCAATGATTGTTAAGATCTGAAGGTACCACTCACTTCTATCTTTCGTTTATGACGAAACTACCGCAACGTTTCCCTGGTATCTCACTTAACTAATAAACTAAATTATTAAAAAATAAAAAAAAAAACCATGAAAGTTATATTTTTGACTATCATATACTCATAAGAAGAATATCTTTGAAAAAGTAGGTACTCTCAAGCAGTTCTCTCAACTAAGGTTCAACTAGTAATTTTGTATAGGCATGCACAACATGCTTTTCTAGCACCAAATACATGTTTATTAGCTGGTTACCATCATCTTTCTGTACATCTCTTCTATTACCATCATTCTGCATAGTGAGGGATATTAAAATCATATCAACATAATTTCTAGTGATAGAGTTTGGCTTCTTAATATTTTTAAAATCTTTAATATCCAATTTTCTAGAAACACAATATCTCTACCTCTGAAGGAAACAAGAAACCATAATTTTCACAAACTTTTTTTCCTTCTCTTGATAAATGAAATATGATATTATGCAATTCACCGAGCAACAACCATCTCCATAATCTATACAAGTTATTATTAAGATTTGATGCCTCGAGATTCGATCCACATTGAGTCCACAGTGAGGTCCGTGATGACGAACAGAGTCCAACGAGTCCAAGATCACCTCAAACGGAGTGCAGATGATCGAGATACCCTTGATTGAAGTTGTACGAAATCCGAAGCAATGGAGGACCAGCGTAGCCGACGGTGGGCTGGCGGCGTAGCGCCAGGCCCAACTGCAGGAGCATGGAGCGCGTCCCAGGCCGAGTGCGAGCGCACGGAGCGTGGCCCAAGCCCAGGCGCGGGGCACGGCACGGCCCAAGCCCACGCGCACGTGTGTGGGATCAGTCTCCCCAGGTATCCAATCCATGGTGGACCCGACAGTCCACGGACGGTACATGGATGCGAGGTGTTTCCCCTTGGTTTCTCATGGTTCATCATGGATCGGATGATGTTTCTCCTCTGTTTCTTACAGTCTACGGCTTATTTCATGGACCATGTCACGATCTGACGGTGGACCGTATATCCTACTCTTTTACCCTTTTAAGCCTTTAAAAGGCCCTATTCACAAACAAAGAGGGGGCAGCGTGCGATTTTCCTTGACAGAGAACTTAGAGAGAGAGCTGAGGTGAGGCAGCGACAGGAGCAAAAGCAGAGGGCTTCTAGCAGACTGTTGGACAGCGAACAGTGATCACTTTAAGGGTTCAGGGAGATCTTTCTAGAAAGAGAGCTTTTGTGAGGGAGAGCTTCCTGTGAGAGAAAGATTGGGTGTACAAGAGTTGAGATGTGATCTCCTCTTGTAATTTGTCCTCTCTTTTTTCATAATGAAGATTGCATGCCCCATGGAGGCGAGCTCTTTTTTGGCTAATTCACATATTTGATTGTTTCTATTTTATTTCTTTTTCTTCCTGCTGTGATACGCGGTATCAAAAAGATCCTGAGAGGTGATGTCCTGGCTAGATATCCACCAACAAGTGATATCAGAGCAAGGCGATATCAGATGTAGATTACAACGATGGTGAGCAAGATTGAAGATGGAGAAGATAGGATCAATCAAGATGGAGATCAACAAATTTGATGGAAAAGCAATTTCATCTTATGGCAGGCAAGGATGAAGGACATGCTCATCCACCAAAGGTTGATTGATGCTCTCTTAAGAGGTGGTGTCCTGCCAGACATCCGCCAACAAGTGGTATCAGAGCAAGGCAATATCAGGACGCAAATTGCAACGGTGGTGAGCAAGATTGAAGATGGAGAAGTTATGATCAATCAAGATGGAGATCAACAAATTTGATGGGAAGAGCAATTTCACCTTGTGGCAGGCAAGGTGAAGGACGTGCTCATCCACCAAAGGTTGATTGATTCTCTCTTATGCAAAAAGAAGCCGACCATTATGGAAGTGTAGGATTGGAGACGACTACAAATGTAGGTGGTGAGTACCATCCGCATGCATTTAGTAAATGAGGTGGTGATTCATGTGCTTGGTAAGACTTCTCTGACAATGCTGTGGTCAAAGCTCGAGGAGTTATACATGGTGAAATCTTTCACCCATACTCTTTTTCTCTAGAGGCAGTTCTATCAGCTGCAGATGATTGAAGGACAGAGCGTGCAGGAGCATCTCAGTCACTTTCAGAAGATCCTCACCGACCTCCTCAGTGTTGATGAGAAAATTAAGGAGAAGACCAGAGGGCTCGTCTTGCTAGTTTCGCTCCCCCTTCATATAAGTCCTTGGTGACTGCTCTTCTAGTGGAGAACAGAACTATCAAGATGGACGAGATCACCACGGTGATTCTCCAGAATGAGGTTCTCAGGGGGAGAACTCAGCTTCGAGCTCAAGTGGCGACAGCTCAGCTTTGGTGATTTCTGAAGGAGTAGGAGATGGTAGATGGAGCGACAGGAGATCACAACAGGGTGGTCCAAGTCTAGGATGAGGGACTTGAGCAAGATCAGGTGTTGCCGGTGTGACGAGTTGGGGCATCTAGCTAGAGATTGCTCTCAACTCAGAGATCGGACAAGGGCTACTGCAGCGACAGCCAGTAGCGATTCAGAGGGTGATGCCCTAAAGATATCTGATGAGGTATCTACTTCTTCTCAGTAATGGATTTTAGATTCTGTATGCACCTATCATGTATGTTGTAGAGAAGAGCAGTTTGACTCCCTGGAGAACAGTGAGGGTACTATTTATCTGTCAGATAGATCGAGCTATGCGATTAGAGACATCGGAACGATCAGCTGGAGGACACATGATGGTGCAGTGAGGAGATTGGGGGAGGTCCGATACATATCCAATTTCAGGTAGAATCTCATCTCACTGAGCAGACTGGATTCGAGAGGCTACAGGAGGATAGCTGGTGGAGAAATCCTGAAGGTGTTGCGTGGCGATAGGATTATTCTGGAGGGAAAGAAGAAGATGAGAGGATATTACTACCTGACGGGGAGTCCAGTGCGAGGTGGAGTTTCGAGAGCCAGGAGAAGCCCAGAGCGAGTGGAGCTCCAAGTGAAGGTGGATGGGACACGAGATGCGAGACTCGAGAGGATGAGAGGCAATATCGTAAGATGAGATTCTTATTGCCGTAGGATGATATCCCGAGCATGTCTCAGGTCAGGAGGAGCACAGCATACGATAGAGATGGGATCGAGCAGCCTGGCTCGACTCTTATGTTTGCCCATTTATGATCAGTAGATGATTGCCCCAGGGCATGGGGGCGAGGAGATCCAGAAGCTCTCAAATCAGGAGGAGGCCGAATATCAAGTCAAAGTGAAGATTATTAAGATTTGATATCTCGAGATCGATCCATATTGAGCCCACAGTGAAGTCTGCAACGATGAACGGAGTCCAACGAGCCCAAGATCACCTCAAACAGAGTCTAGATGATCGAGATACACTCGATTGGAGTTGGTACGAAATCTGAAGCAATAGAGGACCGACGGCGATCGGTGACGGGCCGGTGAAGCCACGGTGGCGCACGTGCGCGGCCCGATCATGGGAGCACGGAGTGCATCCCAGGCCCAGGCTCGAGCGTGCGGCCCAACGCACGGACGCACGGGAGCGTGCATGCAGAGCGCAGTCCAGGCCCAAGCACGCGGGCACTGGTGCGGCCCAGGCCCATGCGCACGCGCGTGGGATCAGTCTCCCCAAGTATCCCGGTCCATGGTGGATCGAGCGGTCCACGGATGGGTGCATGGACCGCGAGGGCGTTTCCTCTCGATTTCTCGTGGTCCACCATGGATCGGACGATATGTCTCCTCCATTTCTCACGGTCTACAGCTTATTTTGTAGACCACATCACGATCTGACAGTGTCGGGCGTTGCCGATCATGATCCAAGGGTCCAGAGAAGATTTTGGGCACTGTTAGGAGACTGTATCCTACTTTTTTACCTTTTTAAGCCTTTAAAAGGCCTTGTTCATAAACAGAGAGGGGTGGCGTGTGATTTTCCTCGACATAGAACCCAGAGAGAGAGAGCTGAGGTGAGGCGCCTACAGGAGCAGAAGCAGAGAGCTTCTGGCAGACTGTTGGATAGAGAACAATGGTCGCTTCAAAGGTTCAGGGAGGTCTTCCTACAGAGAAAGTTTTTATGAGGAAGAGCTTCTTGTGAGGGAGAGATTGGGTGTATAAAGATTGAGGGTATGATCTTCTCTTATAATTTTTTCTCTTTCTTTCATAGTAAAGTTTGTATGTCCCATGAAAGCGAGTTCTTTTTTGACTGATCCACGTATTTGATTGTTTCTATTTTATTTCTTCTTTCTTTCTGTTACGATGTGTGGTATCGAAAAGATCTTGAGAGGTGATGTCCTGGCCAGACATCCACCAATAGTTATTAGCAAGTAAAATAATCAAGTAACCCATAAATAAGATATACACAATTTTAATGTGAAAAATCCTTCAGCATTATGGGTAAAAATATGGGCCCAGTCCATCCGACAAAATAGTATCATAACTATAAATTTCTATTTTTACTGTTTTTCACCGTCGGTCTCCTCCTCTCTCTCTTTTTTTTTCCTTTCCGTGCCTTTGGTGTGTTGCCGCACTCCAACAATCCAAGACAAATGGCTTGTGAAAGGAGCCACATGCACCACTTCCACTCGTGTTTATAAATTTAAATGATGTGGGTCTCACATGAGAAGAGACAACTCCATCAAGATGCTTGAAATGATGCAAGTTTTCAATGGTTGTTCAGATCTGAAGGTACCACTCGCTCCTGCTTTTCGTTTATGATGAAACTACCACGACGTTTCCTTGGTATCTCACTTAGTTAATCAACTAAATTATCAGAAAAATGGAGCCGTGGAAGTTACACTCTTTGAGATGTTTCAAATTTCTTAAAACAGAGCACCTTCTTCCAAATTTTCCATAACAGAGAAGTCGCTTGTTCAGGTAAGGACTCCTTTATTTAACTAGAAACAGACTGGTTTTCCAAGAGACATCACACAATGACATACAGATTTTGCTGGTACACTATGTAGTGGATAACGAAGATACACTCAAAAAAGAGCTGGTAATTAAGCATAAGATTCAACTCTAGAAACATAAACTCACATTACAGAAAACAACTGAATGCAGCAACTTCTCTGGCATATGTTACAAGAAACACCAATAGCTTACGAAAATCTGACACTTGCTGTGAGCACTTAAAATGATAGGCCAGAACCTCTGAACTTGTTCCCTGTGATCTCCTCCAATCGTCGAACTGTTGGAGTTTCATGATTTCATACATATAAAAAGTTTTCAAAACAAGTATGCAGCGAAAATTTAAAAATTCAAATTAAATCTAATTTAATCTAAGTATGCATAAGATCAAATCTTAAAACCATAAACATTATCATCATATGTGAGATAGGATTCAGATACAGAAATTAAATAGAGAAAAATAAATAGAAACATATCTTGGCACGGATCAATCTTCACCGCGAACTGATGATCGTGGATATCTTCCGAAGGTTCCTTAAAGCCGCACAAGTGTCCAGCCTTTACAGGTATCCACACGAGACTTCAATCTGATCAAAACTTTTTGATCTCACTGGATGCTAGCTCCCTTATAGAGATCGCATCTTGATGGTTGAAAATCTTCTTTTTTCTCAAGACACTCTTAGAGAAGAAGAAGAACATATGAGGATGTTGATCTCTAAGTTAAAGATCATGAGAAGAACCTTTTTTTTCTTTTTTTCTAAAATCCATGCACCAAATCTCTACAATAGAGATGTAAGAATTTTGTCCAACTTTTGGATAAAGAGAAAGGAAAAATCATGCCCAAACATGGATAAAATATGAGAGAGAAGATGTCTTAACAAATAACCTTTGGTTGTTTTAAGAAAGAAGAGATATAGAGCAAATATACCCCATGCCCTCCACCTCCATGCTGCGCCCTCTCCTCTTGTTTTTCTCCATGCATCTCCTCTAATTTTGTGGCATCAAAATCTGATCTCTATCAGCCATCCAATGCCTCATATGGTCTATGGTTTAAATAGGAAGGGAGTTTGATTTTGAGTAGGAGATTAGAGTCCAAACTCCTTAGGACTCTAGGATTTTTTGTGCCGCCCACCACCAAATTTTTGCACCCAGATTTCACATGGGAAAGAGAGGATTTCCCATGGTTCTTACATGCTAAAAAGAGAGGAAGGATGGCATGCAAATATGGTTGGGCATGGGTTTGATTTGGTGCATGAAAGAAGAAGGAGTTTAAAGCACATTGGACTCTTCTTTAGTGCTGAATTAAATCAATTAAAATTCTAACCAATCTAATCATATTAGAAATTGATTAGACCCAAATAGATAAAAATTCAAATCTGATTAGGAGCTCAAACTATTTAGATTAGATATCACCTAATTAGAGAAGGAGTCTTAGTTCTTTTGGACTCTTCTTGGTACTTGAGTCAAACTCAATTTAATCCTAATCCAATTAGAATTTGGTGCACCCATGAGGAAAAAATTCGAATCCAAATAGGAACTCAAATACTCTTGTTTAGATCCTAGTCTAATTAGGAATTAAGTCAAACTCAAATCCTAATTCAATTAGAAATCATTCTCTCATACAATTTGGTTATCTCATAACCTAATTAGGTTTGATCAAATCAAACCCTTATCAAGTCAAATTAAATTCCATTTAATTAGACTTGATGCAAGCCCAATAACCCAATCAAATTGAGTCAATTAGCAATCCAATTGCTTATTAATTCTCCTGTAACTTACTAACTCTTTAGCGAGTTACTTAATACAATTTTTGCATTGGATAAATCATCAATCAAATTGATAATCAAATTCTATCATGATTCATAATCATAATTCAACCATTTGATTTGTCAAAAGCCTCTTTGTGTATGATCTCATAGATTTTATTTTGTCTGTAGTGAGATATATTATGATCCCTATCGTAATATCATTGAAACTCTTTTCAATGGAGAACAATTCCAACTCTGCCTACCAAGGATCTTCGGTCATCAAGATGATCCTCGTGGGTCTCACAATCCATCAATGACCCCTAGCAATATATAGTGACAATCCAGTAAAATAAAAATGATGAACCTCTAAATATAGTTAATGTATGATACAGTTCCTCTATCGTGAGTCCCGACCAGATGGCAGATTATGGATAAATATCAAACCTCATCATCGATCATATGATAGATTCAATCAGCTCGAGTCCATACGTGATTCTTATGAAAATTTTTTTATTAATCACACTGCTATGGCCATAGACTTAAAGACTCAGTTTCATAAATCCCATAGGACTACCTCCTTCTACTAGGATCGATAGATCCCATCTAAATGTACACCCTACTCCTACAGTGGATCAACTATTGCCAACATCTACTACAAGGCTCATTGAGATCATGTTTATGTGTCAGTCAAACTCCAGTAGCTCACTACGAGCAGCTATAGCACCATAGATCAAAGGATCAGTCATACAACTGCAGCATCGAGAAAGTTACTAACGAGTGAGCAGACATCCATGTGACTTCTTGTATTGGTCACACTCAGTGCTAGTTGTTCTCTAACAACCACCTGCACTCTCACTCCAGTGTCCCTACACTGTAGACTCGAGATCTATCTGTCCAAAGAAGCGATCCGTGCACTGATCTATCTGGATCAATCACCATCTCCACGATAATCTATGACAGAAGTAATTTAGAATTAATCATCAATGACATATGTCTCAAATTTTCAATTCTTTGAGAATATATGTCATCATCTTGTTAATTCTTGGATGATTCATAGACACATAAAAATGAATGATAATATAAATGCCTATAAAGTACAAAAATAGTCTTAAAATATCATATGCATCAGTCAAGATTGACTTCGAGGCATACATGCAACAATCTTCCACTTGCACTAAAGCCAATCTACCATGTACCAAGCTCTATCTCTCAGATAGCTTTAGTCTTTGGCTAGCTAAGTGACTTATCAGTGGATTATCCACATCTCATATAGAGTTTGCTCTCTGCACCTCTATGTATTTCTACTTGAGGTAGTCGCATATTCTGCTGTTCTATGGCTTGATATCTGTGAGACCTAGGCTCCTTAGCAAGGGCTATGGTGCCATTGTCTTTGTAGTATGGTGTCATGGCATCTGATAGCATGACATTAATTCTGTAACTAACATTAGAACCATAATGTATCCTACACATCTACAGTGTACTTAGCTTCCATCAATCAATTATTTGAATTTTTTCAAGATATCAATATAGAAACATACTCATAATGTAGACATTCTATCATCAACGTAGACATAAAATCTGAATTGGTGTATCCTCCACTCCTATCTTTGATCTTTCTCCAAAATTAAGAATAAATCTTTAGTTCTTCTTAAGTATTTAAGGATATTTTCACAGCAATCCAATGCTCTCAGTCTGGATACAATTAATATCTACTCGTGACATTCACAGTATTAACTATATCAGTTCAAGTACATGGCATACATCTATGCCTAAAGGATAGCAGATCCTTCTCCGAGATTTCTATGCTGAACCCTTTCAGCATCTAGTCTCTGTACTTTATCTATGAAAATACAAGCATCTAATTGCATCTATCTTTATAGATCTTTATATTCTCAAAATATAGGACACTCGCTTTATATCTTTATGGAGAATTCTATATACAATCATATATTAACCGATGTCAGTATTGGACACTCCCATTGACTCTTTTGAAAACACATATTCTTCATTTCTGATCAAACAATTTGAACATATCATCAAAATAACTGTTCCAACTCTAAAATTATTACAGACTTTTGATCTCATATCACAAAAGTAAAATCCATAAGCTACTCCATACAGAAATCTTCAAAAGATATCTAGTTAGAAAAGCTATTTCATATCCTTTTTTGGAGTCGATGTCCAACATGTCTTGTTGTAGATTTTGGATCATCTATATGTTCCAATCTCCCATGAGAAATAATTTTTCTACATCCTCGGTTAAGCATACCCAAGTACCTTTTGAGAGAATTGGAGATCTTACTATATGTACGAGGTGGAGAAGAATATATGCATACTGGCTTATCATGAATAGATTCTTTAGGTCTTATAGCTCGCTGCTCTTCAGAGACACTCTCTTTAAGCTTAACCTTCCTCCTACTGCTTCATCCTGGTTAAACAATTTTTTAAGAAGGTAGCATATTAGGTCACAATCATATTGTAATCCTTTCAGAAGAAAAGTAATATCTCAAACTCTTTTAGGATGAGCTTTATAGACCTATGCTTTAACATATCCATCTGCTGTCTTGACACAAACTGGACATCTTTGGATCTTGAAATAACCAAGATTCATTCTCACCATGCCATATCTGATATGGTGTGGTAGGAATATGTTTAGAGAGAACCCAATTTATAGAAATAAAGTATGTCCTAAAGAAATAAAATAAATCAGTGAAGTTCATCATGGATCGATCATATCTCATATAGTCCATGACTTTTCTTATCTCGATGAGCTGAGATATACTAAAAGGGGTCCAATATGAAACAATATCATTTTATGAGATAATCAAAAAAAATTTTTGGTATTGCATCCTCGATCAATCGAAGTACCTTTAGAAAATTTTTGATTTCTTCTCCACTTTATATCTGAATTTTTGAACTTTTCAAAAATTTTAATTTATACCTCATATACTTATCCAACCATGACTGATTATCGATAAAGATAACAAAGTAGAGACAACTCCTTTTGTTAGCACATCACATGGGCTACACACATCAAATATGTACAAGGATTCAGTGGTCTTTTTTTTTTGTCCCACAAGAGTAGCTTGGTCATATTTTCTCAAAGAGATGATGCACAAACTAGATATGACTCAACAGTCAATGAGCCTAAAAGTCAATATTTCTTCAGTTTGTTAATTATTTTTTCTCCAACATGATCTAGCCTAAGGTTCCACATATACTTTAGGTTTATCTCAACTCTGATCTCTCAGATCCAATGGCATTTACTGCTTGCTCAATTAAGTTCACAGATGTATCACCATGCAAATGATAGAGATAGTCTCTAAGAACTAAATTCAAATGATAATCACAAAGGACAGACACCCATGGCCACAGTAGCAACTCTTGCCTATTGCCAATTTCAAGGGTTACTTCCTCAGCCCTCTACCTTCCATCGACTCTATATAAAATCACTAGAGTCTAAAACTCAACTGAAAAAAAAAAATCGTAAGGATAGTATTAAGCAATTTTGACATGCCTACTCTAGCATGTCTTTTTTCTTTAGGCTCTTCGAGTATTTACCTTTGAACCCTTTCAAGGTTCCTTTGTTAGTAACAATTTGACCAATTCAGATAAGATGCCAAGATGGTCATTCATATGGTAGTTTATCATACTATCCATATAAACTAATCAGGGATCGCAAGATGAATCTACAAGCAATTTTTATGCATGTCATGTCGAGCTTTTTAAGCTCCTTAATATCCTTGATCATTATTAAATAACAATCATAGACTAACTGTCCATCATGCATCACATCGCTGTGTGACTCTGATCATCTCATAATATTTATAGATGAATCAATATATTGTTGGTAGTGAACATGTGCTCATGCATATGTTGGAGTTCATCTAATATGGATTCAACATATAGCATTTATTTTTATTGACATTGTCCTTCCACTGATCAAGTATAGCTCGTTGACTTTGGGTTGGATAGGCTGTTAACATCAGAATAACTGATAGAGAATATTGTTTAATTTTTAAATAGTTAAGAATGATTCTTAGGTTTGTGAGCCAGTCTATGTAATTGGTTTCGGTTAATCGGTTGATATCTAGGATTTGGACTAAAGGTTGGAAGCTGACACAATAAATATCAGAGAGCAAAGATTCTAATTGGATATTTATATTATTTTATAATTTATTTAGAAATTTTTAGATGCAAAAATACTTTCACTATTTTATCAGATCTCCCACACTCTCCGGGTAGAGAAACGAAAAAACTAACGCGACAACTGAGTTTCTAGTGGATGCTGTGGTTCCATCGATGCCGTGTACTCACTTAACAGTTATTGATAACAGAAAAATACCGATGCATGGATAACTCTTTTCCAGATACTTCTCTAGCATGTTGTAGCTACTTGATCTCTAAGTCATGTGGGCTTACCTAACAGTTATTGCCCGCACTCCTTAGTTAAGTCAAACCATCGTTCACAAGCAAGTGCAAAGCTGTCATTGGATTCTCACCTAACATTGTTGGGCCCAACCTCATTTTTATCCTAGAGTAACTCTTTGCTAATAGAGTGGTTGGTATTCTCGATGCAACTGAACTATGTGACTAGCCGAGAACAATCAACGCTGGTAGTACGCCCGCACATCTATAACGATGAAAGATCATTAGACTTAATATTAATAGAAGATTTGAATTTAGGTCTCATCTAATTAGTCATCACATGACTGATCTAATTGCATGGGCTAAATCAAACCATCAAGCAACCATATTTGAGACTCAATCTTTCAAATTGACCAAATAAGTGAAGATTAGTGGGGGTCCCCCATTGCTTTCTTAGACACTAATAAATTAACCAGATCAGTAAATAAATTAATTAAATAATTATTTTTTAATTATTATCTTAGACATCAATTGATTAATTGATCCGAATAGGCTAGCTTAGATGAATCAGATTCGAGCCATAGAGACGAATTAGGTCTTAGGTAATCGATTCTACATATAGGTGTCAATTGATTCGATCAACAATAATTATATGATCTTAAGCTCTATTGACCTCACCCTAATCAATACTTGACTCGATTTGATCAAATACTAAATTGATTTAGACCCAATATGATTAAATTAGAAATTTAGATGTAATCAATTACATGACCTAATTTGATCTATCCATAACAATCCTTCATGCACAAACATTAATTTCAGATCTTAAATCTAAATTTTTAGATCTAAATTTTTGTATAAAAGTATGTTTTGATCTCGAAATAATTTTCAGATCATACATACATACATATATTATATACATGAATAAGTTCAGGTCATAGAAATAAATTTCAGCTCTAAACATACTTTCATATATCATATATATGAATCAAAATAGATCTCGAAACTCTTTTTAGATCTAAATAACAAAATATATATCATATATATACTAAAAAATCAGATCTAAAATTTATTTGATTAAAAATTTTAATATCGTTCTAAGACAACCATACAGCATAACAAGTTATGTCAGACAACCTTATGTCAAAACGATATGAAAAATTTTTAGATCTAAAATTTTTTTTCTACAGATTTTAGATCCAAATATTAATCTCATGCATATGACGTGGCTCTGATACCACTGTTGGAGTTTCATAGTTTCATGCATGCAAATTTTTTCAAAATAAGTATGCAGTAGAAATTTAAAAATTCAGATTAAATTAATTTAATCTAAGTATGCATAAGATCAAATCTTAAAATCATAAATAGGATCATCATATGTGAGATAGATTTAGATATAAAATCAAATAAAAAAAATAAATAGAGAACATACCTTGGCATGGATCAATCTTCACCGCGAACTGATGATCGTGGATGTCTTCCGAAGGTCCTTGAAGCCGCACAAGTGTCCAGCCTTTACAGTATCCACACGAGACTTCAATCTGATCAGAAGCTTTTGATCTCACTAGATTTAGCTCCCTTACAGAGATCGCATCTTGATGGTTAAAATTTTTTTTTCTCTAAGACACTCTTAGAGATGAAGAAGAACATAGGAGATGTTGATCTCTAAGTTAAAGATCATGAGAAGAATCTTTTCTTTTCTTTTCTTCCTAAAACCCATGCACCAAATCTCTATAATAAGATGTAAGAATTTTATCCAACTTTTGGATAAAAGAAGAGAAAAAATCATGTCCAAACATGGATAAAATATGGGAGAGAAGATGTCTTAACAACCAACCTTTGGTTGTTGTAAGAAAGAAGGGATATGGAGCAAATATACCCCATGCCCTCCACTCCATGTTGCGCCCTCTCCTCTTTTTTTCTCCATGCATCTCTCTAATTTTGTGATATCAAAACCTGATCTCTATCAGCCATCCAACCTCATATGGTCCATGGTTTAAATAGGAAGGGATTTGATTTTGAGTAGGAGAATAGAGTCCAAACTCCTTAGGACTCTAGGATTTTTTGTGCCGCCACCACCAGATTTTTGCACCCATATTTCACAGAGAAAGAGAGGATTTCCCATGGTTCTTACATGCTAAAAAGAGAGGAAGGATGGCATGCAAATATGGTTGGGCGTGGGTTTGATTTGGTGCATGAAAGAAGGAGTTTAAAGCACATTGGACTCTTCTTTAGGTGGCTGAATTAAATCAATTAAAACTCTAACCAATCCTAATCATATTAGAATTGATTAGATCCAAATAGATGAAAATTCAAATCTGATTAGGAGCTCAAACTATTTAGATTAGATGTCACCTAATTAGAGAAGGAGTCCTAGTCCTTTTGGACTCTCTCTTGGTATTGATCAAACTCAATTTAATCCTAATCTAATTAGGATTTGGTGCACCATGAGGAGAAATTTTTAGTCCAAATGAAACTCAAATACTCTTGTTTAGATCTAGTCTAATTAGAAATTAATCTAACTCAAATTCTCATTCAATTAAGAATTATTTTTTCATGCAATTTGATTATCTCATAACCCAATTAGGTTTGATAAAATCAAATTCATATCAAGTCAAATTAAATTAATTTAATTAACTTGATGCAAGCCCTTAACTTAATCAAATTGAGCAATTAGCAATCCAATTCTTATTAATCTCTATAACTCACTAACTCTTTAACGAATTATTTAATGCAACTTTTGCATTGATCAATCAAATTCATAATCAAATCCTATCATGATTCATAATCATAATTCAGTCATTGATCAGTCAAAAGCCTCTTTGTATATGATCCATAGGTTTATTCTGTCTGGTAGTGAGATATATTGTGATCCCTATCACAATATCATTGAAACTCTTTTCAATGGGTTGGAATAATTCAACTCTGTCCATCAAGGATCATCGATCATCAAATGATACTCGTGGGTCTCACAATCTACCAGTGACACTAGCAGTATGTAGTGCAACCCAGCAGAAAAAATGAACCTTAGTGCAGTTAACGTATGATACAGTTCTTCTATCATGATTCGATCAGATGAAGTCATGATAAATCGTTAAATTCATCATCGTCATATGATAGATTCAATCAGCTCGAGTCCATACTGATTCTTATGAGATTTTTCATTAATCACACTGCTATGGCCATAGACTAAAATCAGCTTCATAAATCTCATAGGTTTATCCTTCTGCTAGGATCAATAGATCCATCTAAGTGTATACCTACTCTATAATGATCAATTGTCGCAACATCTACTACAAAGTGATTGAGATCCATATTTATGTGTCAGTCAAATTCCAGCAGCCTCATTGTGAGCAGCTGTAGCACCGCAGGTCAAATGATCAGTCATACAACTGCAACATCGAGAAAGTCACTAACGAGTGAGCAGACATCTATGTGACTTCTCGTGTTGGTCACGCTCAGTGCTAGTTATTCTCTAACAATCACCTGCACTCTTGCTCTAGTGTCCCTACACCGCAGATTCGAATCCATCTGCCCAAAGGAAGCGATCTGTGTAATGGTCTGTTGGATCAATCACCATCTCTATGATGATCCTACGATCAGAAGCAATTTAGAAATTAATCATAAATGACAAATGTCTTAAATTCTCAACTCTTTGAAAATATGTGTCATCATCATCTTGTTAATCCTTAGATGATTCATGATACATAAAATATGAATAATAATATAAATATTCATAAAGTATAAAAATATATCTAAAAATATCATATATATCAGTCAAAATTGATTTTAAGATATATATCTAACATAAACTATCTCCGATTAAGATTATTTATCCAATCTTAACCACACCACGTATACAGAGCATGCTGTTCTCGATTCGTGTTTAGTTCTGTCTTCCCATTCTTATTCACTTCCAAACTGCTCAAATTCTCAAAAGCGCACAACTATGTAATGGCTTCCAGCACCCCTTCCTTCTCCTCATCCATAGTGAAAGGACAACCTATGAACTCGCCAATCTTGTCAAATGAACCACAGGGTCTTGTATCACATCCTCGTATTTGAGAAACAGCACCTTCTTGAGGCCTCTCCGGGTGCACCTTCCAGTATCCCAGGAGATGATCCCAGTACGGCCCAAACAAGAAGCCCTCGCAGATTGCTCCATTGCCTCATCTATAGATAGAGGTTCTATGTTAGCCTTGGTTCTGTAGTTGTTCCTGAAGTGCCAAAAGGAAACAAAGCTATATTTCGGATTGCGGCAAATATAGACAATTTTACAACCGGAGTCTACCACGGACAGCGGCAGTGACCGGAACGGGATGTGGGTGGAGAAGAGCCTGGAGATGGGAGCACTTCCAAGTCCGGTATTCGATTGTTTGTGTACCAGAAATGGGACGCACTCATGGGGACTAAGAGTTGTCAAGGGGTGGTCCGAGAGTTGGAAAAGGCAGCGGTTTGATGTTGAAAAGGAAAGGTTTAAGTCATATTTTAGAGATGTAATGGATAGATTTGGATCAATATTGTATTATTATTTTAAATTTAAATTAATATTTTATATCAAATTTATTCGATATTCAATCGGATAAAAAAGAGATACCCATCCCCATACCCAACGATTCGGAATATCTACGGTAACCAATTTCTCCATATCCAATCCATGCCCCCCATGCCTATCTCATATCCAAAAAAAATAAACAATCAAAATAATTTTATATATATTATCAATCAAAATAAAATTATCAATTCAATATAAACATAGTTTATAAGTGCAGATTTATAGAAATAAATATAGAAATAAATTACAATTCAAATACAAATATAAATAATCAAAATAATTTTATGCATATTATAACCAAAAAGAATTATAAATATATATATTCGAATATGGATTCGGATATTACCTATATCAGTAGGTTCGGATCGGGTTCGGATAGAAAACAGTACTATCCATATCCTATGCATGTCCATGCTACAGTTTTTAGATTTTATCCAAATCCAAATCCGATCAAACTCTATTTTTCGAATTTGATCGAGTTTGAGTTGGATGCATATCTATCGGATCGGATCGATTTTGCCATCCCTACGTGTTGTTCCAGACTTTGGAAGGAAAGCCACGAGCACATCGGTGGGGCGTGCCGTGAAGTGTTGTTAGGCGACGATGGCACCTACCACGATGTCAGGATTGAAGGCCATCCATCTGGGTGACGGTAGAGTTCGGTGTTCGTTTCTGCATGTGCGCTATGGGCTGATACCAACTTTGTGAAGTGTTGGCAGATGCCTTTGCTTATTAATGCATGATTGGCGTAGGTAGGTAGTAGGAAAATAGAGCTTAAAAAATTAAAAAAATACTTTAGTAACTAAAAAAATGTCACTCAAAGGTCACCCTTCAATGTTTTCAGAACCGGACTGGGGATCGGACTGAAATAAAAAAAAAAAAAGGGTTCGGAGTCAACCGGATCAACCGGTTGATCCGGTCAATTGACCCGTGATATCAGCATGATGTAATAAATATATTTTATTTTTAAAAATATAAAAATATTAAACACTCTAGATGTTTCCAAGTCTGTCCATACTGTCCCTGGCCCTCCCCATGGTCCTCAGCGGTCTCCTCTTCTACTCTCGATCCGAGGTGTTTCCAAGTCCACACTATCCCTCCATCACCTCCTCTGCCGCTGCCTGGGCCGCCGTCGAGGTCCGCACCCCAACCACCCCTGGCGCCATCGGAAAGTCCAATGGCTGCAGCCCCCGACAGCTCTCTTGGCTCCTCTTCCTCCACTCCACCGCGGTATTCGCCTCCCTCCCCTCTCGCCTCCTCTCCCTCCTCACCACTGCCCGCCGGATCTCCTCGGCCTCTGTCTCCTCCTCCACCGACTCTCGCCTCTATCGCGCCATCTGTGCCTTCCTCGTCCTCGCCGTCCTCCTCCTCCTCCTCGAGCTCCTCGCCTACTTCAAAGGCTGGCACTTTAGCCCCCCTTCCTAAGCCTCCTCCGTCGAGCCCCTCGAGCGCCTCTACGCCAATTGGCTCTACATCCGGGCCCGTACCTCTCGCCGTCCTCTACCTCGTCTTCCAAAGCTCCACTGCCCTACCATCACCGCGGGCGATCGTCCCCAGAGAGTAGCATTCCCTCCCTTCTCCTCTCTCGATTTGATTTTTTATCCATAGATAATTAACCCGTGACCTGAACGGTTCATCATGGGCCGATCGGTTCACCGGTTCTTGCCGGATTTTGTGGACTGAAGATCAACTGGGTCTATCCTAAGTTTCAGACCGAGATTAAAATTGATCCCCGGTCTAATCGGTCGACCTGGCCGGTCCGGTCCGGTTCTGAAAACATTGGTTGCTTGTGGTGTATTCTAAATGGCTCCGTTTGAATTGGTATCATCATTTGTGCCATTTTCTGGAGCAAGTGATTGGTGCACGCCACCTCAGTCACCGTAGATTGCTCTAAAACAATAGATTAGGGGACATGGTGTGGTTGAAGGCAATTACTTGTTGATTCGACTATTGGGTTATTGCACTTCCTTCTTGATGGAGTCCATGATTGGAGCAATTGTGAAACAATAGCCCCTGGAGGCAAAATTTTGAAAAACTAAATGAAACTAATAAATGGAACAAAATAGCATATAGGTCAAGATTGGACAATGCATGTTGGGTTAGATTGGTCTTGACATTAACTTCATAAAGTTTTGATCATTAGAAATAGAGCTGGTTTGAATGGGTTCGGGTTGTATCTTTCGCATGGAATGATTAATCTTCTTTTGCGATGTCAATCATTGGATTATATTTGCAGCAACTTCAGAGATATCCAACCTCTCCCTCCATGTGTTGCCGTTGAAATCTAGCCGTGGTCGGATAGGCTGGAGTGGTGGTGCATCATCTCTAAAGAAAAATCTACAAGCAAGTCTTGATCAAAGTTGGCTCCAATAGAGATCCTTCACACTCAAGTCAGATCATAGAAAAATAAAAGAGGAGTGTAGAAAAGATTATGGTTGTGTATCTTGAGAGGTTCCATATAAGTTCTTTTATAGGTTAAAGTTGTATAACTGTCTAGAGAGATTATAGGGTGATTCAGCATGATGTGGCAAAACTTCTGATTGAGATCGATGGAGTGGTTATTGCACTTACCTTTTCCATTTCGAATCAATTGAAAGTCATGCATGCTTTTAAATTTTGAAATTAAGAGCAAGTGGAATCATCCTATCCCTTTAGTTGAGGGTTTGGTTTAATTTGATGGAAGAGGGTGCTAAGGAGAAGAAACAATAAAGTTGGATCTTATCCAACGAGATAAGTCTGAGGATGGCTGATACATACTTTCGATCGAAGTCAGAATTGGCATATTCATGTATTCCACCATCTGCTATCTCATTAGAGGCCAGTTGCCATAGGATAGGGTAAATCTGATGTCAAAGTCATAAATGGCCGAACCTAAGAATTTCACTCAGGATGGGGGTCCGAGCCCAGGATCATCATAGGCCGAAGCTAAGATTGGATCATGTTACTACACCTAACAGTCCATATCTAGTCACTGACTCATGTCTTCAGTCCAAAAGGAAATATCCCCCCAATACATGCCTCCTTACTCCCGAATTTAATTTGAACGAAGGAGTACTGAAGTTTTGATTGGCTAAGACACATTATCCTTTTCGTAAGAATGGCTTGTGTTCCTCTTGGGCGAATCGAATAATCAGTTCAAACCATAATCATAACGGAGGACGGTCGGTCGAGTTAGGGGAATGACGCACCTCATTTTCCATACATATCATTAATTATCGACTGACGCTCTCTGCCATCAATAGATTATGCTATGTGTTGATCATCAGATGGTCAGACAAGATTCAGTATCTAGACGGTTTCGATTTTTTGTGCTTAAAAAAGAGGTGGTGTCTCTGACTTTTTCTGCATACTTTCAGACTTTCTTCTCTTTCGACTCTCCTTCGTTTTCAGGGTTTATCGATCGTCGATGGTTTTCTTTAGATAGTCATCCTCATCTTTCAAAGAATCATCATCTTCTCCTTCTCTATTATGCCATCGTAGGTTGGTTTTTATTCTCCCCTTTTTTGCTTTTTTTTCATCTTCTTAGTTCAATCGTCCTTTGCATCTTCAATGGCGGATTTTAGGAGCCATAGCAAAAATCGATCCTCTTTTAGGAGGTGAGGAACATGGCATTACATCTTTTGCCTCAGGCATGATTGAGTCTAGGTTAGGAGTAAAGGACTTGAATCGCATTCGTGCTTGATATAGGATCCTGACTATCTTTGAATTAGAATCTCCTGGTCCTAGTAGTAGGGCAAGTAATCCTCTCCTAATGGGATAAGTTTATATGAAGAAGTCTTTAAAGTGGACTTAGGCTTCCTATTCACCCTTTTGTTATTGAGATTTTTCATTTTTCAATCTTCCTTTCTGTTCTGTCATTCCGAACTCTTTCTATTTTATCATAAGTTTTTTGGTTCTCTATCCTAAAGCTCGGGTCCAGTTCTCTCTATCTCTTTTTCGATCCTTCTACACTGCGAAGAGACATACAGAGATTGATGGTACATCTTTCCATCGAGAGGAGTCCCTACATTGATAAAGAGGGCTCCATCTTCGGTACATAATTAGAAGATTTGGTTCTTTTTATTTTTGATCTTTCTTTTTTATCGCTGAAATCTGGACCATGGTCAGATAAGGTTGAAGCAGTGATGCATCCTCTCGAAAGAAAAATTTGTAAGCAAGTTCTAAGTAGAGTTGGCTCTGATGGAGACCTTTCGATGCTCAAGTTAGATTATAGAAAAATAAAAGAGTGTAGAAAAGATTATGGTTGCATACCTTGAGAGGTCTCCCATAAGTCCTTTTATAGGTTAAAGTTGTGTAACCGTCTAGAGAGATCATGGGACAATTCAGGCACGACGTGGCGAAACTTCTGATTGAGATTGATGGGGTGGTTATTACACCTACCTTTTCTGTTCCGAGATCAATTGAAAGTCATGGGTGCTTTTGAATTTTGAAATTTGTGCCGGTGGGATCGGCCCTGTCCCTTTAGTTGGGGGTTTGGCTTAATCCGATGGAAGAGAGTGCTGAGGAGAAGAAATGGCTAAGTATGATCTTACCCGATGAGGTGGAGTCTGAGGGTGGCTGATGTATACTTTCGGCCAAAGTCATAACTCGACATGTTCAGGTATTTCGCCATTTGCCATCTGTGTTAGAGGCCAGTCGCCGTGGGGACAGGAGTAAATCTGATGCCAAAGTCATAAATGGCCGATCCTAAGAATTTCATTCAGGACGGTGGTCCGGACCTCAGGATAATCATAGTCAAAGCTAAAATTGGATCATGTTACCATGCCTAACAGGCTATATCTAGCACTGACTCATATCTTCGGTCTAAGGAGGAAATATCCCCCCAACACCATGCATCAGCATAGATCATGAAATAGATGTCATGCTTTCAAAGTTGTGTAAAATAGATCAAATAGTTCATATTACTTTACGAAAAAAAAAGTTCATACTATGAAAGAAGATCAGTCATTTTTTCATACGGAAGATACATCTTGCACTCTGTTTGAATTGACCATCTGAACTTCCACATAAAACTGAATGATCCTCTTTTTTGTTGTCAGGCATGAAACTAGTTCAAAAATCATGATCCAGTTTAAACAAAATTTTGGAGCGGATGTGGATAGAAAAATTATGAAACATCTGAAATGCACTACAGCATAATTGAACATTGCCAATGCAAAAATTATAATTTACCGATGCTTATAAGCATCGCAAAAAAAAAAAAAATTGATGCACCATAAAGTATCAAAAAAACATCATTAAATGAAGAGTGGAAACTATTTTTACTGATGCAAAATAAATGCATCAGCAAGTTTAGAAAATCTTCTGATGTACTTTTGTCCATCGCAATATTTACAAATGCCAACGCACATAAGCGTCGTTAATTGATGAGAATTTGCTGATGCAAATAAGCACCGTAATTACTAAAAACATTACCGACTCTTTAAAGCATCGGTATTTATTAAATTTGATAAAAAAAATAAGAAGGCAAAATCTGAATATAACCTGTATAACAATATATATACCTGTCCAAAATTTATATAAAAATTCAAACACCAACATACACATAATAAAAACTGTAGAAAGGCTGCATTTGGTTCAAGAATAAGCTAACATGGAATAGGAATAAGACAAGCAGAAGCTGAAGAAGAAGAAGAAGAAGAGTGCTAGGATATATAATAAAAGAAAACTTCATAGGTGCCAAGAACCACTCTGATATCAGAAGAAGCTGGAGAACTGAGCAGATGGACCTGAGCTATTACAAAATGGATAACATCACACCTTAGTGATCTATTGACCAAGATTCCTTAAGAGCCGCTCAACGGGAGCATGCACATTCCCATTTCTTGTAGCTGAGACAACTGGGTTGCATAAAGCTGCTCTGGAGGCACTGCAGCAAAAAAGATTGGTTCTTTAATTTTCTGCACGACTGTTTCGCAGAAATTGCAAGTAAAATTTGTAGAAAGAAATAACCAAATATTTAACCATGAGAGGCATTAGGAACACCGAGATCGCCAGCCCTCCAAGTCCACCAAACATGTTCATCAAAAAATGCAGCCCAGTGCTGTTTGGCGTGCCTGTAGCAAAGCGGCATGATAAAAATTCAATTGTCAAGGGAAAACCATTAGACCACAGTCCAGTTTGAGAATAATGGAGCCACAGGAGGTTTAGTCTATGACTACACTGTGGCATCGGGAGGTTAACAGGGTTTCCACAAGCTGAAATAAATATTGAACTATGCTAATGAACCAACCAGTGCTCTGTACAAAGATGCATCAACAGAATTTCATGGCATAAGATCAAATCTATGCAACTCGCAAACATCAGTCAAATGATGAGCGGACATTTTCCATTACCTGCGCCACCACCTTCCTGGTTACGTTCCCTGCAATTTGATAGCATAGGCAGCAATTGATCAGGTCTTAGAGAAATTGGGGACAAAACAAAAAGTTAGCATGCTATCCAGTCTAGGGATCATGACAAATCTTGTATTATCTCAAAATAATGGATTAAGAATGGGTCCTCTCTTACATAAGGAATTCCTTTCATGGAAAGGTTGACGGAATGAAATTAAAAAGCAAACTTTTAGATGCTGACTTACTGGCTTGACTGTTGCTGAGCAAGCTGGGACAAAAATGGTTGCCGTAATGATAGGAGTTGCTGCAAGAAACAGAAAGAACAGATTATACCAGGATACGAGTTTATCAAGTCTTGCAAGATTGAATTTACCTGCAGTGTCTCAGGATAAGTAAGCTGGCGAATAGATTCTGGATTTTGCAACATTTCTCTCATTTGGGTATTTGATTCAACCAAGCTACGGAGCTGGGGACCGACAGCTCAGATCTAATGGCAGTCAACAATCACAATGTCAGACAGATCATGCTAAGAGTTCAAAAACTGTGAGGAACAACTACCTGATTCATGAATTGAGGGTTGGAGAGGAGGCTCTGCATCATGTGTCATGGCTGGGTGTTGGATAATCTGATTTATGAGGGATGGATCTGCCATGCTACCAGCAATCCTTTCCAACTCTGATAAACCAAGTCCATTGGCAGGAATTGATCTTGAGTTGGTTGTTTGTGCACCTCCTGTTGAAATAACTTCAAATAACAAAGTGATCATTTAAGGTGCACAAAGATCAAATAAACAAGTGAAACAAATAGAACTTACTAGCATTGCTCCAAGAACTTGGAAGTGGGTTAGTATTTGGTGCCGCAGACCCAGTTGTTGTTTCTGAAGAAGTAGGCAAAGGGTTTGGAGACCCGCACCACATATAACACACACATATAACAAAGATCAAATCCTCTGTTGTGAACTTGAGTTCGGCTGCACCACATTTACCAGACGCGCGCGCATACACATCCATCATAGATGAAGACCACGTAGAAGAAGCTTACATTAAAAAATTGCTAAAATTCACATTTTAGCAACATAAATTGTAATCTGCAGCTTAAAGAATCCAATCAAACACCAACATAAACATAATAAAAATTGTATAACATCACAAACAATACATAAACCTATCCAAAATTTATGAGAAAATTCAAACATCAATATAAAGTCATAACAAACACTCCATAAGATGTAGAAAAAAAGTTATGATTACATTGTCCATAATTTACAATCCATAATCAAAGATAAGAAATATAACTCAAGAAAAATATAAAGACATCAGACTATTTATTGGATAGATGTCTGATCAGGACACCACCTCTCAGGACTTTTCGATACCACGTGATGCAGCAGGAAGAAAGAACAAATAAAACAAAAAATAATCAAATACGTGGATCAGCCAAAAAAGGGCTCATCTCCATGGGGCATGCAAATTTCACTATGAAAAAAGAAATATTACAAGAGGAGATCTCACCCTCAACCCTCGTACATCCAATTTCTCTCTCATAAGAAGTTCTCTCTCATAAAAGCTCTCTCTCTAGAAAGATCCTTCTGAACCCTTGAAGTGACCGTTGTTCGCTCTCTGCTCCTTCTCCTCTCAGCGTCACGTGTCTCTCCTTTTCTCTATGGGTTTGGGCTCTTCTCTGCTGAAGCCCGTGCGCACCACACAGGAAAAACCGAGCCACACCTCTCCTGTTCACCGATCAGGCCCTTTTAAAGGGCTTAAACCTGAATTAGACCCTTATTAGGACTCCTAATCAGGTTTAAAAAACTTTCCAAGCCGTTGGATCGAGATCGGGATCAACCCACGCCCTCAGATTGTACTCCGATCCATGGAACAGTGCCATGGACTGCGAAAAATGCGTGGGAAACGTCCACGCAGTCTACGCTGTTGGAGTTTCATGGTTTCATGCATGCATGATTTTGCAAAATAAGTACGCAGTAGAATTTAAAAATTTTTTCAGATTAAATCTAATTTAATCTAAGCATGCATAAGATTTATCTTCAAACAATGACCAGAATCATCATATATGAGATAAGATTAGATATAGAAATTAAATAGAGAAAAATAAATATAAAACATACCTGAATATGGATCAATCTTCAATGCCAACGGATGATCATGGATGTCTTCTGAAGGTCCCTTATAGCCGCACAAGCATCCGGCCTCTACGGGTATCCACACGAGACTCTAATCTGATCAGAAGCCTTTTGATCTCACTGGGGTTCTGGCTCCCTTATAGAGATCGCATCTTGATGGTTGAAAATCTTCTTCTTTCAAAACACTTTTGGAGAACAAGAAGATTTAGGAAGATCTTGATTTCTATGCTAGAGATCATGAGAAGAACCCTTTCTTCTCTTTTCTTCTAAAATAGAAAAATTCTTTCTTTTCTTTTCTTCCTAAAATTCATTCACCAAATCTCTACAACAGAGATATAATAATTTTTGTCCAACTTTTGGACAAAGAGAAGAGGAGACATCCATGTCTAAACATAGACAAGAAGGAGAAGAAGGTGTCCTAACAACTAACTATTAGTTGTTGCAAGAAAGAAGGGATCATAACTAACCTTGCCTTGTGCCAACTTTCTCCATGCCGTCCCATCTTTTCTCCCTTATTTTCCACGCACAAAAAAGGGCTCTATTTGGGCGTCATAACCTGGTACTAAATCCCTTTTGCCGTCCCATGTAGGTGGGGTATTTATAGGCTTAAAAGAGTTTCAATTTGAATAGAGATAAGAGTCCAACTATATCTAGAATTCCGCCAATTTGTGCTTCCCACACTAAAAAGGGAGGATTTTATGGCCTTCTTACACGATAAAAGGAGGAAGAAAAGAGGCGTCAAAATAGTTGTGGCGTGGGATGTTTTGGGTGCATGGATTGGAGGAGTTTCAATGACCATGGGACTCTTCAATAAATGGCTGTTTTAAACCCAATAAAACACCAATTAAATTTTAATAAATCCTAATCATATTAGAACTAGATTAGACTCAAATAAATAGGAATCCAAATCTGATTTGAAGTCCAATTAATTTAGATTAGATATCTCCTAATTGGAGGAGGAGTCCTAGTCCAATTGGACTCTTTTTTAATCCTAATCCAATTAGGATATGGTGCTCCCACGAATATGAAAATTTCTAATCTAATTAGGAATTCAAACATCCTAGTCTAATTAAGAATTGGGTCAAATCCAATCCTAATTCAACTGGGTTTAATCATCGATCCTTTTGGGGTTATCCTATAACCCTATAAGGTTGATCAAATCAAACCCAAAATGAGTCAAATTAAATCCAATCAAATTGAACTTGATACAAGCCCAATGCTCAATCAAATTGAGCCAATTAGCAATCATATTGCTAATTAATCTTTCTATAACTCACTAATTCTTTAGCGAGTTACATATTGCAATATTTGCATTAGATCAATTATCAATCAAATTGATAATCAAATCCTGTTACGATTCATAATCGTAATTCAACCATCTGATCAGTCAAAAGTCTCTTTTGTGTGTGATCCATAGGTTCTATCCTGTCTAGTAGTGAGATATATTGTGATCTCTATCACAATATTATTGAAACTCTTTTCAATGGATTGGAATAATTCCAACTTAGCCCACCAAAGATCATCAATCATCAAGATGATACTTGTGAGTCTCACAATCCACCAGTGACACCTAGCAGTATGTAGTGGCAATCCAGCAGAATAAAAATGATGAACCTCTAGGTACAGTTAGCGTATGATACAGTCCCTCTATCGTGAGTCCCAATCAAATGGCAGGTCATGGATGAATCGTCAAACCTCAACATCGGTCATATGATAGATTCAATCAACTCGAGTCCATATGTGACTCTATGAAAACTCTTTTCCATCAATCACAATGCTATGACCATAGACTTAAGAACTCAGCTTCTTAAATCTCATAGGACTACTCTCTTCTGCTAGAATCGATAGATTCTATCTTGATGCACACCCCACTCCTACAGTGGACCAACTGTCGCCAACATTTATTACAAGGGCTTCTTGAGATCCATGTTGATGTGTCAGTCAAACTCCACAGCCTCACTGCGAGTAGTAGTGTCATCTCAGGTTAAAGACCAGTCATACAACTGCAACATCGAGAAGTCACTAATGAGTGAGCAGACATCCATGTGACTTCTCGTATTGGTCACGCTCAGTGCTAGTTGTTCTCTAATAACCATCTGCACTTTCGCTCCAGTGTCTCTACACCGCAGACTCGAGACCCATCTGTTCGAAAGAAGCGATCCGTGTACTGATCTATCCAGATCAATCACCATCTTCATAATGATCCTATGATCAGGAGCAATTTAGGAATCAACTATGAATGACACATGCCTCAAATTCTCAACTTTTTGAGAATATGTATCATCTTGTTAATCCCTTGATGATTCATGGACACATAAACATGAATGGTAATATAACTACCCAATAAGTACAAAATCATGTCCTAGAGATATGAAATGTGTCAGTCAAGATTGGCTTCCAGGGCATACATCCAACAATCTCCCACTTGCACTAAAGTCAATCTGCCATGTACTATACCCTAACTTCATAAGACAGGCTATAGTCTTAGGCTAGCTAAGTGACTTACTAGTGGTCATCCACATCACATGTGGAGTTTTCTCTCTGCACCTCTATGTGTTTCTACTTAAGGTAGTCGCGTGTTCTGCTTTCTATGTGCTTGGATATCTGGTGAGACCTAGGCTCCTTAGTAAGAACTATGGTGCCATTATCTTTCCAGTATAGTGTCATGGCATCTGATGCCTTGACAATCAATTCTGCAACTAGTATTAAAATCAGAATATATCTTATACATCTACAGTGTACTCAGTTTTCATTGATCGATTATTTGAACCCTTTCAAGATATCGACACAGGAACACACCCCTTGATGTAGACATTCTATCATCATCGTCAGACATGAAATCTGAATTGGTGTATCCTCCCACTCTAGCTTTGACCCTTCTCTAAATTAAGAACATATCCTCCGTTCTTCTTAAGAGCTTAAGGTCATTTTCATAGCAATCCAGCATTGACAGTCTGGATACAACTGATATCTACTGTGACAATCACAATATCAATTATATCAGTTCAAGTACATTATCGCATATGACTATGCCCGATAGGATAGCAGACCCCTCTCCGAGATTTTTATGCTAAACTTTTTCAGCATCCAGTCTCTGTATTTTATCTGTGAAAACATAAGCATCCAATTGCATCTATCTCTATAGATCTTTAGGATGCTCACTTTATGTCTGTTATAGAAAAATCTATATTCAACTATATTTTAATCGAGTCAGTTTTGGACACTCCCATTGACCCTTTTGAAAATCATAATTTCTCTTTTCTGATCAAACAATTTGATCATATCATCAAAATGACTTGTTCCAATTTCAAGATTATTGTGGTCTTTGTGATCACTTATCACAAGAAGTAAAATTCATAGGCTATTCCATATAGAAATCTTCAGAAGATCTCTTCTCAGAAAAATTATTTCACATCCTTTTCTTAGAGTCGATGTCGTATATCATCTCATTGTAGGCTTTGGGATCATCTCTATGCTCCCATCTCTCATGAGAAATGACTTTCTCTACATCCTTTGTTAAGCATACCCAAGTACCTTTCGAAAGGATTGGAGATCTTACTATGTGTACAAGGGGAGGAGGAATATACGTCTACTGGCTCATGATGAATAGGTTCTTAAGGTCCCAAGGCTCGCTGCTCTTCAGAGACACTCTCTTTGAGCTTAATTTTTCTCCCACTACTTAATCTTGGTCAAACAATTTTTCAAGAAGATAGCATGTCGGATCACAATCATGTTGTAATCTTTTCAGAAAGTAATATCTCAAACTCTTTTAAGATGAGCTTTATAGACCTATTCTCTAACATATCCATCTGCTGTCCTAGACACAGGCTGGATATCCTTGAATTTCAAAATAATTAAGATTCATTCTCACCATGCCATATCTCATATGGTGTGATAGGAACAGGTTTAGAGAGAACCTAATTATATAGAAATAAAGCATGTCCCTAAAGAAACATGAATAAATTAGTGAAGTTCATTATGGATCAAATAATGGACCAGACCATATCTCATATAGTCCCATGACTCTTCTTATCTCGTTGAGCTGAGATGTACTAAGAGGGGTCCAACATGAAACTATGCCATTTTATGAGATAATTAAATTTTTTTTTATTGGTATTGCATCATCGATCCGATCGAAGTACCTTCAAAATTTTTTGATTTACTTCTTTACTTTTATCTGAATTCTTTGAACCTTTCAAAAATTTTAGATTTGTATCTCATATATAAAGCAGAGATAATTCCTTGGTTAGAACATCACATGGGCTACACACATCAAATGTGTACAAAAAAAATATCTCAATGGTCCTTTTCTCTTATCCCACAAGAGTAACTTGGTCATATTTCCTTAAAGAGATAATACACAAATTAGATTTGACTCAACAGTCAATAAGCCGAAGCCCATATTTCTCCAGTTTGTTAATCATTTCTTCTCCAATACGACTTAGCCTAAGAGTCCACATATACTTTAAATTCATCTCAATTTTGGATCTTTCAGATCTAATGGCATTCACTGCTTACTCATTTAAGTTTATATATGCATCACCATGCAAATGATAGAGATCGTCTCTAAGAACTAAATCCAAATGATAATCACAAAGGACAGATATCCATGGCCACATCAGCAACTGTTGCCCTATAGCCAATTTAAGGGTTACTTTCTCAGCCCTCTTTCTTTCCATCAACTCTATACTAGAGTCCAAAGCTCAACTAGGACAAGAGAAAATTGGGACAGCATTAAGCAAATTTTGACATGCCTACTCTAGGCGTGTCTTTGTTTCTTTACACTCTTTAGGTATTTACCTTTGAACTCTTTCAAGGTTCCTTTGTTATCAACACTTTGACTAATTCAGATCAGGTGCCATGATAGTCTTTTATATGGTAGTTTATCAAAAACTATCCATATAAACTAATCAGGGATTGCAGGATCAAATCCATCAGTAATTTCTTATGCATGATCATATCGAGTCTTTCAAGCTCTTTGATGTCCTCGATCATTATCAAATAATAATCATAGACTGACTGTCTATCACGTATCATATGTGCTGTGTGACTCTAATCACCTCACAATACTTGTAGATGAATCAACATATCATTGGCAGTGAACATGTGCTCATGCATAGCACCTATCTTTATTGTCATTGTCCATCCACTCATCAAGTATAGCTCGTTGACTATGGGTTGGACGAGTTGTTAACATTAGAATAACCTGATAGAGAACATAGCTTAATTTTTTCTAAAATTAAAAATAATTCTTAAGTTTACGAGCTAGTCTATGTACTCAATTTTGATTAATCGGTTGACATCTAGGATTCAAGCTAGAGGGTTGGAAGTGACACAATGAATAGTAGAGAGCAAAGATTCTAATTGAATATTTGTACTTAT